>NC_081298.1:79434285-79750357 GCF_030435805.1 Mustela lutreola
AAACATCTAATATTTTTAAAATTACCTTACTTTCTCATTATGAAAATAATACATTTCATTGCCATATCTAGAAAGATCAACAACATAAAAATATATCAAACCATAATTGTACCACGCACAGATGAATATATTGATGCATTTATTTCACATTATTTTCTAAAACTGTACCACACTCACAACACCATTAGAAATATATAACAGTGATCAAAATTTGAATATGCCTCTCAACTTAATCTAATCAATAAATGGAATCCAAATGCATTTTTATATTTACTTTTTTAAATGGACATAATTTTTAAAAAATATTTTATTTATTTGTTTGACAGATTATAAGTAGGCAGAGAAGCAGGCAGAGAGAGAGGAAGCAGGCTCCCTGCTGAGGAGAGCCCAGTGTGGGGCTCAATTCCTGGACCTTAAGACCATGACCTGAGCCGAAGGCAGAGGCTTAACCCACTGAGCCACCCAGGCACACCTTAAATGGACATAATTTTTTATTTAAATTTTATTTTATTTTTAGGAAAACTCTATGCCCAATATGAGACTTGAACTCATGACCTTGAGATTAAAATTCACATGTTCTACCAACTGGGCCAGCCAGGTGCTCCCCAAATGGATTTTCAATAACAGGATTCATTATATGTTAGGTGTGTAGAACTTCCAGTTTACCAATTTTTAAAACATCAAACCTCAAATTCCCACAACCATGTCTAAACTTGGCTCCTACATCTTACAAAAGAATAAAAATGTATTCTCTGAGTTTAGAATAAAACTAAGGTTAAGAGCTCTATATTTGTCAGTTCATTCTCACCTTATTTATTAATCAATATTTACTGACCTACCATATGTGCAAGATAGCATATTGAACACACAAGACACAGAGAAGATCATAACTAAGTGAGGCCAAATGAAATAAAATGGCAAATGCATCATTCAATCAATTAGTTCAGAGAGGGGCAAACTTTTTCTGTAAAAGGTCAGGTAGTAAATATTTTAGGTTTCGGTTCTCTGATGCAACTGCCCCCAGAGGGTCTCTGTTGCAACTGATCACGTTTGCCATGCTGGCATAATGCGGCCACAGGATATGCATAAAGAAATAGGTGTTGCTGTGTTGTGGAAAAGCTTTATTTGCAAAAAGAGATAGTGGGTCAGCTTTGGCCCCTGAGCCATTGCTTGCCTACCTCTCAACAAGTATTTATTATATTTACACTAGATGCAAAGCAAAACAAAAATCAGGACTGAATTCTTTTCCAGTCAGTTAATTAACTTTATAAATAATTAAATTAACCATCCAACTGTATTGTATAATTATGTTCTGGGAGTGCAGAAGAGTTGGTCTTCAAGTTGCTTGGAAACGGAATTCCACCATTCTGGTGTATCAGATATAGTTCAAATTGCTTTCAATCTTTTGTGTTACCACGGAAAACCTTTCCCCAGATATAAAGTTATTTTGGGGGGATTCTCTTGAGTCCCAGCAGGAAACAGGGGGCATTCTGGAAGTGCTTAACTAAACAGAATGTTGTGAAGGGACAATTTAGATGAGGGGAGTTAAGTGAATCAATGGAGAGGGTGGTAAAGCCTGCAGGGAATAGCAATAGTGGGGATTCCCTTCAGTCCTCTGCCAGGAGGGGGAAGGGGAGGAAACCGTCCCCAGAGTTCTGGAAGACCATAGTTTTGTTAGAGGAGCCACTGGATGGGAGCTAGGTCCATAGAGAACGGGGTCACGGCCATCATCCTGGGGCAGAAGAAAAAATTGGGAAAGAATATTCCAATCTCTCTATTCCTCTCACATATATTACCAGCCAGCGCTCCCCACTGCTGAATGCCATGAGAAGCAGAGAGCAAGAGAACCCAGATGATGCAGTCCACAGAAGTCAACCTCCTGGCACAGAGAAAGACAGAGATACTGGAACTCAAGGCCCCAAAATGGAGCTATCTAGCATAGAGCCGCATGTGAAAAGTGTGGCTAACACCTAGAACCATTTATATAGATTCTCTGATAGCCATACAAGAGGGCAATTCTTTTCAGATTAACAGAAGCTTAACTATTTGGTGGAATGCTGTGATGAAACAGAGGGAGCTGATAAGCATGTTAAAAATAAAATGCCATAAAATTTGGGGCTTTTACTCCCACATACATGACCTGTTATTGCAAGGTATAAACCAAATCTTTTTTTTCTTTTTTTTTTTTTTTTTTACTGACAGATCTATTACTATAGTAATACTGCCCTGCAGTGTCTTGTCCATAGTATGTGCTCTATAGTAGTCAAATGAATAAATTTGTGAAAATAACCAATTTTTCCCAACTTTCATTTAAATTACTTGATTTGTATGTAGCAGGAAATTTAATTTATTAAAAAATATTATTTTAAAAGAAAATAACAAAATTAGATTAACATGACTATGGGGTACTTGTGATTCTCTTCTCTCCGTCCTCCACTGGAAGCGCTATATACAAACCAACCTTCACTAAAACCCATTCATCAACCTTTGTTTAGAATGTATTCCTATTTGAAATCCTTAGTCATCATTTTGTTTCATAAAAGTAAAATAGACAACAAATCAGAATTAGGTTCTTTACTTATATTTGATAAAGTTCAAATAGCCTCTTCCAAAATCACTGTGAAATCAATACAGTAGACAGTCATGGTACTGGATGCAATAATGTTAGTAGGTAATATCAGCTCCTTCTTCTATATCTCACAAGACATGAATCATGTGAAAACTTTGAGTCTAAATTAGGAAGAGATTGTTTGCGTGTAAATGTCACCTTTCATAATTGCATGCATACGTTCTGTGGAAATTTACTAGCATAAGTCTAACAACAGGTTTCCAAGTCCTGCAATGGGCATATTTTGATCCCAGAAGGCTTTAGATCTCACCTCTCTTCTTTTTAGTTTAAGGTATGGCAATAGTGTATCCATTATATTATAGCTACAAACGATTTTCTAGTTTTGGTAATTCTGAGTCATTTACCCAGCTATCTCTGTCTCCTTTATTTTCTCTCTCTCTCTCTCTCTTTTTTTTTTTACTGTGGTCCTTTCTAACTCACACTTGAATTGTTTTTAACAAGGGTCATAAGAACAATGGCCATATTTTTCCTGTAGCACAATGTGAAAGCACTTTTCTTTTACTGGCTTTGCAAGGGCATATCGAATTACATGGAATTGGCAAAAAGCAACAAGATTTTGTGTAGAGCAAATCCTGCCAAACTAATTTCTTTTCTTTCCTTTTCTTTAACCAACTGCAGAACCTGACAGATGGTATAGTAATGATTACCTCTACAAAACATCATCTGTGTCTACTTACCGGTATATATATCATGTGTTTTTAAACATAGTGTGGTGCTCAAGTCTGAGGTGGAATCATGAAAGGAATGCTTCCTCTCCCCTCACTGCACTCTCGAATGCTGATCTCAGCATAAAGGCGTAAATGAGACTGGAATCAGTTACTGAGTGTGCTGAGTACACACAGACTGTACATCATCCTTGTCTCCAGAGAAGCTGGAAAGTCGAATTCCACCTGGCCTAGAAATCAAGTGACTTGGTGCTACCAGGATTTCTCCATACTGTACATAACACTCCTGTACTTTTGTACAAAAGGACTCCCTCCTTGTTTCATTTATTCTTCTACCCACTTAAGCCTCCATGTTGCATCACCACTTCCTCATATCAGGGAGATCATATGATAGTTGTCTTTCTCTGCTTGACTTATTTCGCTAAGCATGATACAAGATGGGATTGGGAGGGAGACAAACCATAAGTGACTCTTAATCTCACAAAACAAACTGAGGGTTGCCGGGGGGAGGGGGTTGGGGAGAAGGGGGTGGGATTATGGACATTGGGGAGGGTATGTGATTTGGTGAGTGCTGTGAAGTGTGTAAACCTGGTGATTCACAGACCTGGGGATAAAAATATATGTATATAAAAAATATATGTTTATAAAAAATAAAAAATAAAAAAAAAAAAAAAAAAAAAAAGATAATTAGTTAAAAAAAATAAAAAAAAAAAAAAAAAAAAAAAAAGGACTCCCTCCTGTCAACTACTATAAAAGAAGAAAAAATCTGGGCACTAAGAAAAGGTGAAGAAATTAAAATTCACCAAAAAGTTCCTGTATATTTCAAAAATACCCCTTGAGGGACGCCTGGGTGGCTCAGTTGGGTAAGCAGCTGCCTTCGGCTCAGGTCTTGATCCCAGCGTCCTGGAATCGAGTCCCACGTCGGGCTCTTTGCTCGGCAAGGGAGCCTGCTTCTCCCTCTGCCTCTGCTTGCCATTTTGTCTGCCTGTGCTTGTGCTCTCTCTCTCTCTCCCTCTCTCTGACAAATAAATAAATCTTAAAAAATAAAAAATAAAAAATAAAAAAATAACCCTTGAGTAAGGCCTGATGCTTCCTGAACATGTGAGAAGCACCAGCCACATGCTGCAATGCCAGGCTAAAATTTTATCCAGTGTGATTTGTCTGATATGAGAACTTCCTGCTTAGTTCCTTTTCTTTTGTCCATTCAGTGAATATACATTTTGAGTATTTATTACGCCTCAGGCACTAGGGATACAAAGATGAATAAGATGTTTCCTTATAACACATGAACCTTCTGAGACTTTATAGTCAGCTACTCTAGAACAGTGCTATGCGTGGTATGTGCCATTCGAAGGAGAAACAGGGTTCGGTTTTTTTTTTTTAAGATTATATTTATTTATTTGACAGACAGAAATCACAAGTAGGCAGAGAGGCAGGCAGAGAGAGAGAGGAGGAAGCAGGCTCCCTGCTGAGCAGAGAGCCTGATGCGGGGTTCTATCCCAGAACCTTGGGATCATGACCTGAGCTGAAGGCAGAGGCTTTAACCCACCCACTGAGCCACCCAGGTGCCCCCAGGGTTCAGTTTTAATGGAAAGTCAAGAAGGGCTTCACGGACAGATGGTTTCCAGCCAGGCCTTGAATGAAAAGTAGACGTTTAATGGGGAGAGGAAGATCAGGGAATTTTAGGTGGGAGAACGACAGAAGCAATGCATTTAACTACAGAGGAGCACAGTGTGTTTGGGGAGTCATGAATAGCTTCATGTGGCTATAAAACATACTTCCCCAGGGGTGAAGAATTGTGGGAAATGGCAGTTGAAGTCATTGTAAGAAAGCAAAATATCACACTAAAGAATTGGCCTTTATCCTATAGGTAAAAGGGTTCAACTGCTGCTTAAGAAAAAAAAAAAAAAAAAAGAAACAAACAAACAAACAAGGAAATATTATCAGACTTCTCCTTTAGCAGGAAAATTCTAGCAGCACCGTAGTGGGGGTGTTGGAAAGAGGTGAGACTGCAGATAGAGAAGCCAGACAGGAGTTCTTCCTACTAAAGTTCTGTAGATTCAATTTATGTTGCTTTTGTTTGTTGCAAATTTAATATTGACTTTCTTGAACTTTGGTGACAGACAGGAGATCATGAACTCGACCGCCAATCCACCAACTTGTTCATGTTGCCCTCTGTTGGCAGAAAGGAAAGGAAGTTACAGTCGAGGGCATTATTTCATATTTTATTAGCTGACAGTACTTCAGTTTCTATTGCAACTATGTGCCAGTAACTGTGCTGAGTAGAAGATTAAAAAAAAAAAAATCTCAGGAAATTCATAATGTAAGAATAAAAATAAAATTAAATTATTGTTATATGTCTTAACATATTCAATCTTGTTACATGTCTTAACATCTTGTCATATGTCTTTTTTTTTTTAAGATTTTGTTTATTTATTTGTCAGAGAGAGAGAGAGAGAGCAAGAGCGAGCACAGGCAGACAGAGTGGCAGGCAGAGGCAGAGGGAGAAGCATGCTCCCTGCTGAGCAAGGACTTGATCCCAGGATGCTGGGATCATGACCTGAGCCGAAGGCAGCTGCTTAACCAACTGAGCCACCCAGGTGTCCCGTCATCTTGTTATATGTCTTAACATATTCAATAATAAACACATTAACAAAAACTATAACATATTTATATAAGTTAACTTGTGAGAATATGTCTTCACTGCAGGAAAATCAGACACTACAGATAATAAGATAGGAGAAAGAAAGGAAAAATATTGGGGGGAAAATCTTCACAATCTCAGCTACATAGATGCTTCCAAATTGTCACACAGACACACATATGCACAAGCACACACACGAGATCATACCAGAGATAATATATATTTTTTCCCACTTAATAAGATACCAGGGCTATATTTACATGTTAATAAAAAAGCTTTTAGAATGTAATTTAGATAAGATTGAAACCAATTAGGAGCGCCTGGGTGGCTCAGTGGATTAAGCCGCTGCCTTCGGCTCAGGTCATGATCTCAGGGTCTTGGGATCGAGTCCCGCATCGGGCTCTCTGCTCAGCAGGGAGCCTGCTTCCCTCTCTCTCTCTGCCTGCCTCTCTGTCTACTTGTGATTTCTCTCTGTCAAATAAATAAATAAAATGTTTAAAAAAAAAAAAAACCAATTAAAATTTTTCCAGCTTTCTTCAGATATCATTGACATATAACATATGTAAACGTAAGGTGTACAAAGATGTAATGATTTGATACGCGTATTTCTTGCAAAATGTAAGGTGTACAAAGATGTAATGATTTGATACACGTACCACAGTACGATTGATACACCTCCATCCCCCACATAATTACCATTCTTTTCTGTGTGGCGATAACATTTGAGATCTGCTTTCTTGGGTACCTGGTGGCTCAGTTGGTTAGGCAACTGCCTTCTGCCCTAGAGTCCCATATGCGGCTCCCTGCTGAGCAGGGAGTCTGCTTCTCCCTCTGACCCTCTATCCTCTTATTCTATCTCTTTCAAATAAATAAAATCTTTTTTAAAGTTTACCTTCTTAAATCTTACAAGCATATAATAAAGTGTTGTTAATTATAGTCATTGTTCTGTATATTAGATCTCCAAAGTTTATGCATCTTATAGCTGTAAACTGGTACTCTTTGACCAACATCGCTCCATTTCCCCCACTCCCCAGTCATTGGCAACCACCATTCTATTCTCTATTCCCAAGAGATTTTTAGATTTCTTATATAAGTAAGGACATATAGTGTTTGTCTTTGCCTGACCTATTTTTTAAAAGATTTTATTTATTTATTTGACAGAGATCACAAGTAGGCAGAGAGGCAGGCTCAGACAGAAAGAGAGGGAAGCAGGCTCCCTGCTGAGCAGAGAGCCTTGATTCCAGGACCCTGGGATCATGACCTGATCCAAAGTCAAGAGCCTCTGGCCCAACTGACTGTGCCACCCAGGTGCCCCTTATTTTCAATTTTTTTGAGGAAACTCCACACTGTTTTCTATACTGCCTGTACCAGTTTACATTTCTACCATTAGTACATAAGTGTTCCAGTTCCTCAACTGCCTTACCAACATCTGTTACCTCTTGTCTTTTTGATAATAGCCTAACAGGTGCGAGGTGATACATCATTGTGGTAGTGACTTGTATATCCCTGGTGATTAGTGATGTTGAACACCTGTTCATTTACCTGTTGGACATTTGTATGTCTTGTTTGGAAAAATTTCTGTTTGGTCCTCTGCCAATATTTTAATCAGATTTTTTTTTTTTTTTGCTACTAAGTTGTATGAGTTTCTTTTATATTTTAGATATTAACTCCTTTTCAGATATATAGTTTACAAATATTTTTCCCTATTCTGTAGGTTGTCTTTGCATTTTGCTGAGAGTTTCTTTTGCTATTCAGAAACTTTTTAGTCTGTGTAAGTTCCACTTTATTTTTGCTTTTGTTGCTGCACTTTTGGTGTCATATCCTAAAAGTCATTGCTAAAGTCAAGGAACATTTCCCTTATGTTTTCTTTCTCTAGTTTTATAGTTTCAGGTGTTACATTTAAGTCTTTAAGCTACTTCAAGTTAATTTTTGTGAGTGGTATAAGAGAGAGGTCCAATTTCACTTCTGTCATGTGAATATCCAGTTTTCCTAAAGTCATTTGTTGAAGAAGCTATCATTCCCCATTGAGCTTTCTTGGTTCCTTTGTGTTTTTTGTTTGTTTGTTTGTTTTTTTAAGATTTTTATTTATTTATTTGACAGATAGAGATCACAAGTAGGCAGAGAGGCACGCAGAGAGAGAGGAGGAAGCAGACTCCCTACGGAGCAGAGAGCCTGATGCCGGGCTTGATCCCAGGACCCTGGGATCATGACCTGAGCTGAAGGCAGAGGTTTTAACCCACTGAGCCACCCAGGCACCCCGGTTCCTTTGTTAAATAATAGTTGAGCACATATGTGTGTATTTATTTCTGGGCTCTGCCCTGTGTTCCCTTGGTCTATGTGTCTGTTCTTATGCCAGTTACCATGCTGTTTTGATTACTGTAGCTTTGTGATAAACTTTGAAATTAGATACTGCAATGTCTCCAGCTTTGTTCTTTTTTCTTAAGGTTGTTTTGGCTATTTGGAGTCTTCCGTGGTTTGATATGAATTTTAAGATTATTTTTTCTATTTCTGTGAAAAATGCCAGTGGAATTATTATAGGGATTACAATGAATTTGTAGATCACTTTGGGTGGTATAGACATTCTAACAAGAGTAGTTCTTTTTTTTTTTTAAGATGTTATTTTTAAATCATCTCCACACTCAACGTGGGGCTCAAATCCACAACCCTGAGATAAAGGGTCCCATGTTCTACCAACTGAGTGAGCCAGGTGCCCCAACAGTAATTCTTCTAATCCATGAACATCAGATGTCTTTCCATTAATTTGTTTTCTTCAATTTCTTTCATTAATATCTTATAGTTTGGATGTTTCCCCTGATCTTTCACCTCTTGGTTAAATTTACTCCTAAATATTTTATTGTCTTTGATGGCATTATAAATGGTATTGTTTTCTTAACTTCTGTTTCAGATCATCTTTGTTAGTTTGTAAAAATGTAACAATTTTTGTATGTTGATTTAGTATAATGCAACTTCACTGAATTTGCTTATTAGTTCTAAGATGGTTTTGATGGATTATTTAGGATTTCCTATATAAAAGATTATGTCATCTCCAAATAGAGACAGTTTCACCTCTTCCTTTCTGTTTTGAATGCCTTTTATATCTTTTTCTTATCTAATTGCTCTGGCTAGGACTTTCAGTACTGTGATGAATAAAAGTGATGGGGGCAGCCTTATCTTGCTCCTGATCTTAGAGCTTTTAATCTTTCACCATTGAGTATAAATTTAGCTCTGGCTTCATATATAGCTTTTATTATGTTCAGGTGTGTTCTTTCTATATTTGTTGAGAGGTTTTTTTTTTTTTTTTTCCATGAAAAGATATTGGATTTTAGGAAATGCATTTGCTACACAGTTTTTTTAAGATTTTATTTTTTTAGGTAATCTCTACACCCAACATGGGGCTTGAACCCACAATCCCAAGATCAAAAGTTGCATGCTCCACTGAATGACAAACCTTGGTGCCCCAAGATTATATTTTTTTAGCTCTTTCATTCTTTTAGTGTGGTGACCAACATTTATTGGTTTGCGTATGTTAAACCATCCTTACATCCCAGTGAGAAATCCCACTTGATCATGGTCTATGATCCTTCTAATTTTTTAAAAAAATTGTTATTGTGGTAAAATGTGAATAACATAAAAGTTAACCATTTTAAACTGTATAGATCAGGGGCATTAAGCACATTCACATTGTTGTGCAAACATCACTGCTACTCATATCTAGAATTTTTTCATCATTCCAAACTGAAACTTTGTACCCATTATATAATAACTCTCCATTCTCTTCCCCTGATCCCCAGCTACCGGTAACCATTCTAATTTCTGTCTCTGTGTTGTTGAGTAATCTATGTACCTCATATAAATAGAATCATACAGTATCTGTCCTTTTGTATATTTCACTTAACATAATGCCTTCAAGATTTATTCATGTTGTAGCATGTACCAGAATTACATATCAGGGGTATGAAAGCCCAGCTCTCTTGTCTCAATCTGGGAAAAAGTCTAAGGTGTAACTAACATCCCAGAGTTCCCCTATGGAACAGGCTGAAACTACCCTCAGTGGGACTTTGCCTGAAGTCATACCTTTGCGTGGCTTTTTCCCCTTCCTTATCCTGCTTCTCATATTCCCGTAATCTTTGCTCCAGGGAGGACTTTCTTAATTAAATCATCTGCACTAGAATCCTCATCTCAGGATTTTCTTCTGGGGAACCCAACCCAAGGTGTCAAGACACAACTTGTACCTCGAATATTTTTTAGAAGTCCTTAAAAAAAAAAAAAAAGGAAAAGGGCAAAAGACTTGAACAGATAGTACATAAAAGAGCATATCCAGATAGTCAATAAACATATGCAAAGGTACCCCACTTTGTTAATCATCAGGGAAGTGTGCACTGAAATCACTGTGGTATACTACTACCCACACCCACCTGAAAAGCTCAAATGAACTTACCAAGGATTGGTCAGGATGTGGAGCAAACAGAGCTCTCATATTGCTGGTGGGAGTGTAAACTGATATTTCAGAAAACTTTTAGCTTCATAGACTAAAGCCAAATGTGCATATTCTGTAATACAGTAATTCCATTCCTAAGTACATATCCATCAGATATGTGTGACTATGCGTCCCAAAGGCATGTGCTGGAATGTTCATGACAGCACTATTTGTAATAGCTTCTAACTGGGAACTACCCAAATACCCATCAACAGTTAAATGGATAAATTAGGGGCACCTGGGTAGCTCAGTCAGCGTCTGACTATGATTTCGGCTCAGTTATGATCTCATGGGTCTTGAGATTGAGCCCGCTGTTGGGCTCTGTACACAGTAGAGAATCTGCTTGAAGATTCTGTGCCTCAAAAAAAAAAAAAAAAAAAAAGATTCTGTGCCTCTTCCCACCCACCCCCACTCTCTCTTTCTAAAATAAATAAATTTTAAAACAACAACAACAACAACAGGGAAATAGCGCTCTATACAGCAACGAGAATGATGAGAATAATATAGATAATTCTCACAATCTAATGTTGAATGAAAGAAGTGAGACACAAATGAGTGCATATTGTAAAATTCCATTGATATTAAGAACAAAAGTAGGTAAAAGTAATCTTTAGTCTTAGAAGTAGATAGTGGTTAGTTACCATAGATAGTGGGGCAGTAACAGGAAGGAAGCACAAGGCAGGCTTTTGAGGAACTAATAATGTTTTATTTCTTGACCTGGTTACAGGTTACCCTTGAATTTTAAAAACTGTATATAAGTTAAAAGTAACTCCTTTTAGAATAATTGAATAAACTATTGTATAGCAGCCCAAAAGCACATTACACAGCTATAAAAGAGAATGAGGAAGATCTCTATGAACTGGTACGGATTGATTTCAGGATAAAAATTTTAAGCGCAGGGGCACCTGGGTGGTTCAGGGGATTAAAGCCTCTGCCCTCGGCTCAGGTCATGATCCCAAGGTCCTGGGATGGAGACCCCATGGGGCCCTCTGCTCAGCGGGGAGCCTGCTTCCTCCCCTTTCTGCCTGCCTCTCTACCTACTTGTGATCTCTGTCTGTCAAATAAATAAATAAAATCTTAAAAAAATTTTTTAGTGCAAAAAGCAAAATACAGAAGGGTATTTACCTTCATGAAAGAAAATACATCTCTACTGCTTATTTGTGGAAGAAGGAGAAAGAGGAAGAGGAGGAGGAGGGACAGAAAAGGAAAAGAAAGGAGGGGGATGGAAGTGAAGGGAAGGGAGAGTGGAGGAAGAGTGAACCAGAAACCAGTGAGGTTGGTTGTCTACAGGGAGTGGATGAGAGCAAAGTGGAAAAGAAGAAAGAGGAGTAGGAACAGGGTAAAAGGACTGAGAGGGTACTAAGAATTTTGTAGGCAAACTTCCTTGGATAGTGCTGAGTTTTAGAACCATGTTACTGTTTCACATTTGCAAAAAATAAGTTATCTAATTCAACCAGGATGTAAGAGGCACCAAAATGGAATACAAATAGTAACAAATGAGCCCAACTATATTACAAAAGAATAACCTAATCGCACTGAAGGACAGACAAAAACTCATCCAGGTAACTTTGAACATCAAAATTTTGACTACATATTCTAAGGAGGTGTTTGACAAATTAAGGCCTACAGACTACATCCATTCCACTGGCTACTTTTGAAAATTAAATTTTATTAGACTCATCTACGCTTATTCATTTATATGTTGCATATAGCTGCTTTTCCAGTACAATGGTAGGGTGAAGTAGCTGCAACAGAGATGGTAGGATACCCAAAACTGAAAATACTTCCTATATGGCCCTTTAGAGAAAAAGTTTGCACACCCCTGCACTAGGGCTAAAAAGAAAATAGAGCTACACATGAATATTGTACTATAGCTAAAAATTTTGTTCTTCATAAGGGAATGAGTTAGAAATTCTGAAACTACTTTATGTCTATTATGGGATAAAGCCAATAAGTAAATATATTGTGAATACTGACAGCAAGAGTTTATATAGTAATGACGTCAAGTGATTCTGATTTAAGCTATGATTTTATTTATTTAGTTATTTATTTATAGAGCGTGAGACAGCGACCACAAGAGGAGGAAGGGTCACAGTGAGAAGCAGACTCAATTCTGGGACTCTAGGATCCTGACCTGAGCTAAAGTCAGACACTTAACCGACTGAGCTAACCAGGTGCCCTTAATCTATTATTTTAATAGAAGTTTTAAGAGAATTTCTTTTTGTCTTACCTTTTACCACAGAAAATTTCAAACATAGAGAAATTAGTGTAATAAACCCATGATGCAGTTCAATAGTTACCATTCTCTTTTTGATCTTGTATTATCTATTTACCTCCTGC
Organism: Mustela lutreola; assembly: GCF_030435805.1. Lineage (NCBI taxonomy): Eukaryota > Metazoa > Chordata > Mammalia > Carnivora > Mustelidae > Mustela > Mustela lutreola. The sequence continues at coordinate 79,447,041 of NC_081298.1, forward strand.
CCCCGTTTTTTCCTCTTTTGGCTTGTGTATTTTAAAGCAAATCTTACTTTTTGCCTTGCTGCCTCCAGGATGGGCCACCAGCATCTCTACTGGAGTGACTGAGGACATTTAGCAGGAGTTCTTGTTCCTGCCAGGTTCTGCTCAAACCACCCTGGTCTGATCCGGAAATACTGCCTCAGTATGCGTCGCCAGCGTTTCCGTCAGTACTCAAAGGATATTGGCCTCATTAAGTTGGATTAAGTGAACTTCTTTCAATGGGTCATCCAAGATACCCACCTTAACTGCAGATATCCAAGATATCTACCTTAATGGCAACTTCTTGCACATAAAATAAGAATACTCTAAAAAAAAAAAAAAGAGCAAATCTTAGATGCATCCTTTCAAATACTTCTAGTATGCAGCTCTAACTTACAAGGACCCTTTCCATGGGAACTCTTCAAATCTTTAAAAATAATGTTTAAATGTGGGCGCCTGGGTGGCTCAGTGGGTTAAGCCGCTGCCTTCGGCTCAGGTCATGATCTCAGTATCCTGGGATCGAGTCCCGCATCGGGATCTCTGCTCAGCAGGGAGCCTGCTTCCCTCTCTCTCTCTCTGCCTGCCTATCTGTCTACTGTGAACTCTCTCTGTCAAATAAATAAATAAAATCTTTTAAAAAAATGTTTAAATGTATCTGAATGATTAATTAATAATTAATTTATTAATAATTAATAAATTAATACAAAATTTAAACTTTTAAAAAACTACTTTTTACAAGAAGGCAGAGAGAGAGGAGGACGCATGCTCCCTGTGGAGCAGAGAGCCGGATGCGGGCCTTGATCCAGGACCCTAGGATCATGACCTGAGCTGAAGGCAGAGGCTTTAACCCACTGAGCCACCCAGGTGCCTCATTTTAATCAATAAATCAAATTTTAATCAATACAATTTTTAAAAGGAAAAAAATATGGGGAAACTTGACCCTCCAGATAATGAAAATTTTTTTTGTCTTTTTGGGTTTTTTTTAAGAAGTTGGGGAAGGGTAGAGGGAGACAGAGATACAGAATTCTAAGCAGGTTCCGTACCCTGTGCAGAGCCCCAAGATCTGATCATGACCTGAGCCAAAATCAAGAGACTGATGCCTAACTAAGCCATTCATGTATTTTAAAATGTATTATATTATAAAGCTACAGTAATTAAGACTGTATTTGGCCAGAAATGGAAGGATGGGGTTAGGGAAGAAACAATTTCATATGTTGTTAATAGGTGTAAATCGGTACAATTTTTCTGAAATGCGTTTTGGCCATATGAATTAAAAGCCTTTAAAATGTATACCCTTTTATGCTAAGTGAAATAAGTTGGTCAGAGAAAAACAAAAACTGTATGATTTCACTCATGTGTGGAATTTAAGGAAAAAAAATAACAACTGAACAAAGAAAAAGAGACAAACAGACTCTTAACTATAGAGAACAAACTAAGAGCTGCCAGAGGGGTGGTTCATGGGGGGATGGGTAGAATAGGTGAAGGGGATTAAGAGTACATTTATCATAATGAGCACTGAATAACACATAGAATTGTTGAATCACTATATTGTACACCTGAAACTAACACTGCATGTTAACTCCACTGGAATTAAATTTTTTAAATGACTGTAAGTGTACAGCTTTTTATTATATGCAAATTATTCTTACATGATTCGAGAAAGAAAGAGAAAATTAATGTGGAAAAAGTAATAATTGTTGAACCTAGGCTTCATTTATACTACTCATGTAATTTTTCTGTCAATTTGACAATTTTCAATACACAAAGCTTTGTTTTTTAAAGTGTATCTACTTGGGGGCCTGGGTGGCTCAGTCGGTTAAGTGTCTGCCTTCAGCTGACGTCATGATCTCAGGTTCCTGGGATGAAGTCCCACATCAGGCTCCTTGTTCAGCAGAGAGCCTGCTACTCCCTGCGCTTGTACTCTCTCCCTCTCTCTCTCCCTGCTGTGTCAAGTAAGTGAATAAAATCTTCAGTAAAAAAGCAATAAAATAAAGTGCATCTACTTGACCTGCAAGTTTAGCAATTATTTCAGAGAACTAAAGATCCATACGAAGATAAACATACAATGAAGAATATGGAAGTATTTTTTTAAAAAGATTTTATTTATTTATTTGACAAAGAGAGAAGGGGGGAGGGAATATAAGCAGGGCTAGTGGGAGAGGGAGAAGCAGGCTTCCTGCTGAGCAGAAAGCCTGATGTGGGGCTCAATCCCAGGACCCTAGGATCATGACCTGAGCCAAAGGCAGATGTTTAATAACTGAGCCACCCAGGTGCCCCTGGAAGGATGTTCACAGCTATGTTGTACATAATAGTGAGGAACTAAAAACAACCAAAAGATTTAAAAGAAGAGGACTGTGAATCATTGGGATACAGGTATATAATCAAGTACTGTGCAACCATTTGAAATCCTCTTGTAGAATATCTATATTGCCATGCAAAATTTGCATAAAATATTACGGTTTTTATTAGAATGCTTTGTTTCCAAGGGACAGAAAATGATCTGAGCTGCCAGGCCAGTTATCCTCTGACTATCTCTCTGCTTCTAGCCCACCCCTCCTTAGTGTGCTTTGTGCTGTTGGGGCTGGGATCTTCATTTCTTCCTGGTTCCCCCTTTTCAAGTTTTAACAGTCCCAAGTGTGTTCCTCTGTTTCCTCCAACCCTAATGGTGGTATCTGCTTCCTGCAGTGGCTACCTCTGTGATGCCTTGTTTCCTTCTTATCTTTTCATTTCATCAATACTTAGTTAGCAATTTTTTATAAAAAATGATTTCTGTAAACACAGCTAGTGAGGTGTCAGCCTCTTGGTAGCTTCTTGGAGCCAAGAGGGAGAATGTAATCTAAGGATTCAATGTGTCTTCCAGAATCTGAGGGCAGAAGTACCTCAGAAGGAGCATGGGATATTAACTTGGTTAGCAACCAGGAACCCAGGAAATGCCTTCTCATTTCCTGTCTTGGCTTCTCTGTTGAATTGTCATTTCTCTGCCTAGCAACTGTCTCTGCTGCTCAATTTGCCCATCAGGTTACCACTATACTCCAGCTTTGAAGTTTTAAACTTTCCTTCCTCAAGTCAGTGGATCAGTCCAAAAAATAATGTTATGGCCCCAAGTTCAAATTCCTGGTAGAAACATCTGATGGAGCAGGTTTGGGTATGATTTCTATGCATGATGTGATCATCTGTGATCAGGGAATGAAGTCATACAAGTAGAGATATGGTTGTCTGGGGCCCATCTTCAAGGAGAAGGAAGTTAAACTAGGTCATTGTGAGTCGAGCTAACATCCAAAAAGAATTGAATACATTTGTTCAGTGGAAACAAAATAGAGCCAGGTATAAGACGATCCCGGTTCTGTAAAATAGAACCAAGCTAACTTTATATAAAATGTCTATTACTAATAAGTATCTTAGAAGATCTGGAAAGGTTTTGGTGAACAGGAAAAATTTTTTTGTTTGTTTGTTAACTTTTCATTATGAAACTACTTCAGCCTTACAAGAGTTGCTGAAACAGTGCAAGGAATTTCTGTATACCCTTAACTCAACTTCCCCAAATGCTAAATGTTGCATAATCACATTCTAATGATCAAAACTGAGAAAATAACACAATTAAATGCCACTAATTAATCTATAGACCATATTCAGCTTTTGTCAACTGTCCACTAATGTCTTCCTTACTTGGACCAGGAGGCAACAACTCAGGATCACACAGTACATTCGGTTTTCATGTCTCCTCAGTCTCTTCGATCTGGGATAGTTTTTCAACTTTCATTTGTCTATCATGACCTTGACACTTGTTCTCTTTGCCATCAGTAAGTATTTTCTGGGGAGATACTTTGACATAATGTAAAAATCCCATTTCTCTACACCCTAGCCCACTACTCTTGGCATCCATTAATGATTCTTGGCTGAAACAATGTTTACTATGTGGCTGGCAAATGGTGATTTCTTATTTCTATCACTTCAACATTTCTTGAGATTTCTTGAGATTCTATTTTAATGAAGAGACTTCTCTACTCCACCGATTGTTTTTATTCAATTTTTTTATAAGATGACCTTATGGACATCATTTTTATTCCATGGGTTATAATATGTTATTATCATTTTTTTAAAGATTTTTTTATTTATTCATTTTACAGAGAGAGATCACAAGCAGGCAGAGAGAGGCAGGCAGAGAGAGAGAGAAACAGGCCCGATGCAGGACTCGATCCCAGGACCCTGGGATCATGACCAGAGCTGAAGGCAGCGGCTTAACCCACTGAGCCACCCAGGTGCCCTATCATTATTTTTTTTGCATGAATTGTCCCAGATTTAGCCATTGGGACCTTCATATTGGTTCCTATGTTCTTTCAACATGCCCTCATCATTTTTGACCACCTATTTTTTGGCATTACAAGATTTTCCAGGCTCCTCTTGTTCTCTTTCTGTTTCAGCCCTGGAACCAGCCATTTCTCTAAGGAGCTTTGGTTTCTCTTTATTTTTTGGAAAAGTGTATTTATCGAAAAAAATCTGGGCACCAAATATGTTTGTTGCTACTGAGATATCACTGCTTCTAGGCTCTCTCAGCAGACAGAGCTAGGAAATATATGTGTACACACATACATTAATATCTGTATCTATCTATTTATAGACACATACCTCTATTTATCCAAAACTATTTTTAAACCAGTTTTATTGAGGTATAATTGGCAAAATTATGTATATTTAAGTATACAACATAATTTGATATATGTATAGATTGTCAAATGATTATCATAATTAAGTAAACATACATTATTTCACATAAGTATCTTTTTTTGTCTGTGTGGTGAGAATGCTTAAGATCTATAGACTTGGCAGGGCGCCTGGGTGGCTCAGTGGGTTAAGCCGCTGCCTTCGGCTCAGGTCATGATCTCAGGGTCCTGGGATTGAGGCCCGCATCGGGCTCTCTGCTCAGCAGGGAGCCTGCTTCCCTCTCTCTCTCTCTGCCTGCCTCTCCATCTACTTGTGATTTCTCTCTGTCAAATAAATAAATAAAATCTAAAAAAAAAAAAAAAAGATCTATAGACTTGGCAAATTTCAAGTATATGATACAGTAATATTAATTATAGCCACCATGTTGTATGTTAGATCCCCAGAACTTATGCAAATAAAGTAAAACTGTTCTTCTTGCCCTCTTCATTGTGTCTATTCTCAGGTTTTTTGTTTTGGTGATGTGCCAGAACTCCTCCAATGGATTGCCGGACACCCACAAAGGTATTCTCATCTGTGAATGATTGTCAAAACTGATTCTGTGGTGGGACAAAAGCAGAAACTCCTATTTCACTGTCTTGCTCCTGATACTTTTTATTACCACTCAACATAATAGGGGTCATTCCAGCCTTCCTTCTTTTCTTATTTGTAATTCCTTCTGATGCTTCAAATACTAATAAAAGAATTAAAACTTATTCAGGACCTACTTTCTATCAGAACTGTGCCAAGAGCTTTACATCCAGATCTCATTTAATTGCTGTGATAACCCTATGGTAGGTAATATTTTTAGCTGCATTTTATAGAGAAGAGAGTGAGATATCAAGAGGTTAAGTAATACTGCCGCTTATTGGTAGAGCCAAGATTGGGAACCATGGAGTCTGACTCTAGAATTAATGTGCTTGACCACTATGCATAGCCTATTAATAAAACCTGAAGAAGCTAGCACAGTATAAACCAATCTCACCCATGCATAGAGATATGACAGTTTAACCAGAGGGATTAAACAATTACATGTAAAATTTCAAGTAATAACACTAGAAGAAAATGTAAGAAAACACTTATTCAATCTCAGGATGAGAGAGAACTCTGGGATCTTATAAATGTCCAGTCCCTAGCTGCATCAGTTTCTTCAGGATATACCAACTCTTTCAGCAGTAACCAGGCTAAAAAAGAAATGTAACTGTATGTACTTTTTGTCAAAGATCATTCTTGGCTCATCTGCCTCCCTCCCTGTTTGAACTCTCTTTGCATTTGTCTGCTCTGTCAGACAGATCAGCTTTGAACCTGAGATTCCTCTTCTGCTTGTTCTGATTTTGGCATCCTGACCCTAGACTATTGGTCTTGGCACTACTGACCTAGTAACTCCATAGGAAACTGACCTGGTAATTACCCTCTTGGCTCCATTTATCACCGCCTCATGCCCGCTTCCAACCCAGGAACTCAGGGCTCTATGATGCCCCTCAGCCCCCCATCTGTCCAAGGCAGGAGTTCTTGCCAAAATACACATGCAAACAAACAAGAAAAGATGAACAGATTTGACTAAACAGTGGAGTGTAAGACTTCTAGTTTTCAAGACAACTTAAAATTCTATGATTCTATATACAAATAAGTCCATACACGTTTGCAGTAATTGATTTGTAAGTTGCTAACATTTCTCTGTACTTAGTCTTTTTCTAATACTACCCATTTTTTAAAACAAATTTGGATTTTGAAAAATTTCAAACCTTCAGGAAACTTGACAGTACAATGAACACCCACATACCTTTTACTTATATTCAGCAATCAAGAATTGAATTTTCCAGGGGGTGGGGGGATGGAGTAACCAGTGATGGGTATTAAGGAGGGCACGTGTCGTGATGAGCACTGGGTGTTATACGCAACTCATGAATCATTGAATACTACGTTGAAAATTAATGCTGTTACTATATGCTGGCTAATTGAACATACTAATAAAAAAAGAAATAAAAAATAAAAAATAAAAGAATTGAATTTTCCCATCAGGTCTAAATATTTATTGTTTCTACCTCTCCCCAAAATCATGTGCCTTTTGAATTTTGTTGCATGCCATATGTTTCAGGGGTCCATTGACTGACCACTCCATGTTTGGCGATTCATTAAAAGGACTTATAAGACTCAATATCAGGTTACACTCATGGCTAAGGTTTACCACAGCAAAAGGTACAAAGCACAAGTAACAGGAAAAAGATAATGTATTCGTCAGAAGCCAGAGAGATCAGATACAGGCTTTCAAGTCCTTCCCTGTTTAGGGCCACATAGGATGTGCTTTCTCTCTAGCAGAGGACATGTGCAAAATGTCTTCATTCAGGGGAGTCAGTTCAAGCATCAGGGTCTGAGGTTTTTATGAAGGTGTGGTCACAGAGGCACATTCTGGTACATGGCCATACAGAAACTCAGGACCCTATCAATAAAATCAGTGCACACCAGCAATCTTGGCATTTGTGCAAAGCAGTTCTGACAAGCTGGTAAATCACGGGCCACTATTCCAGGTGTACATGACAAAATAACTAAAATTCAACATCAACTTCCAAAGACCATACACCCAGGGGTTGATGATGGTCGGTTATGGGTCTAGGTGAGGAGAAGGTAGACAGACCTAGTGTATTAACTCCTCAAATCACACCTGTGCTCATGTTGTTTTTGCCATTTGAATTGCCTTTCCCAGATGCCTGGCTCAAGTCACATATTCTCTGCAGCACCTGCACAAGGCCCTTCTTGGAGCAGGCATTTTGTAAACATGTGCTCAGGGAAGGAAACTTGAATGAAACCTGCCCAGATTTATTAAATCCAGTGATCTCTTCCTCTCCACTGACTTTTCCATTTATTTTATAATTAATCATATAATGCCCAGAGATAGCTCTTCTCCCCTCTGATACTGTCATTAAGTTTTTCAAGTTCCTCTGTTCTCTTTGACCACTTTGTTAAATGCTGATCATGTCTTAGGCCCTTTATATATATTCTGCTGCTCCTAGAACAGAGTACTGGTTGTAACATACACTTAAGCATTTGTTGATACTGATTGATCCTGGTTCACAGGATCTTTCCACAATTCAATTTTTAATTAATATATGAATAGTAAGGAGTGAATGGGCTAGGGTTGGCTAGAATACATGCTGAAATGATTTTGCCCTGGTACTGACATAGGAAATTCAAGTCTTCCAGTCTTGTGAAAAAAAAAGTTAAAAATAAAAATGGATTTTTAAAGAATATATGTTACAGAGAATAGATGCTTGAGGAGCATTAACTTTTAGAGACGGCATTGTCTCTATATGGCATTGATTAAAGATCACGGAGCTTAGAACTCCAGAAGTAAAAGCAACCTGAGAAGTTCTTGCGGATGACTTACAAAAAGGGAGGAGGAAAATGAAACATTTCATTCCATCTAATGTGTGTGTGTGTGTGTGGGGGGGTGTTTAGGAGAAAGAAGTCATTGCAACATGGGAGGACTACCGGGTTGGTCTACGCTGCGAGTAGCGACAGGAGACAAGGGAGACCCACGCATCACACATTTCTACATCATCAAGTTCTAGTACTTGGACAGAGGCACAGGCCACCAGGAGAACGGTGGTCACTCATCAGGATGGTGCTCCCCAGCATTAGGGTGCACCAGAAGCATGCAGAAGCCTTGTAAAACACAGATTGCTGGCCCGGCTCCCAGAATTTTTGATTCAGTGGGTCTAGAGTAGGGCCAAATCATTTGCATTTTAAATAAGCTCTTGGGTGCTGCTACAGGACCCCGTACTACACTTTGAGTATCCAGGTGTGGAGAATTCATGCACGCAGAACAGTGAGCATTTTCAGTATCCGAAGTGCAATTCTCAGCAACCAACTAGCTCCTAAGTAGCAGAAGTTAGACGTTATCACTTGTCACTTGGTTTGTATTTTGGTCATATCCACCTACACTGTCTTTCGTATATGAATAGGAATGCTTTTTTGCTGTAGTGGTACTGCTCTTCAGAATCTACTTTCTAATAGGATTTCATGCCAGAAAATTGTGAAGAATGACATCAAAGTGTTTCTGTTAACACTTAAAATGGCCAAATTTGGTCAAATTTTAATCAACACTGCTATTAATTAGTCATCATAATATAAAGGTCAGATGTCTCATCACAATTTGTTGTTTGAATAGTGTTCTTGCAATTTATTTTCTTTGTTCTTCTTTGAAGCTTCCCAGGAATGGAGAGAAGTGGAAAAATAATGGTGTCCACATTGCATGTGGTCAGTTTTTGACCTGGCACATGGTACCTGACAGACACGAAGTGGAGTGAGCTATTACCAGCAATCTGTTCATTCTACCCTCCAGTAGGCACAGTAAACAGGAGGTGTTCCAACTAGGCCGTAGGTCTCCTTGAGAGCTAAATACTACATATGGCATTTGTTGAATCATTTTATTGTCCACAAAACAAAGAGATATTTATCAGGAGCATCATTCACCAGGAAAACCCAGGAGCTTTGAATCTACAGATGATGATTACATGTGCAAAGAGGCCGTCATAACCAGTCCCCAATTCAATGAATTTCAATGTTTCAAAGACGTATTTTGGTTATGATGTTTGCTGCTATAGCATATTGGCATTTTTTCCCTCCAGATCAATGTTAGCCCACTCTGCTTATAAAAACCTTCAGACTTCCACTGTAATGGTATCATGGGGGGTGCAGGGGATGAAATTCCGAAAGTTCTCAGGCCAGCTGTTCCACATGGTCTCTGCTAGCGAAAAACAGGAGGTGGATCAAAGTTTATGTGGTACAAAATCTCAAGACATAAAAGCTTTGATTCTTCTTGTTCTTGCTAATATCCAATTTAACACATGCAAGCCAAGGAAAGCGGGGAAAGAATAGGGGAGGTGAGGAAGGTTGCAGGAGGTAGAGTTTTACCCAGTTAGGCTCCACCCCTTCTTTTGATAACAGTCCTCTCTCACCCAGGAAGCCAAGGGCAAGTGACCTAAAGTACCTCAACCTCCTGCCAGAGGGATTATTCATGGGTTATGATTCAGAGCGGGTAACACAAAATGAGATAATCCATATCTTTCCTCATCAGGTACTCAAGATCAAGCCCAGAGTTCGTTCCTCGCTCACCAGGGAATCTGTCTGAGATTCCTTCTTTCTGCTCCTCACCCCCTAACTCTCTCAGGTGTGTTCTCTCTCTCATAAATAAATAAATCTTTAAAAAATTAAAATAAAGGGCACACCCCTGACTCTGGGGTTATGGAGCTAGAAGGGAAAAAGGTTATGAAGCTAAAGGGGCTGGCATGTCTTGTAAAAAGTCATATCAGTAACAGAAGAGAATGAGGCCAAAACACAGAGAAATAGACATGTGAGGAAGAAACACAATGCAGAGGGAGAGAGAGAGAAAGAGAATGAGAAGAGATTTCAATATTCTTTGAGTCCCTGGGTCCAGAGTGCCTGGTTGGATCCTTCTCTATTCTCACCAAGACCACAATCAGCTAATGTCTCTTCTGCTTAAATTAATTTGAGTAGGATTTTTGCCCCTTGACTAATAGTAAGGCACATTGCATTTTCTCCATTTCTGAGTCATGGTAACTATTTTTAAAATCAATCTCACTTCCACCCCAGGAGGAAAAAAAATACTATGAGAAATAAAATTAGATTTAAACATGATTAGTTAAATGTGTCTGATATTTTGTCTGGAATTTGCCTAAAAATACACTAATTTGATGTATAGGTGTTCGTGCTACATCCTAGAGGCAATGATTGAACATTTGTAACAGTCTGGACAGGAGTCCAAGCCCCAGGTAGAGGTGATCAGTTAGTAGGTCCAGGGACCTTAATCACTAGTCTGTCCCTCAAAGGAGGCAGGTGCAGTACTTTACGTATTGCTATCCGAACATGCACCAAGAGATAGCAGGTTTGTTTTTGTTTTTGTTTAGTATGAAGTATAACTACAGGCATGACCGTCCTAGCTGGCATAACTATACTATCCGGGTACACGTCCACTTTGCATAAATGGAGGGTAAGCACCTGGCAGTTCAGATGGCCAACAGCCGTTGAGCACCTGGAGCCTCTAGTGCTAACTTGTTTCCTTCCGTGTCACCCTTCTTATCATGGAATTCTTCTCCTTGAGCTGATTGGAAGGTTGGCTCATCCTGTCAGCCTACAGTGTGTTGGCCTCCAAGTGAATCTTCCAAGCAAGCTATCTTGTTGGATTGCCAAGAACAAGAAGTACGGACTTCACTGAGTTTAGAGGGACTGTGTGTGCGACCACCCTCTTCAGCCTGTTGGCTAATACATGTTAGTATCTCTGGAAAATTTAGGTCTCAGACTAGGTTATGTCATAAGAGAACATAGTAATGATGTTGCAGGACAGGAAGCATTATCCTAAGAAAGGTCCTTATCCACCTTCAGTATCTGGAATCTACTGTTACTTTTTCCAGAAGAAGCTATAATTCCTGAACGTATAATCAGATCAGATCTCACTGGTGAGAGAAGTTGCTCCATTCTTCCTGATGACTTAGAGTCTCAAACCATCTCTGGGATTTTATCCAGTTTGGTTTCTTAATATCTGCTTCTAGTTTCACGCTTCTGTGATCTCTTTTTGCTGCTCTAATCCAGTTTAGTTTCTGGGTATTAGTTTTTATGTTTGCTTGCCATTCACCTCTGTTCACTTAGACTAACTCACACATTCAAATGCTGTGCAGATCCACCCCACTCCCCCTTCTAGCCCCAGACCCGTTTCATCTAACACAGAAAGAGTTTATTTCTATTTTGAATGTGGAAAACCTCTATAACTGTACATATCACTAACAATAATCTGTCCATAATTGGAGTATCCTGCATTTTTACATAAAAGCAGAATTTATACAACTAAAAAATTCTTCAATATTTTTTAAAAGATTTATTTATTTGAGAGAGAGAGAGCATAAGTGGGATGGAGAAGGGTAGACGGGAGGGAGAGAGAGAGAATCTCAAGCAGACTCTCTGCTGAGCTCAGAGCCTGACTCAGGGCTCCATCTCACGACCCTGAGATCGTGATCTGAGCCAAAATCAAGAGTGGGATGTTTAACTGACTGAACCATCCAGGTACCCCCCCCAAATGTCTTCAATTTTAAATACTATTTCCCCATGTAATTTCTTGAGCTTCAGCTGTAAATATGTGTTCCTGATGCAGAGACCTTTTTGTTTGGATGCAGGCCAATTTGTTCATATAGCAGTATCTTCTGCCCATTTGTAGCCACTCCTTTGAAGAGACTGAAAACAGAAAGGTTACTCCACTTCCATCAGGAAAACTACCTTTGGACTCTTCTCACCTATTAGAGAGCATTTCCAACATCTTTGTATTGGCCTGAAGAAAAATACGCATGGACCCAACAAGCAGTTAAACTAGAGCTGCCCCCACGGAGATGGGGAGGAGGGTTTGATTTTGGTAGAGACCTGTGTCCCACAGATCTACAATGTGCAGATGGGGGCCTGTCTGTATGGTGTTCCAGAAGGATGTTGGATATTAGATGCCATGGCTTGGGAGCTCCGCCCACAGCCAAGTTACACATGGAGGAAGGCGAGCCACCTGCTCTCAAGGGATTGTTTCTGATTATGGAACACCTGAAGTAGAACCACACTAACCTTCCCTAAATATCCTAGACTTTCTAATTCTGCCCCTTTAGTTTCCAGTATTACTCCAGGATTGTGGCAATATTTATTGTACAACTGTATCATGGAACAAATTCACACATATCATGAGTAAATGCACAATTAAACAGATCTAGATAAAATCATGTATAAGATATTCATGCCAACAATGACTTCTTCTTTTTTTCCCCCCAACAATGGCTTTTTGAGGACATCTTCTTTAAACACTATGTATTATGGAAGGTTGCAACTACATGAAGTAGATCGATACTTTGGCTACATCAGAAATTTCTATGCAACAGGTTTGGTTCTAGCTAATGGAGATATTGACTGCCCTAAGTCCTTGGAGCAGCTGGTCAGAACCCCTGGCTGCTTATCTTCAGCTGTAAGGAGTCTCTTCTTCTTGTCCCAGTATGCCATATGAATACTATATTATCATTTCTATGTGTGCCACTTTGTTGGGAAGCATTTGTTCATATGATCCTATAATGGTTTAGTGCTAGGGGCAATGATGTTCTTTAGCTCCATTTCCTACCGACCAAATAATTTTAAACAGTTGCTACCTGAATTCAAGAAATACATTATCAGATGGAAGGGCAGAGCCAGAATAAAAGCAAGATTCACCCCAGGAGTTATCTAAGTTCCTATGGTATTAGATACTCAGTAAGGTTTCTGAAGAGCATTTCTATCCAGATAGAAGGGTGTCAAATGAAATTTCAGGAAACGGTTTTTTCCCTTAGTTTTATAACCATAGAAAAGTAGAGATTAAAGGCTGAACAGAAGTAAAATTTCTAAACTGAGCGGAAGTAAAATTTAGGAACTGAATCCGAACATTCTTTTCCCACCATGGAGGTCAAACCTATCAGAGAGTCTCTAATTCACCCTGGAACTCTATCTGACATTCCTTCCTTCTTCCTCTCCTATTTTGTCATTCAATCGAAGTGTCCTGATTTAGGAGGGTTAGGCTTACTGTACTCTCTGTCTCTCTATAATTAGAGAGGAAATAGTGCTAGAGAAGTAATTTTTCTATCCTGGCTGTACACTGAAAATTGTCTGGAGAATTTTTTCCCCAAAAATCTATTACTTGAGTCTTTGCCCAAATCATTAGTTCCTAAATGTGGCCCCCACACCAGCATATTAGCATTACCTAGGAACTTCCTAAAAACGCAAATTATTGGACCCCACCTTAGTTGTATTGAATCAGAAATTTTGAGGTTGGTGCTAATTTATTACTCAGCAATAAATTTAACCAAGAAGAAGCAAAAATTACTGACTGAAAATTATAAAACACTGCTGAAAGAAGTTATGGAAGACTTAAATAAATGGAAAGGTATCTCATGTGTATGGATTAAAAGACTTACTATTATGAGGATGACAATACTTCTCAAAGTGATTCAAAGCAATTCCTCCAAGACTTTTTGGACTTTTTGGAAGAAATAGCAAAGCCAATCCTTAAATTCATATTTCGTCTCAAGGAACTCCAAATAGCCAAAACAATCTTGAAAAAGAAGAACAAATCTGGGGGACTTTTCAATTTCAAAACTTACTACAATACCACAGTAATCAAAATACTGTGGTTTTTGCATAAGGAGAGACATTTAAGTCAATGAAAGAGAACTGATAGTCCAGAAATAAACATATATATCTACAGGCAATTGATTTTTCACAAAGGCGCCAAAACCTTTTGATGAGGGAGAGAACAGTCTCTTCAACAAATGGATCTGGGAGAACTGGATGGACATCAATGTGCAAAAAAAATGAAGTACACTTATACACAAAAATATATAAAAATGTGTGGTTGAAGTACCTAAATATAAGAACTATAAAGCTACAAACAATAAAACTCTCAAAACAGGGGTGCCTGGGTAGTGCCGTCAGTTAAGCATCTGACACTTGGTTTCAGCTCAGTGGTGATCCTAGGGTTGTGAGACTGAGCCCTGTGTTGGGCTCTGTGTTCAACGTGGAGTTGGCTTGAGATTCTTTCTCCCTCTCCCTCTCTCCCTCCTGCTCATGCTCTCTCTCTCTAAAATAAATTAAGAAATCTTAAAAAAAAAAAAAACCTCTCAGAAGAAAACATAAAAGAAATCTTCACACCTTTTTCTTAGTTAATTCAGGCTGCTATCACAGAATACCATAAATAGGATGGCTCATACACAGCACACACTTATTTCTCATCGCTATGGAGGCTGGGAAGTCCATGATCAAGGTGTGGGTAGATTAAGTATTTAGTACTCATTTTAAACATGAGCAAAGAACTTGAATGAACTTTTCTCCAGAGAATTTACACAAATAGACAACAAGCATATGAAAAGATGTTCAACATCATTAGTCATTAGGGAAAGACAAATTGAAACCTCAATGAAATACCACTCCATACTAAGGTTGCCATTTTAAAAAATTTTTATTTTTAAAAGATTTTATTTATTTATTTGACAGAGAGCAAGAGAAAACACAGGCAGGGGGAGCAGCAGAGGGAGAGGGAGAAGCAGGCTCCCCATTGAGCAGGGAGCTCTATGCAGGACTCAGTCCCAGGATCATAACCTGGCCAAGGGCAGACACCTAACCAACTGAACCACCTACTACTCTGTTTTTTTTTTTTTTTTTTAATAGGAAAAAAGAGTTGAGGCACCTGGATGGCTCATTCAGTTAAGCAACCAACTCTTGGTTTTAGCTCAGGTTATGATCTCATGGTTGTGAGATCGAGTTCTGTGTTGGGCTCCATGCTCATCAGGGAATCTGCTTGAGTCTCCCTCTGCCCCTCCGACCCCTGTTCCCACACACTCTCTCTCAAATAAATAAACAATCCTACAAAATCTTTTTTAAAAAAGGAAAATAAGTGTTGACAAGGATATGGAAAATTAGAACTCCTGTATATTTCTGGTAGAAATGTAAAACGGTATAGCCACTGTGGAAGACAGTTTTGCAATTCCTCAAAAAGTTATACATAAAATTACCATAAGACTCAAATTCTGCTTCTAGGTATATAACCAAACGAACTGAAAATAGGTATTCAAACAAATACTTGTGCATAAATTTTCATAGTAACACTATTTACAATGGCCAAAGGACTTAACTGTCCACTGAATGATGACTGCATGTAGTATATCCATACAATGGAATATAATTCAGCCATAAAAATACATATGACAATGTGGATGAGCATCAAAAATATTACATTAAGTGAATGAAGCCATACACAAAAGGCCACATATTGTACGATTCCCTTTATTTGAAACATTCAGGATGGGTAAATCCATAGACACAGACCCCCGATTGTCAGGGCTGGGTGGAGTAGAATATAGGGAGTGGGCACTAATAGACACAGCGGGTTTTTTTGTGGGCTGGATAATGAAAATGTCTTGGAACTAAATAGAGGTGATGGTGACACAACATTGTGAATATACTAAATATCACTGAATTGCACAATTAAAACAGTTAATAATTATACTTAATGGTGAAAAATGGAGCTTTTTCCTTAAGATCAGGAACAAGATAAGAATGTCCACTCTCACCACTTTTACTCAACAGAGTATCAGAAGTCCTAACTACAGCAATCAGACAAGAGAAAGAAATAAAGTCAGTCATCTAAATTGTTAAGGAACAAGTAAAATCTTCATTATTTGCAGATGACATGATACTATATATGGAAAACCCTAAAGACTCCACCAAAAAACTACTAGAGCTGATATATGAATTCAGTAAGGTCACAGGATACAAAATCAATATACAGAAATCCATTGCATTTTCATAAACTAATAATGAAGCAGTAGAAAGAGAAATTAAGAAAAATAATCCCATTTAAAAATGCACCTAAAATAATAAAATTTCTAAGAACAAACTTAACCAAAGGGGTGAAAGACCTGTACTTTGGAAACTATAAAACATTGATGAAAGAAACTGAAGATGACATGAACAAATGAAAGATACATTCTTATGCTCAAGGATTGGGAGAACCAATATTGTTAAAGATGTCCATATTCCCCAAAGCAATCCACAGATTTAATGTAATACGTATAAAAATAACAACAACATTTTTTGTAGATCTGGAACAAATAATTTTAAAACCTGTACGGAACCAGAGAAGACCCCAAACAGCCAAAGCAATCTTGAAAAAGAAAAATAAAACAGGAGGTATCTCCATGCCAGATTTCAAGATTTGCTACAAAGCTGTAGTAATCAAAACAGCATGGTACTGGTACAAAAAATATACACATAGATCCATGGAACAGAATAGAGGGCCTAGAAATAAACTCATGATTATATGGTCAGTTAATCTTCCACAAAGTAAGCAAAAAAATGCAATGGGAGAGTCTCCTCAACAAATGGTGCTGGGGGAAAAACCTAATCTTCCAATTAAAAAATGGGGTAGAAGACATGGATGGACATTTTTTTTTTTTAAGTTTTATTTAGTTGAGAGCTAGTGAGAGTCCCAATATGACAGAAACAGGCCTGGAAAAATCTTTTCACTGGTGAAAAGATTATAGGGGTACCTGGGTGGCTCAGTGGCAGATTACTCATCTGCCTTCAGCTCAGGTCATGATCCCGGTGTCTTGAGGCGGAGTCCCTTATTGGCTCCTGTAGGGAGCCACAGGGCTTGATCCCAGGATCCCAGGACTGGGATGGTTGGGCACTGTAATGTGTGGAATTGTTGAGCCACTATATTATACGCTTGAAACTAATGTAACACTGTGTATGTTGTCTAGAGTGGAATTAAAATAATAAATATATTTAAAAATGGTTATTAATTTTGTTAGATGAATCGTATCTCAATTAAAAAAAAAACAAGCTTTCAAGCAAACAGATTATCAGGTAAGAGACGCAAAAGTGCATGGGAGGACACGCAGGACACCATAAGGTAACTGGAGTTCCACAGTTGTTTGTGAGTATATGGGCTCCTCATCTCTGGACATGTCCAGACAGAGGGTTATGCAAGGGGAGATGGCTCATACATATTCAAGTGGAAACACAAACAGGAACATTGTGTTTTGTAAAGTTCATGTGACAATATTTGCACTCTTAAGCTGCCGAAGCTCAAGCCACATGAGATGAATAAAGGCTGTGATGTTGTAAGAATCTTCAGACATTTCTAACTAAAGTTCCATAGCAATAAAAAGGAAGAAGCAATTATGCCCTTTTTTTTTTTTTAAGATTTTATTTATTTATTTATTTGACAGAGAGAGAGAGAGCGAGCAAGCAAGAGAGGGAACACAAGGGTGGGGAATGGCAGAGGGAGAAGCAGGCTTCCTGCTAAGCATGGAACCTGATGTGGGGCTCGATCCCAGGACCCTAGAATCATGACTTAACAACTCAGCCACCCAGGCGCCCCTATTGTCGTTCAAGTGGATATCCAAACTAGTCCAAACTACTTCAGAAGGCAACTTTCAGAATATTGGTTATACAGTTCGTTTCCTCTAATCCTGGAGGTTTCAGCAGTAGGGATCCCTAGTTGGTCTTGTTTGGGTACTTTCGCCTTGTGTTATGCTGCTCAAAATATCAAGTCCCTGATTGCACAACATTGTGAATGTACTTAATGTTGCTGATTGTGCACCTAATAAAGGTTAAAATGATAGGGCTCCTGAGTGGTGTGGTCGGTTGAATGCCCAACTCCTGGTTTCAGCTCAGGTGGTAATCTCAGGGTTGTGAGGTCAAGTCATGTATCCGAGGCTCTTTCTCTCCCTCTGCCCCTCCCCCTACTCCCATGTGCTCTCTCTCTCTCTAAAATAAATAAACAAATCATTAAAAAATGTAAAAAATGGTTAAAATGACAAATTTAATGTTATATATACATAACAACAATAAACAAAAAGTTAACAATAACAACAATAGCTGAATACTGAAAATTTCAGTAATTTTAGAGCAATGAAATATAGTTTTTATCTTTTCAGGGGTTAAATGATACATGATATATATGGACTTAAATAAATCTGATCGAGTTAAGTAAAATTGATGCAACTGCGTTTGACTTTGGGAGTAAGAAAAAGAGACAGAGTTAGAAAAAGGTGACCAGACCTTGACATGTCTTCTTTCCTCCTGTGAAGAAAATACTTTTTTTCAGGTGTTGTCAGTTTTAGCACTGGGCACTGACAGGACCTTTAAATGTATCATTTCTAGCACAAAAGAATATTTTCATCAAACTAACCTATATTAGTCTAATGGCTTATATTAGTAATAGAGGGAAAAATATTCCTTAATGTTACATCTGTAAGATTTGATTAAAAAAACCATGGAGCCTGGAGGAAATGGAGAAGTGTATAGATAAGTCAGAATAGCCATCTATTAATCATTGTTGAGAATGAGTTTGAGTTTATGGAGATTAACATATTGTTCCTTCTACTTTTGTGCATGTTTAAATTCTCTACAGTTAAGAATTTTTATTAAATTTAAAAATAAGAGTTTTGGGCACCTGAGTGGCTCAGTGGGTTAAAGCCTCTGCCTTCGGCTCAGGTCATGATCCCAGGGTCCTGGGATCGAGCCTTGCATCGGGCTCTCTGCTCTGCAGGGAGCCTGCTTCCTCCTCTCTCTCTCTGCCTGCCTCTCTGCCTACTTGTGATCTCTGTCTGTCAAATAAATTTTTTAAAAAAGTTTAAAAATAAGAGTTTCAGAATAAAAAGTGTAGTTGGTCTAGGTTATGTCTCATGCTCACCCCTTGACTACACAGGGAGGTGAAAAAGAAATTTAGGGGGAAACCTAGGAGGCTCCTTTGGTTTCTGTACCAGGTGAGCACTTGGGTTTACTGTCCGTCAGTGAGACCCAAGGGGGAAGAGGTTAATTTCTCCCTCTCCCTCTGCCCTTCACCCCCTCACCCCCCCATTCACTCTCTCTCAAATAAATAAATAAATCTTAAAAAAACCAAAAGAGTCACCATACTTTGCTGTTTGCTTGTCACCATTTCAGTTCACATAACCTATTCTGGTATAATTAGTATTTATATCACTTTTCACTCTTAAAATTGTCACGGTTTGGAGATGCCTGGTCGGTTCACTCCATTAAGTGTCTGCCTTCGGGCCAGGTCATGATCCCAGGGTGTGGATGGAACCCTGCATTGGGCTCCCTGTTCAGTGGGGAGCCTGCTACTCCCTCTTCCTCTGTCCCTCACCCCGTGACTGCTCCTGCTCTCTGCCTCTCAAATAAATAAATAAAACCTTAAAAAAAACACACACACACACACACACACACACAAACCCAAAGATTACTGAGCCCCACACTGAGAGTTTCTAATTCAACATGTCTGAGGTGGGGGTCCCAAGAATTTGCACTGTTAACAAGCTCCCAGGTGATGTTGCTGTTTTCAGTCCACACTCTACCAACCTCTGCTTTAGAGCACTGTGCCCAAATCTGACATCTCAGCGTCACCTGTAGAACTGTTAAGAAATTCTGCAGGCCTGCAGATTCAGATACTCTGACAGTGGAATTTAAGAATCTGCACTTTTAATAGATTTCAGAGGTATTATTTCTTAAGTGTTCCTGACACAATTTTTTGGATAGGCATTTGGGGACCATAGTAAGATTCTGTGGGCACTGATTAACCAGAGTGTCAAAAGACAGAAGAGTCTAACATGTTTCTTCCCAATGTGACAGAAGCAGTCCTGAAAAAAGAGTGCCTTCTTCCTGGTGAAAAGATTATGGGGGCACCTGGGTGGCTCAGTGGCAGATTAAGCATCTGCCTTCATGATCCCAGGGTCCTGGGGCCCAGCCCCTTGCTCCTGCTCAGCTGGGAGCTTGCTTTTCCTTCTCCCTTTGCCTCCCCCCTCCCCACTCGATTGTGCTGCATGTTCTCTCTCTCACTCTCTCAAATCAATAAAATAAAATCTTAAAAAAAAGATTATGTAAGTGAAGATGAACATAACCTTACATAAATATTTAGGAAGAACTGATCCTTGCTAGTAATTTAAAAATTTAAAACCAGATATCAATGTCCACCTCTTAAATGAACAAAACATTAAAATAGTAGATTAGAGACATTATTATTAAAATAATGTAATAGAGTAATCTGATTAGATTAAGGGCAAAATGCTGTTGGTATGGTACACTGATAAGCTCTTTTTGAAAAGTGATTTAATAGGGCACCTGGGTGGCTCAGTTGGTTAAGCATCAGCAGTCAGCTCAGGCCTCGATCCCAAGGTCCTGGGATTGAGTCCTGCATCAGGCTCCTTGTTCCGCAGGGAGCCTGTTTCCCCCTCTGCTTCTCTCTCTTTCTGTCTCTTATGAATAAATAAAATCTTTGAAAACACAAGGAAAAAAAAAGTAATTTGCAATCTCCATCAAGAACCAGAAAATGTTTGATTTTGTCATTTTTGATTCAGTTACCTTTGACTCAATCTCACTTCTGGAAATCAGTCCCAAAAAGTTGGGCGCCTGGGTGGCTCAGTGGGTTAGGCCACTGCCTTCGGCTCAGGTCATGATCTCAGGGTCCTGGGATCGAGTCCCGCATCGGGCTCCCTGCTGAGCAGAGAGCCCGCTTCCCTCTCTCTCTCTCTCTCTGCCTGCCTCTCCATCTACTTGTGATTTCTCTCTGTCAAATAAATAAATAAAATATTAAAAAAAAAAAACAAAAAGTAGTTCACAATATATTTAAATACATTAAATTATAATATATTAAAATTATATAAAATATAATGTATTAAATTAATATAAATGAAATATATAAAAGATTGCAATAGTACAATGCTGGAAGCAATCAGAATCTCTAAAAATAGGACATGGGGAGAAGGAGAGGAGAAGTGAGTTGGGGGAAATTGGAGGGGGAGACAAACCATGAGAGACTGTGGACTCTGAGAAACAAACAGAGGGTTTTGGAGGGGAGGGGGGTGGGGGGTTGGGTGAGCCTGGTGGTGGGTATTAAGGAGGGCATGTATTGCATGGAGCACTGGGTGTGGCGCCTAAACAATGAATCTTGGAACACTGAAAAATTTTTTAAAAAAATTAAAAAATAGAAGATTGGTTAAGTAAATATACACCCTTAGTGGACTATTATAAAGCAATTTAAATGACGGGTTACTTATTCATTAATGAAAAAATAAATTAGTTGCCAACCTGTCCCCAAAGGGTTAAACTAATTTGTGCCCTTCCCAGAATTGTACCTGTCTCTTCAGTGATGATGTGCATTATCATTTTTAAAAAGCTGTTAGTGGTAGGGGTGCCTGGGTGGTGCGGTTGGCTAAGTGTTCAACTTTTGGTTTTGGCTTGGGTCATGATCTCAGTGTCTTGATCTCAGAGTCATGGGATGAAGCCCCAATTTGAGCCCTTTGCTTGGGATTCTCTCTCCCTTTCCCCTCCTCCCCCCACTCTCTCTCTCAATAAATCATCCCTTAAAAAAAAAATGTGTCAGTGGTATCGTGTTGTTTTATATATAACTTCCATACTGGGAAAATGCTTATATTATACTTTTAAAAGATTCTGTTGATTGCGGGGGTGTATATATATGCCATCATTGAATATCCACATTTTATTTCTTTTAATTTCTTTAATTGTGGGGCACCTGGGTGGCTCAGTCAGTTAAGCTGCAGCCTTTGGCTCAGGTCATGATCTTGGGGTCCTGGGAATGAGCCCCACATCGGGTTCCCTGCTTAGCGGGGAGCCTGCTTCTCCCCCTTCCTCTCCCTGCCACCCTTCCTAATTGTGCTATCACTCTGTCAAATAAATAAATATTTTAAAATTTTTTCTATAATTTTATGTGGCTTAAATTTCAAATTGGGTTAATTCAGGATACTTTCTGGCCCTTAAAGGTACTGTTTATTGAGGGTCTAATGGTATCTAATATTTTTCCTCTTACTTAATCCTATATATTTGACTCATTTAATCCTGATTATCCATAAAGAATGCATTTTCATTTGTGTATATTTGTATTTGTCTAAATAAAGAATACTACTTAAAATATATCATGACCTGGAGCACCTGTGTAGCTCAGTGGGCTGAGTGTCTGCCTCAGGCACTGAGTGTGGGCTCAGGTCATGACCTCAGCGTCCTAAGATTGGGCCTGAGTTGGGCTCCCTGCTCAGCACAGTCTGCTTCTCCCTCTCTCTCTCCCCCTCCCCCCTTGCTCATGCTCTTAATTTCTCTTGCATATGAATAAATTAAAAAATCCTAAACAACAACAACAACAACCTTCCATATCATGAGCCTTTAAAATGTTCTAATACTTATTCCCAGTAATTGTATTTTAGAAAACAAATGCTAGGGTTATAATCCAAAATAATTATAATATTTCAAAAGTATCTAATAATAGAGAAAAGTTTAGAAATTTTATTTGTGAGGTGGTTTAAGAACATGGGAAAATATTATAATATTAAGTAGAAAAGCAGGAGATTAAGCTTGAATATTTACTATGATCATAACTATGCAAAATAAATTTATTATGATCATAACTATGTAAAATAAGCATTTCAAATACTGTGAAATCTTTAAAATGCTAGCCTGGTTATACTCAGAGCATGAGAGAATAATTTTCTTTCAGAGTGAGCATGCATTACTTTTATATCTAGAAAAATAAAAATACATGAAGACTACTTTATTTGAAATTCACAGAAACGCAACTCAAATTAATTTAAGCCAAAAAGGGAAAGGATTTGAACGGAGAGGGAGGAGGAGGGAAAGAGAAGTTCATGGAAGGATCTGGTTTCGGGCCCAGGTGGAAATTATATTATGAAGTCTCTCTCTTCTACCCTCCCCCCAAATCTCAGCTCAGCTTCCTCTGTGTAGTGACCTCATTTTCTCCCCTCTTCCAGACTGCCAGAGAATTAGGTTGCCCACAGCTCTAGGCTTACAGCATCTGGTTTTGGAATCTCATTGTGAAGAGACCTCTCTCCCCTAATGTCTACATATCAACTTCATGAGAAACTCAAAGCCTCTGTGTGGGTTACATGCCCACCTCTATACTCATCACCATGTTTGGGAAACGCAGGATTAAGACTGGGTGGGTTTCTAACATGTACCCATATCTGTTCCAGAAGAGAGGATCTGGTACTGCAAGAGAGAAACAACACGATGGCCAGCCAAATTAAGGAAGGTACTGGGCAGCACAGTACGTTATCACAGTTCACTGTTATCATTCACACTCTTGCCTTTCTGAAAGGGAAATTCCAAAAATGCCCCATAATGAATTAACCTAACCACCCCACGTACCGTTCAACTCCCAAAATGACAACGTAAGGTCTCATCCAGTGACTACCTTGTCTTAAAGTCTATGTCTCTGGGCCATATGCTTTCCTGCTGGTCAGGTAGAAGCCGGGCTGCTCCTGGGCCTGCAATACAAATAGCATTCCAATTGCTTCCCTTGAAGTGAAGTAAGTTCTTTAGTGGTTCAGTTTTGCTACCCCTAGGTCTGTGCATGTGGGAAACAAATCTCCCTTCCCCATCATATTCTTGGATGCCACTGCCTTAGCCACCAACTTCTTGTTGCTCTCATTACAGAGCCTGGGTATTGCTTTAGGCTTTGAACAGTCAAAGGCTTTGTTTCCAAGTTGGGTTTTCCTGGCAATGCAATCCTCTTTAGATCTCAGCTGGCTTTTCCCCAATTTCCTATGTGGAGATTTCATAAACTAAGTGCAATACCAGAAATGTTACTCTGTCCTCATAGTTTGATTCTTTTTACAACAGATCTCAGCTTTGCCCACCCTATAGGCTCTGCCCCATGATGGTTACCAAGGCTGCAGCCCAGTGGATGGTAGTGTTCTGCCATGGGCACGACTTCTAACTATACTTGGCAGGGAAGAGCACCACTGTTTATGAGAAAGGGGCAAGGGACACAAGGTTCCCTAATTTTTACTGAGTCTCTGGTGTGTTTTCTATCTCACGCCTTTGTACTGATTTTAGATTGAGACACGGGATTCAGCTTCTCAAATCTGCAAGAAGAATCACATTTGACTCTCAGTTGTTCTGGAATGCTGGCTAGAGGCAAAAGGGGCCTCCCAGTCGGCTGTCACCTTCGTGCTTTCAGACAGGTGAGCTTTGATTCAAGCTTGACCCTTTCTCTTAGCCCATCGGGGTTCTTCCTCGCTCTTCTACATTGGCATTATTCTGGTTTGTTTGCATGGCCACAGAAACCAGGCATCATGTTTGACTGGACCGGGTCATGTGCCCACCTCTGACTGAACAGGGTCTATGCGAGAAAGGGAGGAGCGCCGGGAATCCATGCTGAGGTCGACTCCCAGCTGCCATTTTACCTTTATTTTTAAAAGAGGTTAGCACTTCATACAAAAATTAGCCAATTTAAAACTGAAAATGTATGAGTAGAAAAGATTCTTAGGATCACACCCTCATGCTTAAAAATTGCAGGGTGATCTCAAACAGAATGAGAAAGAGCCAGAACCAGAGAACGAGGAAAACGACAGAAGACTTTGTCACCCTGTTTTACAACATCAGAAATGCAAGAGTCAATTCTGTAAATATTCAGTGACTTCCTTGGCTTTCCAAAACCAACAGCTTTCACATGTTTGACAGGTACAGTCTAAGTTTCAAAAGTACTTTTAAAAGGTACATCCATCAGATGGGGTGCCTGGGTGGCTCAGTTGGTTGAGAGACTGCCTTTGGCTCAGGTCATGATCCCGGACTTCCAGGGTCGAGTCCCACATCGGGCTCCCAGCTCCTTGGGGAGTCTGCTTTTCCCTCTGACCTTCTCCTCTCTCATGCTCTCTCTCACTCATTCTCTCAAATAAATAAATAAAATCTTTAAAAAAAAAAAAGTACGTCCATCAGAGCTCAATCCATCATTCTCATCTACATGTATCTTTTGTATTTATAAAATATTCTGTTATTAAAATCTCACTTTGGGCACCTGGGTGGCTCAGTTGTTGGCGTCTGCCTTCCGCTGGGGTTATGGTCCTGAGGTCCTGGGATCTAGTCTGCATTGGGCTCCCTGCTCCGCGGGGAGCCTGCTTCCCCCTCTCCCACTCCCACTGCTTGTATTCCCTCTCCGGCTGTCTCTCTCTGTCAAATAAATAAAATCTTTAAAAAAATAAAAATAAAAATAAAATTTTGCTTCTAGGTTATATTAGTGTTTAGTGACTACCTATACTGACAACCTTGAGGATTTCCTCTCCAGTCAAGAGCCATCTGTCAACTTTGAACCTCCCACCCGGAAGCTCTTTCGGTTCTAGCCTTTTTGGTTTTGCATCTTGCTTCTTCGTCTTGTTTTTCCCCATAGTCGCAAATCTAATCCAGATGCCTGGACTTGCGGGTCTGCTCCTCTTATTCATGGAGATAGACTGGAAAATATAACTTCAACATTTTGCTAAAACTTTGAGTTAAAAAAAAAATCTTTTTATTGCAGAGCAATTTTAGTTTTACAGAAAAGTCACAAAGATATCAGAGAGTCCCTGTATGTCTGTCCTTCATCTCCTAATGTCACCTGATGTTATCATCTTACCTAACCAGGACGCATTTGTCAGAACTAGGAAATTAACACTGTTACATTACTATTAACTGAACTCCAGGCTATATAAGGATTTTACCAGTTTTCTACTAATGTTCTTTTTCTAGTCCAGGATCCAATCCAGTATAGCACATTGCATTTAATCTGCTAAATTTTAAAACAAGCTATTTTTCAAGTCATTTCCAGTTAAGCTATGACAATTATGAGGAACGTGACATTTTAATATTTAAGATAAAATATTCATCAACAAAATCAACACAAGTTGTCAAGATGCCACTTGTTCTGTGATTATGAGCTCCTCTAGGGAAGAGTCTCTATTATTTGTTTGGCATATTTTAGCTGTGTATAGTTTTATACATTCACTTCAGGATGTAGTTTTGCAGCAATAAGAGTTGAGAAAAGTACAAGAAAATTCAAAACATTCTAACTTAGTAGAAAACACTTTCATTCTTCCTAATGGAATTAGTAGAGTTGGGATTTTATTCCAGTGACATGCTACAAAGGTAGGGGGAATATAATTTCTGAATACATTATGGATCGAATCCACTCATCATAGTGCAAGCCACAGAAACCACAAAAGACCACAGAAATCGATTCCTGTCCAACCAACTTATCTGGGGAGAAAAGCACTTGTCAACAAAACCCAAAGTTCTCTCTAGGAAAAGAAAGCTCTCTCTAGGAGTAATATCTGGAATAATTTGGAGGAAAGTTAAAGTGGCTTAATATTTTACACCAAGATCTTTTCAGACCTATAGAGGCTATCTTGATGTAAGAACTTAGTTCTAATTTGCATGCGACATTCATTTTAAGAGAACAATTTTGTAGGTATTGTAACAAAAGAGCTATAAAGAATTCAACTTGAGGTAAATTCAAGGACTTCTCTAACCTAAGAGAAATATAGAACTTTGCTAAGTATATATTCCATCAATAACTACATTTAGTAGTTATTTTCAGATGTTGTGATCAATCACAGCAATCACATGTAAAATTCCTGTAGTATCTCTCTCTCCACCCCAGAAAAAAAGATTCAAGACTTATTTAAATTATTTTGTAAAACCCAAAGAAAGCAAAGATAGGTGAGAAAAACAACGGGAAACAACAAAATATTTTGCCAAGCATTAGTCTATAAGTAAAGGAGGCAAATGAAGAGATTATGTATTTAGATTTTCATTTAGCAATTTGTTTTCTGGAGGAATAGGAAATATACTAATTTAGCTAATTGATTTATAAAAGAAGGAAAAACTGCACATTTACATAGCACCTTAGTGCTTCTTACTCATTTCTTATAATTTATTGAATAGTTAAGGGGCAACCTATAATTTAGGGTGAATTTGTAATTCACCCAGTGACCATGGGTACTGGCACACCTAACTGTCCTCTGAAGGACAATTGTCCTAATTGTCCTCTGAAGCCACTTCAAAAGTAACTGCCTCCATGAAGTCTTCTGCTTACTTCCAGCCCCTCCATCAAAAAAGAATCTGCCCTCTTTCTTCTATGCTCCCAAGACATGTGACCAACTTTACATACTTGTATGATAGCACTAATCAATTGTCACCTGTTCTAGGAATAGCATCTTATCCAATATTTTATCTTCATAAGAAAGTGGCAGTGTTATAGATTGAGTTGTTTCTTTCCCTCTTCCTCCAATTCATCTATTGAAACCCTACCCCCAGTAACTCAGAATGCCACTGTATTTGGAGATGGGGTCTTTAAAGAGGTGATTTAGTTGAAGTGAGGTCTTTGGGGTGGGGCCTAATCCAATGTGTCTTTATAAGAAACTTGTGCATGCAGAGACATAGGGCTGAGCATGCACAGAGGAAGGACCAGTTGAGGGCACAGCAAGAAGGCTGCCATCTACAAGGCAAGGAGAGAGGGCTCAGAAGAAATGCCACCTGCCAATATCTTAGACTTCCAGCCTGCTGAAATGTGAGAAAATGAATTTCTGTTTAAACAAACCAGTCTGTGGTACATTGCTAGGCCTAGCAAACTAGTACAGATTCTCACAGGTGAATGGCAGAGTAAGTGCTTTAAAAAATGGTAGTTAGTATGTGTAATCAGCAGTTATTATATATATATATATATATATATATATTATATTGCTATATATAATATATATATACTTCTTGTATATAGATTATTCATGCATGTGCTTGGCAAGTTTTAGGAATTTATGTGTCTCTCCATTCATGTCTCCTTTATGGTTGCCTTTAGGTTCTAGGGGTGTCTGCGCATTTGGCAGCTGAGTGAGTTATTTTTCTAAAGCTTTGCATTCAAGAAATTTGGAAAGTATTCTTAGTCACTACAAAGACTTCTATCATGGATAAAATGGATTCCCTAAGGTTAATAATTTTGTTCAGGAACTCAACTGCACAAATATTTTCTTCAAGCAAAGGGCACAGAAGTTTTTCAAGATTCCAATTAATTCAGGAGTTAAGTAGCTCTGGATTTAATTTATTTTTTCCAATGATTTTCTCATAAATTTTTAGTTTTTTCAAAATTAATTTTTCCTAAGACACATGGTAAGGAAATAAAGTAAGAGTCGATAATTTTTTATAAAAGCACAAGAATAGCAGTCCACAGAAAAAATTGGGTCATAAAATTTGAGGTCTTACCTGTATGATTTGTGGACCCAAGGGAAACATAATGCAATTCTCAACACTGTAAGAGCTTCCACTCACTTGTCTTGAGGGCCTTGAACAATCCAGTTATAGTCTACCTGTTCTGATTTCACCTTCCACCTTGTTCCCCTTTCTCCATTTTTCAGCCTCAGAAGCTTCCTTGTGGATCCTGAAACACACTGAACTAATTCCATTTGCCTGGAGGACTGCTTTTTATGCATCTCCTGTCATTCTCCGTCTCCTTACCTCCCAAATTCCCAGCATCTATCAATATCACAGCATTATAGCTTTGTTTACCTGCTTATTGGCTCTCTCCCCTCTACCAGATTTTCAGCTCCATGAGAACGGAGGCTTTGTTAAGAAATGTTAATTTGACTAGAAATTTGTAGCATCAAACATTACAGCTTTCAATATTCCTTAATGATATAATGAATATTGCAATGAAGCAGTCAAACAATGCTGAAGAGATGTTTTCTACTATCGACTGAGTATATTAGATTATCCCAGAAATCTGTTATTTTGTACTATGTAGTTGACCTCTTTGAGGGTGTCTGTTCTGCTGAGAATTTTTGTCTAGTATCTTGGAACTGTTCCTGGTTCTTAGAAATGGATCCTTCAAAGCTATCCAGAAGAATGCTGTCCAGGAGAAATATAATGTGTACCACATATATAGTTTAAAATCCTCCAGTAGTAATATTTTTTAAAAAGTAGAAAGATTAAAAGTAATTTTAATATATTGTTTAACTACAATATCCAAAATATTATCATTTCAACATGTAATAAAAATAAATACAATTATTAATGGGATATTTTATGTTCTTTTTCTCTTTTTTTAACCAGTGTCTTCAGTCTGATGAGTATTTTCCACTGGCAGCACATCCCAAATTCAGAAGGTAAATTTAAACAAAATAAAAATGTAGTTCTACCCAAATAGTGAAGTTGTAGGTAATGGAAATATATTTTACACTGCTTCAGCTTCAAAATTTAAACCAATAACAAATAAAATGAAAAATTCATTTACTCAGTGTCCTAGCCACATTTCAAGTGTTCCATAGCTACACAAGGCTTGTTTGTGGCTCTGCCTTAGTGCACAGGCAGAGCAAGCAACCCTGTCTCCTGGCCATCCTTGATTGGAGCAGCCTTCTGACCACAGCTCAGCCAATCAGATTCTCTCGCTCAGGAATTTGAATTTTGAACTGAGATACGCAGAGATCAGAGACGGTGGGCTCTGAGTCATGTTTAATGGCAGAATTCCAAAGGGAAGCTTTGTGAGCAGCTGTTGTCAGGGTTCCCAGAGCTTCCCTGTCTTCTGCCTTTCCAGAGGCCTGTTTAGTAGTTCAGTTCTTCTTGGATTCCATGAGAGAGCCCGATAGATTTCCAGTAAGTTTTCATTTTCCCTTGAGCCAGCGTTAGCTGTTTCTGTTACTTGTAATGACATTAACAACTACAAAAAATAAATAAATAAAATGAGCAAAAACTCTTAAATTTCTTTAAAAGGAGACACATGGGAGGACATAGTTACACAAAAGGGTGTACATTTATGCAAAAGAGCTTTCAGTACCTTAGAAAAATCATAATTGTCCAAAGTGTTATCAACTCCGAATGCAATGGAGCAGGGTTTAGATAATTCAAAACAGTAAATTGTTACAAAAAGAGCATCTATTTGATTTTGGAATACATTTGTGTGAATTGGGGGTGGGGATAAGGACAGAGCAGAAATAAGACACAGCTTCCTAATTGTTTTACAGAGAATTTAATCAGCATGAATTCTCCAAGAATGACGTTGATCACACAGCAGGTGCTTGATAAATGCATGTTGATTAATTGACTTAGAATACACCAGCTGTCGATGAAAGAATGTGATCCACAATCAAACCATTTGACAGAAGAAAGCCAGGATGGCTTTTAAAATTAGTAACAACATGGAATTCTATATGCAAATAATCCCTTCTTTGCTTCCCCTCCTTAATGAGAACAAGATAATCATACTCTGCATTGGGAGGAAGGTGTTTAGTATTTAAGACTGTAAACCTAGGTGAACACTTTCTCCAGTTATTTGTTCCCAGTTTCCATTAAGAATTTGGAAGGCCTTTCAGTGGTATATATCAAGTCTGCGTGTGGGTGTGTATGGAAAGGGTTTGGAGGCTGGGGGAAGGAAATGCAATCATAAATGATCTCTCCTGATCATGGGGAGCCTTGATTTTATCTCTTCTTAGCATCAGATAATCAATATTTAAATTTCACAGCGTAGGGAAAGAAAAGTAAAAAAAAAAGAGGTTCAGAATAACAGGTTTAAATAGGTGGGGATGAATGTAATTAATCCAGCAGAGTATAACTAGCCTACTAGTTAGACTAGTATAACTACCAGTTTACAGAAATTATCAGAAATAAGAATACAGACAGGGACACAATCAGCCAAATCCAGAATATGGGAAATTCTTTAGAACAAATGACCTGACTTTTTAAACAAATAAATATTCCATAATTATGTTGTAAATGTCACAACTACTGGAGGATAGTGCCACCCCTCGTAGAACATTATTTTACGGTAAGTTCCCTACGTACAAATTCTGGGTTAGGGGTGGGGGTTGCATGCAGAAATTTATTGGAAAGATACCTCTGAGGAAGTGAGGAAGATAAGACTAGACAGTGGAAAGCTGACCTAGTGAAGCTTCAGCTGAGGCCTCAGTCATCCTATGGGGAGTTCTGGAGCAGGGATGACTCTTCAGAGTTGTCCCAAATTGAGACAAGGGGGCCAGGCTTGGTATTCCTGCCTCAGCTAGTCCCTTGATGGGCTCCCTCTTAGGAGGGGATATAGGAGGCAGTTCTTTGTGGCCAACAGGTGATCTTAGTGAAGGATGTGGTTGTGGGCTAATGGCAGTTGATATTCCCAGCAGCTGGGGAAATATAATCATGTCAAGTGGGGCACGGGCTAGGAAATGTGGAATCAATAGATGACCCCCCCCCCAAATGGGAAATACTACAGAATGTTTGATACTGATGGGAATAGGAAGGCAGGAAACATCAATGATGCAGGAGAGGGAAAGAACAATTGCTGGAGAGAGAACCTTGAGTATGTGGAACGCAGTGCACAGCTACAGGAGGTGGCTCAAGACGGGAGAACCAACATCATATTCACAGTTAAACTAAAGAAGGCAGAAAATGTGGGCACTGGTGCTGGTAGACCAGTAGCTGTGGTGGTCGCTGTGGAACTTCTCTTCTTGGTGAGGCAGGATAGAAAATCATCAACAGGGGGTTCAGGAGATACTGGAGGTTGAAGAGAGAGGAAAGAAACGAAACAGCCCTCTAGGATAGGCAGAGAGGAATGGGCTAGAGAAGGTACCGGGACTTTATTAAAGGACCATTTGCAGTTGAAGCCATGAATTTACAGTGAGTATCTTCTGCTGGGTTGTTTTTCTGCAGTCATATCTGGCTGCTGGGTGTGACACAGGACAGTTGGCTTGAACTGAGGTGGGAGTTTGGCCATGAAGTGTAGTGAAGGGAGAGAGGAGTAAGGGATTTGAGTGAGTATGCAAATGAGCAATTACAATGATGGAGCATGGAATTTAAACTGAGGACAGAGAGAAGAGAGGTGAAAAGGTGCTAATAGCCTGTAGATTTCAGGAGCAGAATTATGGGAATCAAGGTATAGGGAGAGTGAGCTGGAAAAATAGGAGGTGGTGGTACATATAAAGTGAAAATATAGAATCAAAAAAATCAGGGCTTTGGGAAAATAGGCAGTCTTACGCACTGATAGTGGGAATGTAGATCTGTATCCCTTCTCTTGATGGTGGTAGAGGTGGGGTAACATTGCAATACCTATCAAAATGTTAAATGCCTTTGACAGAGCAATTTTTCTTCCTGGAATTCATCTAACAATTATAGTTACACATTTGCATAAAGATAACAGGGTATTCTTTGCAGCATTGTTTGTAAAAGCAAAATACTGGAAACAACCTAAAAATCCATCAATAGGGGACTTAACAAATAATGATACAGTTCTAAAGGCTGGTATACTATGCAGTCATTACAAAAGAATGATTTAAAAAGTTATCATTTTAAAATCTCACTGTAGGGGAGGGATGCCCGGGTGGCTCAGTCGGCTAAGCATCCCCTTTGGCTCAGGTCATGATCCTAGGGTCCTGGGATCTCACCCTACATGTGGCTCGTTGTTCAGCCTACTTCTCCCTCTGTCTGGCACTCCCCTTGCTTGTGCAGGCTCTCTCTCTCCCCAACAAATAAATAAAATAAAAATCTCAGTGTAGAGGCGCCTGGATGGCTCAGTCCATTAAGTATCTGCCTTCTGCTCAGGTCATGATTTCAAGAGTTCTGGAATAGAGCTCTGTTTCATGCTCATATCTCAGCAAGGAGTCTGCTTCTCCCACTGTCCCTCCCTCCCCTCAACCCTCAACGTGTTCTTTCTTGCCCTCTCAAATGAATAAATAAAATCTTCATAAATAAACAAATAAAAAAACAAATAAATAAAATTCCATCCATCCATCCATCCTCAGTGCAACTGATTCAAGCAAGGGTCATCAATGAATGCTAATATCATCAAGTAAAAGGTGATTGGGGAACAGGATATTTACATTGCCTTGAAGAATCACCCCACAGACTATTTGTTTTTTTACAAAGGGGAAGGATACCTTTGAATCTGAAAAAGATGATCAATAGCATCATTGCCAATGAGATGAACTCGCATTTTCTGTCCTCTGATGTGATGCGAGGGTAAGTGCATATTTCTACTATGATATTCTTACAAAAAGTGTTTAAATCTTAAGAATCTAATCATGATGAAGGACTTAGATAAATCCAGAATGTAGAGCATTCTTCTACAAAGCAATTGCCTGGACTCGACAAAAGTGTCACATGTACTGAAAAACACCCTCTCCCCACTCCGCAAAAAAAAAAAAAAAAAGGAAAGAAAAGCAAGGGACAACAAAGGAGACTATAGAGATATTTCTGTTATGTGTAATGAATGAGCCTTGATTGAATTCTGGATAGGACAAAGCTATAAAGGACATTTTGGGGGATAACTGGGGAAATTTGGATATGGGTCATGTCACAGTATGTTAATATTAAATTCTTTGGGTCTGATAATGGGATTGTGGCTTTGTAAGAAAATGTTCTGTTGTAGGAGAAAATGCAAGTGGTGAACTGTCATGCAGTCTGCAATGTGCTTCCAAATGACTCAGCAAAAACAAAAGAGAAATGAAGCAAATGTGGCTAAAACTTTTAACCATTTATGAATCTAGGTAAAAGATGTGCAGATATTTATTGTATTAATTTTTTTCAGCTTTTTCTATAGGCTTGACATTTTTGAAAATAAGCTTTTGGGGGAAAGAGAGTAACGTAGAGCTCTAAGTACTGATTATTATGTTATTATCATTGGAACCAAGATTTCCAGCCTAAGTGAAAAGAGATGGAAATATAAAATCAAACCAGCCAAGTAAAACTCACATCCTAAATTTGAACAGTCTTTTACATGATCCCTAAAGGCCCCTGTGGAGAGGAAAATGAAATCTTTGTATCTAATATTTCCATCAATAATATTTATATAGTTATAATATTTACATTGTTATGATATGTTATTATTAGTAGTAATTTTCAATTTTTAGAGGCAGCCTATGAACCAAACTGGAGAAAATATAAACACCAACCTTTATAGGGGAATTTACCTTCTCACCTAATGAAGTGATTTATCAATAAATCAAGAAATAGCAGTAAAGGCCCCTTATTCAGAACTAGGGAAACGGCCACCAAGAAGCCTTGAAAACAGAAATAATGAAAAGTGGTTCCTTTTTGGAAAACAGATTAGAAGTGGGAGAGGATGGGGCAGTAGACAATGGTTTTCATTAAAAGCCCTATTATATTATTGTTTTTCCCCCTGTGTGATTATTGCGAAAAAATGTCTTAAAATAAGAAAATTTTAATAAAGCAAGGGGATGGCCTACAATTTATAGCCCCTGTATGGGCATAATAAAAACCCGATGTTTAAATTTTCTGTTTCACAGTTTCCA
This sequence comes from Mustela lutreola, assembly GCF_030435805.1. Lineage (NCBI taxonomy): Eukaryota > Metazoa > Chordata > Mammalia > Carnivora > Mustelidae > Mustela > Mustela lutreola. The sequence continues at coordinate 79,481,384 of NC_081298.1, forward strand.
GGGCAGAGTTAGTTATTGGAGGATATATATAAGGATCCAGGGCAGAGAAGCCTCCTGTAGAGGAGGGGAGAGAGGAGCTGGGAGAGAGGGGAAAGGAAAGGGGGAGGGAGAGGAAAAAGGGGGAAGGTGGGGAGAGGGAGAGAGAAGCTTTATTGAAATGTAAGGTTTGGCTGTCAGAGCAATTTTGAGTATTAATCATATTATTCTCTATCCAGTGGTGTCCCAGCAACTAGAAACTTGAGCCCAAAGCTCTGGGGAAAGATGGCTATTAATTTAGACAAGAGTGAATACCCGGGAGCCTCTGAAGGTGTGAACTGTGCAAGGCTCAGACATCTGGAGGTGGCAGGGAATACTGCTCTCTTCTCAACAGGCTAGGAAGGCTGCATGGGTCCCAGCAAGGATCCTTGGGCACCACTGGACTCCTTGCAGAAACACATGCAGTGCCTGGTGAGTATGGAGAAAGAGAGAGAGAGAGAGAGATGAGGTCCTGCATTGCTGGGAGCGTAGACAAGCTAGAAAAACACTGTTTTCCTAATGTTATTATAAGCCATGGTAGCCACAGCCATGTGTGGCCTATAAAAACATGATCAGCACAACTGATTTTATAGCAAAAAGCATTAAGGGAGACAAACAGCATTATAGTGTGATTAAAGATACATTAAAAAGGGAAGCATAAATGCTATAATGGTAAGTCTCAGATATAATCCAACAATAAAACAGAGTTTTGAATTGACAGAGAGGCAAGGATAAACCCTTCTAGCAGCAGCATTATGGGAGCGAACCCGGGGTAGATTATACTATCGTTCCCTATTATCTGTCACTCTGCCTATGAACGGATTATGCTTGCCCATGTATAGCCATCAAGTCTGACCTTATGACTTGTTTTGTCTATGGAATGAATGTCGAAGTGATGTATGCCCCCATCTGAGCAGAAGCTTTAAGAAACATTTAACATTTAAGAAACATTCTAGGGAACAGAGCTGTAGTCAGTTTGTGCAGGGACTGAGTAATAAACCTTTGTTGCTTTAACCACCAGGAGGTGGGTGGTTGGTTATTCCTAACCTAGTGAAAGCTAACTAATGTATCACAATCTTCAAACCTTTTACTACCAACACCTAGAAAAGCTAGCTGAATTGTAACAAATATAATTTTAAATGCATGTGTAAACTCCTCCAGGACCTGGAAATTAAGGGATACTGAAACAAACTCTAAGTGTTTGAAATAATGCTGCAGGTATAAATAGCAGTAAGAAACAAAAACGAGAGAGAAATACAACAAATTAACCTAGAGAGTCTAAAAAAGGAAATGAGTAATATCCTAAAGCAAGCAAGAAAAAGGGAAATATTAAAATTAAAAGCAGAAATGAACAAATAGGGTAATAAAAAAGCAGAATACTAAATACATGTACCCAATGACCATGCATTTAAAAATTGCTTCTATAATGTATACCCTTCCTGTTGTGGTCCTTTTCTCTTATTATTAGGCTTGATTATAATCTCTCATGAGTTTGATGTTCACTTTGAGAAAACTAGTATTTTTTGGTAAATTAATAAATAAGAATACAATAAATTATGGTTACATATAGGAACAATTTAAATTCTGAACAAATATTTATGCTTCCTTTAACAGAATGCATTCTCCAGCAGAAATTCTAAATCTTGACCATAGAGTTGTTGTGATCTAGGTCAGTGTTTTTCAGCTGAGGGCTGCAACCTAATGAATCATGAAATCAATTTAGTGGTTGCAATTTATATTAAAAAATGGAAGAGAATTGGGGTGCCTAGGTGGCTCAGTCAGTTAGGTATCCCATTGTTGATTTTGGCTCATGTCCTGACCTTAGGGTCATGGGATGGAGCCCTGCGTTGGGCACTGCGCTGAGCATGGAGCCTGCTTAAGATTTTCTCCCTGCCTCTCTCTCTGCACGCCCCCTTGAGCTCACATGCACTCTCTTTCTCAAAAAAAAAAAAAAAAAAAAAAAAAAGGAAGAGAATAGAACTGAAAATATCAGAGTACAGTACATGTAGTAAAGATAAGCACTGTTTCATGAAACATTGGTTTTGAGTTATATAATGTGTGTGCATGGGAATTCTGTGTGTATTAGGGTGACATCAAAATGTATATCTTACTATAGGTGGGTTGGAGTAAAAAATGTCTGGAAATCACTGATTTAGGTCCCTGTAATCAAAAGTTAAGGTCAAACTATTTCACAACTGGTAAAGCTTGGGTACAGCCCAGTCAAAGCTGGATTTGGTGTCAGAACAGGGCTCCAGGGAAATCTGTCTCGGCAGGGCCTTCTCCTTTTGTTCTTGGATTGAGTCTCTATGAAAGGGCAAGATGGCCAAGGCAGCAAGTGGGCTTAGGGCAGTGGCATTATGCATAGTTTTCTTTCTTTTTTTTTTTTTTTTTTTTTTAAGATTTTATTTATTCATTTGTCAGAGAGAGAGGGAGATCAAGAGACCGAGCATAAGCACGGAGAACAGCAGGCAGAGGCAGAAGCAGGCACTCTGCTGAGCAAGGAGCCCCATGTGGAACTTGATCCAAGGAGTCTGGGATCATGACCTAGTCAAAGGCAGACGTTTAACCAACTGAGCCACCAAGGAGTCCCACGCATCGTTTTCCATTGCTGCAATAACAAATTGCCACAAATCTAGTGGCTTAAAACAACACAAATTTGTTATGGTTTTGTAGGTCAGCAATCAGACTCAGGTCTCACCGAACTGCAACCCAAGGTATGAAAAGAGCCTCCCAGGGGCTCTAAAGGAGATTGCTTCCTTGACTTTTTCAACCTCTACATTACTTGACTTGTGGCCCTCTTCCTCTGTCTTTAAAGCCATCAACATTGCATCTCCTCTAACCCTTGTTCCATAGTCTCATCTTTCTCTGATCCCAGCTAGGGAAAAGTTGGCTTGTAAAGATCCATGTGATTAGACTGAGTTTACTGGATAATCTAGAATAATCTTATTTCAAAATTCTTAATCACATCAGCAACGTCCTTTTTGCCACATTAGGTTACACTTTCACAGGTTCTAGAGGCAGAGGGAGTGGACATCTCTGGGGACCATTATTCTACCTACCATAATGGTTATGGACATGTTTCATTGTTTGAACAAGCAGCATAGCTACACCTGTGCAAACTTGAGCCTGAATGCAAGTACCACTGGTCTGTGAAATGGACCCCTTTAGGTCTCTATGCAGCACTCTAGGAGTGTGTCTTTTTTTTTTTATGATTTTATTTATTTATTCGACAAACAGAGATCACAAGTAGGCAGAGAGGCAGGCAGAGAGAGGGGAGGGGGGAAGCAGGCTCCCCGCTGAGCAGAGAGCACGATGTGGGGCTCCATTTCAGGACCCTGGGACCATGACCTGAGCCGAAGGCAGAGGCTTTAACCCACTGAACCACCCAGGGGCCCCTAGGAGTGTGTCTTGAACGTTTACCCTACTGTCAAAGAGTAGAGAGGGGAAAGTTTAAGTTACGCACACCAATATAACTTGATCAACTGCTTCTACCTTTCCAGTATTTTCCTGGAAGGATTTATTATTAAATGAATTGACTACTTTAGTTCCATAAGAACTGGGAGACCATTGTGCATAACCAGAAGAAAAGTACCTTACAAAATATCCTTCCTTTTATCACATGTGAAAAATTTAAATGCATATATATATATAAATTTAATTTATTATTTTTACATTAATTTTCATTGGTTATGTAGTATGTATTTCATGATGACAGCAAGTTGCAGCTTAAAAAAAAGTATTTCCAGAAACCCATTCCAATTTTTATAAAAAAATATTTCACAGTTCTGAAAGAAGTCCCTAGAACAGCATTTTAGATTGGTACCCCACAAGATATAGTCATTAACTTAAGGAATCTATGCTTGTATTTATACACTCTGGAAGAAGCAGACCAAGTTCATTTTAACCCAATGAGCCACCCAGGCGCCCCAGACGAAGTTCATTTTAAGGGCTGTTTTAAGTTCCCAAGAGTCTAAAAATTAAATGTACTTTACTAAAAAGAATTTTCAAACAATCTTTGAACTAATCTATACATATTTACTCATAGAATATCATCCTGTTCTGGGGCACCCGGGTGGCTCAGTGGGTTAAAGCCTCTGCCTTCAGCTCGGGGTCCTGGGATCGAGCCCCCAAATGGGCTCTCTGCTCAGCAGGGAGCCTGCTTTCTCCTCTCTCTCTGCCTACTTGTGATCTCTGTCAAATAAATAAATAAAATCTTAAAAAAAAAATATCATCCTGTTCAGCATTACTCATTGAATATTTTTTATGCCAACTAACAAAATAGGAATGAACTCATTTTTGAGTCAGATAAGCCACAAAATCCCAGTGAACTCCAATGAAGCATTTTGTGAATCAGAGTGAGGGTGGAGGAAATATAAAGAAATTTTTAAAATTCCACATCAGGTATCAACTCATGGTAATGCGAGGTTTTTACAAATGCTAGTGGATATGCCTGGGTGGAATATGAAAGGAAGCTAATTTGGGGACCTAACTTTATTACGCTGTTTTACTTAGTTATCTAAAAACATGGAAGGATGCTAATTTATGTAGCTTTTGTATTTTTGGTGACTCATTTTTGTTCTATTTTAAAGGAGATTTTACATATAATTAGTAAGCTAGATTTTTTTTCTTCTTATGAAACTCATTGGCTCTTGCTACTCAGACAATAGAAAAGGTTTTTATTGTTCTTCTACCTCAATCCTCAATTTTAGAGGCAAAATGTTTTCTAACTGAAAAGATAGAGTCTTTTTCAAAATGCATGCTGGCCTCTCCGATTAATTATCTCGATGTTTGCCCCTGGACCTGTTCTGTCCTGTCCATTCTTCCCTTTCTCCACCATCCTTGGCTCCCGATCTGTCTTGTGGGGCTGCCACCTTAATAAACTTCAACAGCAAGATTTCTCAGGAAATTGTTGGAAAGTGATTAGTCCTTTACACTTATCCATTCCATTCAGAAGTAATTTTCCACCAAACATAAATGATTAAAAATGATTAGCATCTACCTAAATGATGTTCTTGTGCCAGGTTTTTTTTTTTTTTTTTTTCTTCTGTTGGCACAATGCCACATTCTCCCTTCTGTAATCTATAATTGCAGGGATGGAAGGCTATAACTCCATTCCCTAAATCCTTTACCAACTGGTTTCCAGTTGGTAAATCAGTTTCCTGATTTCCAGTCAGGTGTGGCCAATGGGAATCACTGGTGGGAGAAAAGAAAAAACCGTTCTAGTCTGGTCTCAGGGGCAGAAGCGTCTCAATGGCAGATCGGCACAGGCCACGGGGTGCCCCTTTGGTGAAGGTGGAGTTTGACATGGGCCACACAGTAAATTTCTGGCAGCAAATGCAGCTGGAGGGCTCCAGGCTGAGTGGCAGTAACAGCTTACTCATCTCTGGGTGACATTCTTTTGTCTCTCCCTTTTTCCTCTAGCCTTTCCAACACCTTTGCAACCATTTTCCACAATTAAATCCCTTTCTGTTTGAACTATGTACAGTGGTTTCTGTTTTCCTGACTGGATTAATTGGACTGATCATATATACTATCAGGTAGGTTTTAGGTACTTCCTAGTCCCAGGCATGTGGAGCTCCACCTAAAAGCAATGGATTATGGAGTTCAACTGAGTCCCGTTTCAAGGGTACAGTGAGATATACTCAGTGTGTGGTCTGGACACTCTGAACAGTGGCTACGGGCAAGTGAAAGTCCTTAGCCAATGGGCAACAGAAATAGCCCGGTTGATCTGCAGCTCAGAAATACTGCAGACTAAGTTCTCAGGCTCTGGTAGTTCCTTGAAAATGCACTGAGAATATTTCATAATTTGCAAGTCAGGGACAAAGTTGGTCAGGCAAGAGAAAGTGTAGTTACCTAACTGAAGTTGGAATGGTGGTTTAGGGGCTGTCCTACCAAGTTCTTCATTCCAGTAGGACCATCTCAGAGTCTATTTCCAGGCATTGTTTCACAGATCAGGGATTTTAGATGGGAACTCTAAAAGGAAAAGAGCTAATTAGGGTTACATTTCCTGTGGATGGTTAAAGCCAAATTCAAGGGGTTCCTGTGACTGCCACAATTTCTGGACTCCTCAAATTCTCCACTCCAGGAACAGGTGATGCATTTATCTGGGTGAGCCTTTACTTAATGTCTTATCTTCCCTTAAGCTCTGTTCATACTCATCACTATAGCCTCAGGGCATACAAACTGCTACATATATTCATTCAATTAATATGAAACCCCTACTTTATTGCCAACATATCAGCATAACAGCAACGTCCTCAAAAGTTTCAGAAGTTTATGGCAACAAATTCTGAACACTTGTAGGGTAATTTTTTCCTCTAACAAAATCTTCCCTATGCATCATTGAATGCCTAAGCAGAAATGGCTATTTCTTTTTTTAAATCTTTATTTTTAAAGGCATATTTGAAAGGGAGAGACAGAGAGAGCAAGCAGAAGTAAAGGGAGACAAGCATAATCCCTGCTGAGAGGGCAGTTTGACGTAGGGCTCCATCCCAGGGTCCTGAGATCATGACCTGAGCTGAAAGCTGAAATCAGGAATGGGATACTTAACCGACTAAGCCACCCAGGCATCTCAGAAATTGCTCTTTCTTTCCTTTCTTTCTTTCTTTTTTAAATTGATTTGTAGATATTCTGGAGTGTGATTTGGCTTTGTTATCCTAAATCTGTTAGCAAGAGCCTTCTGCGTATACATGACAGGCCAGTGCTCCCAACCCCAGCAAGTCTCAAACTTTAATAAACATGACATGTATGAAATGAGTAGGTACTACTTTTGATGAAGAAAATAGACAACAAGGGGTGCCCAACTGGCTCAGTCAGTAGAGCATGCAACTCTTGATCTCCAGATCGTGAGTCTGAGTCCCATGCTGGGTGTAGAGATTACTTAAGAATAAGATCTTAAGGGGTGCCTGGTTGGCTCAGTGGGTTAAGCCGCTGCTTTCAGCTCAGATCATGATCTGAGGATCTGAGGATCAAGCCCCACATTGGGCTCTCTGTTCAGCAAGGTGCCTGCTTCCCCCTCTCTCTCTGCCTGCCTCTCTGCCTACTTGTGATCTCTGTCAAATAAATAAATAAAATCTTAAAAAAAATCTTAAAAAAAAAAATCTTAAGAAAAAAATAGACAACAAAAGAAACTTCCATTTTAGGGAGAGAAATATACAATACTTTAAAAGTTTGTGTAAAATGTTTGGAAATATATAAAATTGAAATAACATTCATAAGTAACAACAATACTCAGTTTGAAATATATAATTAAAATGGAATCCTGATTTACAATAGCAGCAGATGTGAATATATGTTAAATGACTTTTAAGGAAAAATGTATCACTAATACCAAAAAACCTAGATTTTCCTGAAAGATATTAACTATAAACAAAAGTGATATTATATTTTAGAAGACTAGTATTTTAATACTGTCATTTTCCACCAATTAATTAATATACTTCAAGTTATTAAACAAAATCCCAATAAAAATATTTCTGGGAGAACTGAGCAAAATACTTCTGAAATTTACTTGAAAAAACAAACAGGCAAAACCAGCTAATATTGTTAGCCATCATAAAAAATGATCTTACCTTACTTTCATTTTTAAAATGAGATAATCATGCAAAAACAGATAAAAAGAATTGGCTCATTTTTTTTCTTTTTTTTAAAAAAATTTAATTGTTTTAATTAATATATAAGGTATTATTTGCCCCAGGGGTACAGGTCTGTGAATCATCAGGCTTACACATTTCACAGCACTCACCATAGCACATACCCTCCCCACTATCCATAACTCAACCACCCTCTCCCTACTCCCGCACCCCCCATCAAGCCTCAGTTTGTTTCTTGAGATTAATAAGTCTCTTATGGTTTGTCTCCCTCTCAATCAGCTCATATTTTTTATTATTTCCTGTGTTCACACTATTATTTGTTAGCAAAACGTTTCCTAAGAAACAATGCAAACCTAAATTTGTGAGTTGGTGAGGACCCAGGGAATAAGATTATATTTTATCAAAATGCTGGACTAATCTCAATTACTGATCTGAGTGAGGTGTATCATCTCCTTTCTGCTCCTTCCTAAAGAGTTTGCCACTTCTCTCATCCCTCCTAGAGATGGCCTCCACCATCAGTCTCAGTGTCTTGATAGAAACATGGGTTCTTCTTTTAAGTATCCAGGCAGCCCAATATTTCAATGTATTCAATATTTGGATTCTAGCCACTGGTAAATTCATTTAAAATTAGCTTTTGGTTTTTTATATTTAGGTAGCTACCATTATTCTCAACTAGTAAAGATTATGATTTGATTGATGAATTAATTTATTAAATGCTAAAGCTTTAGCTTCAAATGAATGGTTGTTTCAACTTCTCTAAAAATAGTACATTGGAGGGGCGCCTGGGTGGCTCAGTGGGTTAAGCCGCTGCCTTCGGCTCAGGTCATGATCTCAGGGTCCTGGGATCGAGTCCCGAGTCGGGCTCTCTGCTCAGCAGGGAGCCTGCTTCCTCCTCTCTCTCTGCCTGCCTCTCTGCCTACTTGTAATCTCTCTGTCAAATAAATAAATAAAATCTTTAAAAAAAAATAGTACTTTGGAATCTGTTAATGAAAAGATAACTCATTGAAATAAATCCTTGATCCTATTAGGTCATTTGAAGCCATAAAACTTTTTCAGTATGTGTTCAGATTGCTCCTACAGAAATACAAGAAGCAACTCAATGCAGTAGTGCTACAATAATGCAACCACCAAATCTTAAAATTTTCATAATAATGGAGCTGGGTGTGGGGGCTGTGTGTAAAATTGGTGTATACCGGTACAGATTTTTAGCAAGTTTAAAGTGTAATTACAGTAATGGATTCAGTAAAATGGCTTCCTCTTTGTAAAGGAGTTCAACAATATGGCTGTAATTTCCATACTGAAGTGCCAATTCTATTCTTAAATTCTCATTACATATTTTTTTGCCAACTCTTGATCATTTTTTCCCATACCCAGTTTATTAATATAATTATCCATCATTATATATGTCATATCCATGTTCATGTCAGTATTTCAACCCAATCACTTTATTTAAAGAAACTAACAAAAATTCAGAGGCGAAATTACAAAGACACCTAAGAGTAGAGCTGAAAGCATGTGAACAAAGAGGTACAGCAACAGCCAAATGCCAGTGAGAGGAAAAACAGATACTTCTCAGAATGGCAAAGGTGTCTCAGACAGAAGAAAAGTATTAAACCAAAATTTTTTTTTTTTTTCACAGAGACCTTATATCTTCCATTTATAATCATTAATTATAAAAGATGTTGAATCCAAATTATGTTTCTGGCAGATAGAATATTTTGAGGTCATCTGCTTAGATGGCAAAAGCCTTTTTTTTTTTTTTTTTTTAATTTTTTATTTTTTTATAAACATATATTTTTATCCCCAGGGGTACATAAACCAAATTTTTTAAGTGCAAGCATAAATGATATTGAAGACAGCAGAGACTGAAATTGATTTTCAGTTGTCAAAATATTGGCAAGTGAAATTTATTTATGCATAATAAGGAAATGTTTCATGCTGAAAACATTCTGGGTCCATACTGATTAAATTTCATGCTTTGAAGCTGCATTGTCCAATATGGTAGCCATGAACCACATGTGGCTACTTAAACTTAAATTAATTAAAATTAAATAAGAATAAAAATTCAGTTCCTCATCGGCCACTGCCCACATTTTAAGTCCTCAGAGTCACAGAAGACACAGGTATGCATTGCACACACAGAAATAGAACACTTCCATCATGCCAGAAAGTTCTGTTGAACAATATTGTAATTCATCATGTGAAGGGTCATAATGAAACTTCATCAATATTATTCATCTGGAAGTTTACCATAACTACTTTTTTTATTATCCAAGCCATGACTTACTTCTAGAGGCAAGTTATACAACAAAGGTCAAATTCTTTAGTGGTTCCCACTCCCAACCAAGAAAGACTTCTTGGGATATTGTTATCTACCAGAACCTGAGAAATGCAATAGCTTCTTGTGAAAACTATATGGGCAGCAACTTTTGACATAGTATAACATTTCAGGTGCTGAATCACGAGGCATAATTTTACTCCTTCCATGATTGAGCAGAACAGCTGAAAAAAATAGAGGATTTTGTCCACTTTATGTAATAGTGTAAATAGTAACATGCCCAGACAGAGGTAATCTTATAACGAGTTTGGCAGGCATTTCCTTAACATGTTGGGGTGGCGAAAATAACCTTTATTGTAGCTCTTTAAGGTTCTGAATTGTAAAAATGTCTCTACTGTAATAATACAAGCATTTCTTTATCTTCATTTTGAAATTTTAAAAATAGCATTCTTTCCAGAACTGCCTCAGGAATGTAATAATAATAAAACAGATAAAAATCATTATATATTTATTCTGGAACATAAGACATAGAAAATTATTGGATTGAGATCCAAATTTTTTTATAAGCTAAACGTAGCTCTAACACTATAATCCAATAAAGATATGACACACACTCCAAAATTTACAGACAAACCTTACTTATGAATATTAGGCACAAAAACCTGACACTATAAGGAAACATTAATAAAATAACCACATAAATTGATTAAATAAGAAAAAGCATATGATCCTCTCAGTAGATGCTCAAAGGCCACTGGATGAAATTCAATACCCATTTATATTCTTAATAAAAACACACTATTATATAAACTTAAAATAAACATCTTTTAATAAAAAGATGGAAAATAAGTATCTTTTCCAAATAACTCCAAATAACATAGTTAAGCTATATTATTTATCATTGCTATTAATTTTTTATGTCATTTTTAACCAATATAATGACACATGAAATACAAGTAAGAGAAATAAACAATGGAAAGGCAAATAGAAGAATTTTATATTTTTCAGATTACATAACTGCATAGCAAGAGAACTAGAAAGAACTCATAGCTACTTTGAATAAAAACAGAAATTAAACATTTAACCTACAAATATCAATATATATCTGTAAAATCATCAAAATTCGGTTGGAATATACATAAAATAAACCCATCCTCAAGTAAAATTCTTAATGAGTGATATTTATGATCTTTATAAGGAAAACTGCAATCCTTATTAAGGGATACAAATGGAGACCTAAATAAATGGGGAAAGCATCGTGTCTTCTCATGAGAAGATGAAATAGAAGGAGCTTGATTTTTTTTCAAATTAACTTATAGGTTTGGTCCAATTAAGACTTTAGTCTCGGTGGCTTTAAGAATAATAATAACCTTTATAGGGGGAAAAAAAGCATAAAAGATTTTATCTGATAATAAAATACATCACATAATAAAGCACAATACTATCATATAATTAAGTACATTACTACGCTTTAAAACAATGCCTCTGACTAATCTTCCCTGCTGCGCTCGCGCGTGCCCACCTCCCCTCTACCCCCCATAGTAATAGGAAACCAAGTTCTCTAAGACTTCTTGGTCATCCTGGAGCTGGGTCTTGGCAGGTGTGGATTTCTTCCCCTCCTTTTCTTTTTCCCTGTGTTCTGCCATCTGGTGGCCTGAATCAGTAACTCGGTTTTCAAGGCTGCAGGACACCTAGGGCTGGCTTTCATTACTCCTTTATACTTCTTCTGGTTAGCCAAGGAATTTGAGGTGAGCGCCTGGGTCAAAGGACACTAAATGACATCTTCCAGTCTTACTTGAAAGTACTCCTATTTGAAATGATATGTGCCTGAGATTTGTAAAAATGTTAATAACTGTTGAAGCATGGTGCTTCTTTTGTGTATATTTGTAAATCTGTACAATAAAAGGTTAAAAATAGAAACAAAGCAAAGAATCACTGCTCTCACAAATATAAATGGCTGGCGAACATATGAAAGAATCCACAGCCTCATTAACAATAAACATAGGCAAATTAAAACAAGTAAATGAGTCACCTGGGCGGCTTAGTCAGTTATGTCTGCCTTGGGCTCAGGTCATGATCATACTGGTCCTGGCATCGGAGCCCTGCGTTTGGCTTCCTACTCAGCAGGGAGCCTGTGTCTCCCTCTCCCTCTGCCATTTCCTCTGCTTGAGCTCACTTGCTCACTCTTTTTCTCTCTCAAATAAATTTTTTAAAAAAAGTAAATATTTTTTGGTTTTCAGATTTAAAAAAAATCACCAAAACACCAATACTTTTTAGTGTTGAAAAGGTGTGGATAAATAAAAACATAATCTTTTGACAGGAGTGTCAGTTGGTATTGCCTTTTGCAGGGCAATTTGGTAATATGGAGGGAAAATTTTAACGTTCCACAAATGTTTCATATCCTTAAACCTGGAATTCCACTTCTCTTCTCTGAAACCACTCAGGCAAGAATGCAGAAATACATGTCCACTAATGTTTATTGTAGCATGTTTATAAGAGCAAAATACTGGACACGAACATAGACAATATATGGAGATATCCCTATATAATGGAATACTATGCATCCATGTAAAAGAACAATCCCTTTGTATTGATATTGAAAGATACCCTTGGAAAAATGAAGTAAAAACCGTGTATAAATGGGAATGGTCTCATTTTGGCTGAAGATGACAGTAATACATGTTAACATGTGCATTTAAAAAATCTGGAGGCCAGGGGCACCTGGGTGGCTCAGTGAGTTAAAGCCTCTGCCTTCAGCTCAGGTCATGATCCCAGGGTGCTGGAATCAAGCCCCACATTGGGCTCTCTGCTCAGCAGGGAGCCTGCTTCCCTCTCTTTCTGTCTGTGCCTGCCTCTCTGCCTACTTGTGATCTCTGTCTGTCAAATAAATAAATAAAATCTTTAAAAAAAATCTGGAGGTCACTAACCCCACAATTATGGTGGTTTTCTTTAGGTGGTAGGAAAACATAGGAGACTTTCACTTTCTTAATTGTATAATTCTGTAATGTCTGAGGGTTTTTCAATGCACATTTATTACTTTTCCAACCAAAAAAGCAATCAAGATAAAATTTTTAAATGAATAAATAAAAGAGCGTTTCCCTGCCATCTTTAAGAAATGTTCCATTATTAAGCTGATTCCCTCCTGTCTCCCAAACCAGCACCGTTGCCAGTTAGGATGGTGCTATCTATTCTGAAGGTGCCAGAGGCATTTATTACCCTTTTTGTTTAAGAATCTTGATCTCAGTGTGCTGGGCTCCAAAGATGACTCTCAAAATTCACTTTACTGTTTCTCCCAGAATATTCTAAAAGATAATAAAGCAAAGAGGATGCTCAGTGGCTTCCTTATGATGAGAAGACAAAACAACCAAGTTTATCAAATCTGAAGTAGGGGCTTCTACAGTGGTGCACAAGATGATCCACTGACACTCAGGGAAAACATGTTAGAATTTCAACCTACATATTTTTATCCCACCCTTTGTTAATTTCAATTTTTTTCAGGTTTTGTTTTTAAAATTCTCTATTATACAATTGTGTATATTATACAATTGTGTATACATGTATATATCATACATATTTGTACATATATGTACTTCATTGGTAAATATATATTTACATATTAAGGGGAGTATTTGAAAATTTTTTACTGGTCAAAAAAATTTAGAGGCCATCAACCTAGGCTGCAGCTCCTTTTAGGAGAACAAAAACCAGATATAAGGCATATATAAACATGTTCTATAAATTAGTTACCCTCCCCAAAGTCAGCAATAGAAGAAAACAAAACAGAGAAATAGGTGAGTAAATACATGGGCAACAAATATAAGAGTCAGCTTAGTGCATAATAAAAGGTAGAAGGAAAGAAAAGGGAAAAGAGATAGGAAAATTATTTACACACATACAAGTAAAACAGTGGAGAAAAACTCCCATTATGAATAAAGAAAGGGAGGTAAAATAAAAAGAAGAAATGCCGCAAAAAGACCCTGAACACTTAGCGATGAAATGAAAATAAGCCATCTGTCATGCACTTGGAATTTAGAATGTACCAGATCCAGAGCTCTTTATTCTGAGTATTGAGCACAGTGGTTGGCAAACAGTATGAACTCCATAAGTAAAGAAAGGTTTTTAAGCTATGCCATTTTATGCCAAATGCATGTATTTAGCCATTATTTGGAAAGTCATTGTGTTTTTATTTCTTTGATGACATTTTATTAAAAAAATTTTTTTTTTAGGTAGACACCACATCCAGCCTAACACAGGGCTTGAACTCATGACTTGAGATCAAGACCAGAGCTGAGATCAAGAGTCAGATGCTTAACTGACTGAGCCACCCAGATGCCCCTTCTTTGCTGCTACTTTAAATCAAGCTTCTGTGGTTTTTTTTTTTTTTTTTTTTTGGTTTTGTTTTATAGATTATGAGGAATAGAAAAAAAAGACATTGAAAAGAGAATGAAAATTCTGTGATACCACATCTGCACATGTAATAAAAATCTGAGGCTTCACTGGAGAATTTGAAGATATGGCAGATAATTATTTATTTGCCAACCCATGGAAACCTCCTCTATCCCTTTGCTGTTAAATAGACCAAATAGTCAAGAAAAGATATTTACAAAGAACCTACAATTTTGAACTTCTAAAAGTCTTACCATAGTCAGGATAAAAGCAATTTATAGGATTAAAGCAGTGACTTTCTCTTCTGCTCTCTTTACTTGAAAGCTGAAATCATAGCATTTAGAGTAGCAATTAGATAGTTCATTACTGATGTTTTAAATGTTCTATAAATTACATATGAAGATGGCATTTCTATTGCACAGATATTTTTAAGCCTATTCCTGATAATAACTTTAAGCCATCTGACCTAGAATGGCAAGCATGTTTCATTAATATTAAAAAAAACCCCCTGCTCTGTCAATAATCACACCTTTACTCTTACTCCCAGGGTCAGAAAAAAGAAAAGATTATTTTTAGGCAAATCCGAGGCATTATATATTATGATCATCATTCACATATTCATCAAATATTCACTGTGGATCTCTTAACACCAAGCATTGTGTTGGAGATTAATGAGATTAAAGAGCCTGCTTTCTCCAGAATTCACATTTCTCTGGTCACACTTTGATTAAATTAGCATTTTCCAAAGTATCTGGGATGCATTTGTGCAAGTGTATGGATGTGTAGACTCAAGGATATAAAGGATAAGAATTACTTAGCATTTAACCATGATTATTGCAAAATGCACATTACTTTCTCTTTAAAAAAAAAACCTTCATGGGTACATATGTCTTTAAAAACTGCAAACTATGTGATTTAGCAGTTCTATTTGTAGAAATTCATCTTCATAAAATGATAAAGATTAGGTGCAAAGACTTAATTACAAGGGTGCTCACTATAGAATTATTTTCTAAATAGTGCAAGATTGTTTAATTAAACTGTGTTCTGTTTATACAATGGGGAAGTAGGTGCTATAGACTGAATCATGAGTACCCCTATAATTCGTATGTTGAAATCCTAACCCCTAATGCGATGGTATTAGGAGGTGGGTCTTTGGTAGGTGATTAGGTCATGAGGATGAAACACTCCTGAATGAGATTAGCGTCTTATAAAAGGGATCCCAGGAGCGTTCCCTTGTGCCTTAGACCTGAGGGCACAGCGAGAAGACTGCTATCTATGAACTAGGAAGTGTGCTCTGGCCAAAGACACTAAATCTGCTGGATTGCCCAGCTTCCGGACCTATGAGAGATAAATTTCTGTTGTTTCTTTCTTTCTTTTCTTTTCTTCTTTTTTTTTTTTTTCCTTAAAATTTCTGTTGTTTCCAAGCCACCTAGTCTTCCGTGTTCTGTCATAGCAGCCTGAGCTGTTCTGTCATAGCAGCCTGAGCTAAGACATTAAATAACATTAAAAAGAATCATGCAGAAATATTTTCATTGATAAGGAAAATTTTCTGTGATGCATTATAAAGTGAAAGTTGGAAGGTGCCTTGTTGCTTATGTATTACGTACAGGGAAGTATAAGCCCTGACTTTGCTCTGAACCTGGGCAAGAAGATTGACCTGAAAAAGTATTGGTTCTCCCACCTGTTGTGGGTTGAGTTGTGTTCTCCCCAAATTCATATGTTGAAGTCCTAACACCCTACATAAGAATTTTACTGTATTTGGAGATAGGGCCTTTTAATGGGGGTAATTAGGTTAAAACAAGGTCATTGCTGGAGGGGCCCTAATCCAGTGTGACTCTGGAGGGAAGGAAAAACCTCTTCCTCTACCCTCTCAGGTTTAGTAGCTGGGGCCTGAGAATTAAACTGACTAAAGAATAACAGGAGAGAGTAACAGGGTAAGAAAAGCACTTAACTTTAAGTATTAATAAAATTGTATGAGCATGGGGGCTTCACAGAAAAGAAGTGAAAAAAGTCAAAGGGCAGACAGACTTGGGGGCTTACGTACCTTTAAAACAAAGGGTGATAAATTGTGGAGAAGTGACTAGACAAAGGAAAGGGGATTTGGGCTTCTTGAGTACATTAATTGTATAAAAGTGAATAGGAAATATGTGTGGAGGGACAAAGATCGTTTAATGTAAGGTAAGGGTTATTTTAGTAAAGTCTGTTTATGCAAACTCATCTCATCATTGACTCCTTGTCTGCAGTAATAAGAATGCTCTCCTCATCTCTCCTTTTCCTGGTACTCTCCCAGGGAAAGTCTCTTCTCATGGGAAATTTATGCCCTGCTTTCATGCAGATGGTGACAGAGCAGAGAATTCTCAGTTGCCTTCATTTTAGCTCAAAATAATCAATATTCTGAAAGTGGCATATTTTGGGATATCATATTCTGACTCCCCTTCAACTGATGTCCTTATAAGAAGAGGAAATTTAGATGCAGATGGGCAAAGAGGAAAGACCATGTGGACGCAATGAGAAGGCAGCATCTAGGAGCCAAGGACAAAGGCCTTAGAAGAAACCAACCCTGTTGACACCTTGATTTCAGACTTCCAGTCTTCAGAATTGTGAGAAAATAGGAATCTCTCATTTAAGCAACCTAGTCTGTGGTACTTCGTTGCAGCAACCTAGCAGTCCTATAAGATGGGGAAAATCTTAATACCATCTTTATTTAGCTTTCAAGGTTGCACTGAATCAAACAGATGTAAATACCTTTGTAAACTACAAAGCACTACACAAATGTGAGCAGCTATTACTCACATGGTCCCTGAAAAACCTGGAGGAATGCAGTCATCCTGTTAAGACTGGACTTTACAGGGGTGCCTGGGTGGCTCAGTCAGTTGAGCATCTGACTTTTGGTTTCTGCTCAGGTCATGATCTTGGGGTCATAGGATTGAGTCCCATGTCGGACTCCATTCTCAGCACAGAGTCTCTCTCTCCCTCTGCCCTTCTGCTTGCTTGCGGGCACCCTTTCTCTCTCGTAAGTAAATACATCTTTAAAAAGAGGAAGACTTGACTTTATAACCCCTTTGTAAGGCACAGGCTCAGTTCCCAGATCGAGGATAGAAAGAAGCAGATTTCAGCAGAACTGTCATGAAGAACACAAATGATTTGGCAGTGAAAGGAGAAAGGCAAAATAAAAAGAATGGTTCCTTACTCCCATGCTGCAGGATGTTAAAACAAACAAACAAACTAGATTATATATATATATATATATATATATATATATATATATATTTAATAGTCTTAGCTAATAAGTATTGAGCATTTATTAACTACTAAGCATGGTCCCAAGTGCTTTTTTTTTTTTCCCCCAAAGATTTTATTTATTCACTTGAGAGAGAGAGAGAGGCTGAGAAGTGGGAGGGTCAGAGGGAGAGGCAGACTCCCTGCCGAGTGGGGAGCCCAATGCAGGACTTGATCCTGGGACTCCAGGATCATGACCTGAGCTGAAGGCCGCTGTTTAACCAACTCAGCCACCCAAGTGCCCCCCAAGTGCTTTTTATAAGTGTTCTATAATTAAACCCCTATCAACCCTATGGTAAAAGTAATGTAGATATGTGTGCATGTTTACGTGTGTGTGTGTGTGTGTACAGTGTGTATATATATGTTTATGTGTGTATGTGTTACCTATTTTGGTCTCTTGTGTTACAACATAAACCTTCAATACAAAAATCTGTTTACATGTAGTAGCTAAAAAGTAATAAAACTGCCAAAATAAGAAGTCATGGTTTCTTAAGAGATGACTAATGCTTTGCACCACTGTGAAATGGGAAAAACACTACCTGATTGAACAAAGTGACCTATGGTAAAATGCATGACACACATTCACATTGTCTTCTTTCTCTTACACCAGCACAACCACATGCACTGCCCTGAGTACGTGTACTGTTCTGTTGAGCTTGTGTTATTTCATGATGAACATGTTCAATATATTTTGTTAAAACTGTATGAGTACACTGGGTCTAAGATCCTAAAGTAGTGAATACAAAGAAAAGCCTTACATTTTGAGGTGAAAGTTGAAATAATTAATGTTTTGAAATGAGAAAAATCCAAGGCCTGAGGAAATCCACACTGCCCAAATTCAGGAATAATACTGAGAAAATAAACGAGAGAAGAACTTGTGGATACACCTGGAAGAGACTGAAGAAGACTGATGCCAAGTAATTCCAAGTACAGTTGAATAGCATTTTGTGGTCTCTAGACTCATTAGAAACCATAAAAAGCAACTTTGGGGGGGGGTAAATTTTACCGTCATTAAAGGTTTTATTTATTTATTTGATACAGAGAGAGAGAGAGGTCACAAGTAGGCAGAGCAGCAGGCAGAGGCGGCAGGGGCGGGGGAAGGCAGGCTCCCTGCTGAGCAGAGAGCCCGATGTGGGACCAGATCCCAGGACCCTGAGACCATAACCTGAGCTGAAGGCAGAGGCTTTATCCCACTGAGCCCCGTAGATGCCCCCAAGCAACTTCTTTATAAAAAGAGGAAACCCGTAGAACAAAGGTGGGATTTCTATTTTAAGCTGACTTAGGAAACAGAAAAACAGAATAAGAAACTACAGAAATCCACCTCTGGTGTCACAATAGGTAGCCTAAGAATGATGATGTTCTTCTTTCCTTTTACCTCTACTCAGTAATTCAAAAACCACAACACTTTACCACACCCATTTCCAGCAAGTGGTGTTTGGAGCATAGCTATCCACTAAGGAAAATAATTAACTTATAATCTCCTATTTAAAGTCTACATGGATAATACAAAACTTCCATATAATAAAAGGTACAATGAACTAAATCAAAAGACAAATGACAAGCATGTCACTGCAACATGTGTCAAAGGGTTAAAATTCTTATAATAATGTATAAAAAGCTCTTAAATATCAATAAAAAAAAGAACATCCCAATAAAAATATGGTCAAAAGATATAGAAAGCTAACCCAGGAACAAACACAAAGGTTAATCCATGTCAAATAATGCTCCATTTCAAATTTAAAAAGGAAACTAAAACTATGTTTTATTTTTAACCTAGTAGATTGGCAAAGACATTTTTCAAAAGGATTTTTTAAATAAATTCAGTAATTTTCCATTTGGGAATTTATTCAAAGGAAATAATGAGACTTGGGTTCAAAAATATATGTGAAGTATGTTCATTGCAGAACTGTTTGAGTTTTAAAAATTGAAGTAATTTAATCTAGCAGTTGAAGATTAGTTTAATAAATCAAGACATCTATACTTTCATTTAGGAATTCTGCTGGAATCTACCCCTTAGAATAGTCCATAAAATCAATAGCTCTTAGTGACACAAAGATGTTTATTTCAGCAGTTTGTAAGGAAAAAATGGTAGAGTACACCCACATTACAAAGGGAGAAAAAGACTGCACATTAAGCATCACATTTCTGCAATCACTAAGGTATTCTAGGTGTGTGTGTGTGTGTATATATATATATATATATATATATATATATATATGCAAAGTAAAAATAGGCTAAATGGTAGTTCATAGAATACTATGCAGTTGCAAAAAAGGAGTTCTATATTTTCACACGAAAAGTGACCTCATAGTGAAAAAAGTTCTGTGGTTACACATATAATATGATCTCATTTATATAAATATATTGCTAAAAAGAAAACCACAGGCCTAAAATGGTGTCACTTAGGTTAAGGCCCGGAACCAGTAAACCAACACTTAAAAAAAGCCAACCTGTCATTTTGGCCTAGAAATATAACCTCTAACCAGTCAACATGGGGTTTTCTCGGTCAGCATTAGGAAACTTACTGATACACCCTTTTTGTCCCCCTCAGGAGGGTGACCTTGCCTCAAACAATGGATTCTTTGTTAACAATTTCCTTTTTCCCACACCTTTAAAAAGTCTTTAAAAACCTTTCCTTTCCTGGCCCTTTGGGGCTCTCCTCTACTTGCCAGATGGGATGCTGCCTCATTCATAAATTGAAACAGTTAATTGGATCTTGAAAACTTACTGTAACAACATATAAGGCTGTTGTTGAAAGAGATTTGGGGACACCGAAGACCTTGGCAATGACCTCTGAAGACCCATTCCACAGTGGATCCTAATTTAAAAATTTGAGTTGGTGCTGTCTGACGTAAGATTTGGGTTACATAAAATGTAAACATTTATTTAAATGAACACTGAATTCGATTTTGCTCTTGAAAATCTCCTAATTCTGGTTTTTTCTATCTACCCATGAAAGGTTAAAGACCCGCCTGGAACTATGAGATAGAAAGAGAGAGCCGATCAGCAAAGCTCGGCTTTGTATTTTCAAACAACCCCTTTATTGCAAAAGTTATTGGGCCAGTGGGTTTGAAAATGGTTGGCACTGAAATGGAGGGTATACAACGGCGAACCGAAGCTCTTGCAGCCCTCACAGAAGTAAGACCCGTCATCCCGCGTACCTCACTGCGCCACTTCCTGGCTCGCACGCACTGCTTGGAAGAAGAAACGTCGAGTCCTGCTAGGGCCTCCAGCCAATGGCTACACTTTTGCTCTCCGCCCTAGCAACTCCGGGCCAATGGGCGGAAGGCTATCTTTTGATTAGGTACGGTCCTTTTCTAGCCAATCGGAAACGTTCTTCAAATGCGTCTCTCTGAGATCGCAGGCTCCGGCCAAGCAGGCTTCACTTCCGGTAGGCTGTCCTGGGCGGCTGCGCGTGTTGCCATAGCGACCATTTTACGTTACTGGTTTGTAGGTTTCGTCCCCGGACCAGGGCTACTGCGGGGACCACTCTTTCTTCTCCCATTCTTTCTCGTCCCCCTACGGCCCAAGGGCCTTACGCAGGCTCTGGGGGTCTGGCCTAGGGTTCCGCGGCGTCCCGCGGAGCGGGATGGCTGCGGAAGAAGAGGATGAGGTGGAATGGGTGGTGGAGAGCATCGCTGGGTTCCTGCGAGGCCCGGACTGGTCCATCCCCATCTTGGACTTTGTGGAGCAGAAATGTGAAGGTAAAAACCAGATCCCGAAGCGACCATTCTTTCTCGCCTCTCTCTCGCCAGCGATCGGCAGAAGGTGGTCACCACGAACCATCTCTCATCTCTCAGGTCTTACCCCTGTCCGCCAGGTTCAGAGCTGGTTTGTTGGAGGTATTGCTGTCACTGCGTCAGTGTCTTCCTTCATGGAACTGAAGACAGGGACTCCCCTTTCTTTGGGCCCAAGCACACATCCGAAAATCATTAGATTTCCATCCTATGTTGGGTCTCTCACCTTACCCTGCACGTTTCTTCCTTGGGCAGGTGCCCTGTTTGGGTGGGCTTCAGCAATTTCCGCAGAGACTGGGGAGGAGAGAGATGAGTTTGCGTAGTGTTCCTTCCTGATCTAACAGTTAACCGCAAAGGGTGCGCACGCTGTTACTCCAGCAGGCCCAGAGCTGGCGACCTAGAGGCATGTTTACCTTTACTCTCGACTCTCGGATATACCAAAAATGGGGAGGGGGCGTATCTTGTAACAACTAAGGTATATAAAGGTGGCCTAACATTCCCTGTGAGGGCAAAGGACCTCTGGGTCCTGATCATTCACGCTTAGATTCTGCGTTCAGTTCTCCGAGACAAACTGGAGCCCAGGTATGGAAAAGGAGCTAGAAACCATGTCATATGAATGAATGCCCAACGATACCATTGGTGTTTAGCAGGCAGGACTTGTAGGGTAGCAATATCCCTCAATCATTTGAACATCTGCCTTGTGTTGGAGGGTTTAGACTTGTAAGCTTCAGTAGCATAGAGCTAGGGTTAATGCGTTCAAGCCACAGACAAATTTCTATGAAGGAAGTGTGCTATAGCAGAATGTATCCCAGTTAAGTTAGCCTATCTCAGAAGGTAATGAGTTCCCCAGAGGGTAGCAGTGTTTAAATGGATTTGACAGCAACTTAATGGAGATAACCATCAAATGGTTATCCTGGATGAGCCTCCCCCCCCCCCCCATGAGCTTTTGAGAGTCCTTTCAACCCTAAGGGTCCATGAATTTGGTAAAGATAAACTTTAGTTTGACCACTGAATCTTTTCATTACCATAATCAAAATTATGCCATAATAAAAATCCAGATAGTATTTAAGTATTGTTTTTATGTGTAATTTCTAAAGAAGTTTAAAATAATTTTTATTTGTGATCTTTTTAAGAATTTAGAATTCTGAGCCAGATGAAGCATGTGGAATTCTGACCTCCTTTGGGAGAAAAAAAGAATTATGTCACTCTTTCATTCTATTTACCCCTCTGAGACTAAATGCTAAAATGAAAAAAAAAAAAAATTAAAGCATTGCCTTTTTTAATCCCCAAATGTCAAAAGTGGTTGCATCTCAGTAGTAATACATCTGACTGTGTAGCACAGGGAAGCAGTAATCTTCAACTTTATACACATGTAATGTAGTAATTTGATTTTAGAACTAACTAGAAACAGTTTAAATTATTGCTGTATTGTGTGTATGCCCAGTGTTACACAGAGCAGATGCCAGTAGAGGTGGAAGTAACATCCCATTGCAACTTGAAATAAGTGTTAAAGTGACTTTAGGTTGTTAGTGTGCTAGTCTTTAAAGATTAGTTTTGTACAACCTGTGATATCAGCATTTATTTCAATAAGCATTTATTGAGTGTATGTGGGCCAGAAGCTGGGGATAGAAATAGGAATGAAACAAAATCCTTGTGGCTGAGAAGTTTATGATTTAGTATGGAAGACAGGCAGGTAAATGGAATTTAAATCTGAATTGGCAGGTGTTATAATAAAGGAGGGCATGTGGCTCTATTTTGAGTTCAGAGGAAAGGATCTAACCAGCCCAGGAGTTGAGAGTGGGTGGCAAGTCTTAGAGAATGTGCCATTTGCATGTGTCATGAAGAATAATAGTTGGGAGAAGAGGACTGGGTAAAGACAGAAAACTCTAGGAACACCTGAGCAAATGTACAGGAGTTTGAAGCACGGTGTGTATTATGTATGGTGATATTCCAAGTACTGATGTATGTTAAGAGTGCAAAGTTTGGGTTTTGGATGACAAGAGATGAGACTTGGAATTTTTGTCTGGCCTTCTGAGGATTTTGCATTTATTATTTAGTCAAAGAACAGTCATTGAAGAGCTTTAAGTAGAAAATTAAAGAAGTTAGTTTGCATTTTGGGTCATTTAGGGGGAATTTTGAAAAGTTTATTGTTAACAATTCATGAATTTGGCCTGTTTCCCTAATTAATTATCATTTCTTGATGGAATATGTATCTTTCTAATCCACATTGTTTCATACATATGATCATTGAGTAAACATTTGTTTTGGTTTTATTTATTTTAATTTCATTACTGATTTATATAGAGCAAAAATGGCCTAGTCACTTACAGTAAAATTTATATCAGCAAATTATGATAACATAATCTGGAGTCTGTTGTAAAAGGAATTAATGTTTAAAAACTATTAATAATATTACATTAAAGGTTTATAAATTGTTACCTTTTATTATTGAAAGTAGCAAATTAGTGTTTTTCTTACATATGAAATAGATCTTACATATGAAACTATAAACAAACATGAAACTTGTTTATAGTTAACACTGTTATATGCTATACATATAACATATTATTACAAATATGCATATATGTATATATCATGTATATATATGCACATAGAGTTTTTTTAATTCAAGAATTCAAAGCTGAAGAGCTAGGTTATAAGAATGAGAATTCTATTGTAAGATATAATGAGTGCACTTTTATATTTGCATTAATGAAATGATTTGATTTTGTACACTATACAGTAATATTTTTCTTTTAAATTTAGTTTTTGATGATGAAGAAGAAAGCAAATTGACCTATACAGAGATTCACCAGGAATACAAAGAACTAGTGAGTATTTTTTCCATTGATTATTAAAAGTAATTAAAATAATTTTAGCTTTTCTAAATTAAAAACATGGACTTTTTCCATTTTAAAATTCTTTAATTAAAAAAATCCATTCTTGGTACACCTGGCTGGCTCTGCTATAGAGCATGTGACTCTTAACCTTGGGATTGTGAGTTCAAGCCCCATATTGGGAATAGAGCCTTCTTAAAAAAATAAAAAATAAAAAATCCAGTCTACCCTAATAGTACTACTAGTTCCATCAGGCCCTAAGGCATCTCTGAGCATTTCATCCTTTTGACTTCTTATCTCTTCTACTCTAGAATCTAAGAAATGAATTTAGGACAACTATTTTAAGGGATCTTGCATCTAATCTTTAAATTTTATTCATAATCTGCTGATTCGTCTAGATAAGTGTTAGTTATTTGCCATGGTTGTCTTGTGATTTTTAAAAAATGCCTCTGAGTAGCGGAAGAGTCGTACCCCATTGACTGTCATGACCCTGACCAGTTATTTCAAGTAGAGGAAATAAAATTTCATTTGATTCTCTGCAGAAATTTTAACTTTCCATTGTTTGTGGAGTTTTTTGGTGAAAGACATTGTCATTGCCATATAGTATAATTTTATGTAGATTAATAATTGCAAGCAAACATTTGATTATCCTGACACTTAACATGAAAACTGTCATTCGAATTTTTCTATGTAAATTGGAAAAGTTACACTTTCTCTTTTTAGGTTGAAAAGCTGTTAGAAAGTTACCTCAAAGAAATTGGAATTAATGAAGATCAGTTTCAAGAAGCATGCACTTCTCCTCTTGCAAAGACCCGTACATCACAGGTTCTGCTTTTGTGTCATTCTGCTAACATATAGTTTTAATAAAAATGCCCAGCGTTTCACTTAAATTTGCTATATTTGTTTGTCGAAGGATACTATTTTAGACATTGTATGAGTAAAAAGCTAATTCATCACATGTGGGTTCTTTTTATAATTACCTTAAGAAATGATAATTTGTGGGGCACCGGGTGGGTCAGTTGGTTAAGCGTTCCCATTCGTGATTTCAGCTTTTGTCATCATCTCAGGGTCATGGGATCAAGCCCTATGTGGGGCTCCCTGCTGGGCCTGAAGCCTGCTTGGAATTCTTTCTCTTGCTCCCTTTGCCCCTCCCTCTCCCCTCTCTCTCTGTCTCTTAAAAAAAAAAAAAAAAAAAAAAAATTTGAGACATGAATGAACTAATGCAGTTAATGCAGTTAAAAAGGAACTTTTCGACTGCAGAACTAGGATAGATCACAGTTTTTATTTATATACACTGTTCTATTGTTCTATTTATGTATTACTGTTGTATTTATATAGATCTCTGACAGTTTATCAGTTGCCTCTTTTTTAATCTTAGCAGTTTTATAGTGCACATTTCCTGGGGCTTCCTTCCCTTGGAGCTATTTTTATTTTTAAAATTGTGTAGATTTTGTAGAGATCTATTTATTTGTTTATTTTGAGGGAGAGAGAGAGGAAGAGAGAAGGAGAAAGAGAGAGAGAATACAGGGGCCAGGGGCAGAGGGAGGAGGAGAGAGAATCCCAAGTAGACTTTGTGTTGAGCATGGAGCCAGATATGGGCCTCCATCTCATAACCCATGACCTGAAGCGAAACCAAGAGTCTGACAGTTAACTGATCTACCTAGGCACCCCTGGAACTACTTTTATTGTCTCATTAGTTCTGCAGTGCTGATTTGAAATGGATATTATGTGTATTTGTAACATATTTACTGAGGGCTCATGTTAGCTGCTGTTTTAGACACTTGACACGTATTATGTCATTTAACCTTGCTGCTGCCCCTTAAGATTTTGGCACTGTTTTATTTCCACTTAGAAGTGAAAAACCTAACGCACAGCTATGTTAAGTGACTAGTGCAAAGTCCACTGCTAAGTAAGTAGTAGTGCAGGATACCATACCAGCCCAGGCACTCCCAACTGTAAGCCCTTGCTCAGAAGCCTTCTCAACAAGTTGCTTTAGCTTTCCATCTTCTCTAAATAAACTGTAATTCCTTAGCCTGATGATAGTGAGGATTGTCTGTGATGTGACCCTAAATTAGATTTTCAGTCTCCTCCTGCTGTAGTTCCCTGATATGTTATGTACTATTGTTATTCCAGGCCACTTGATCTTGTAAGCATCCATGCATCTGGATTTGCTCATGCTATTCCCTAACCCTGGAATGTTTGGCCCTCACCTCCCCACCCCAGTATTTTTTCCTTACCAGATAAATCCTTTTTATCATGAGGGCCTTGCTAAAATGTTACTTCTTGTGGCAATTTTCTCAATCTCTGGTATGCTAGGGTGAACCAGCACTCATTCTATCTCACTGGACATTTTCACATTTTTGGTACTCTGCCCCAAATTATAGTTTCTTAGAAGTCTATTTGCCTTACTAGATTATAAATCCTTTGAGATGTTTTTAGTATCTTTGTATTCCCGATGTCTCATCTCATAGATGTGAACCTAGTTAGTAGTAGGTAGTTCTTAATAAATGTTTCTTAACTTAAATTACTTTTTATCATGGCCTAGAAGAGGGTGCTTTGACTACTGTTTAATCCAGTGCTTCCTACTATACTTCTCTATTATACAAGTTTTCTTATTTTGCAATCATCTCTGATTCTAGAGATAGAACATCTTTAATATAACATGACATTTTGAAAAAATGTTTAAATATTATTGGTATGCCCCAACTAATGTAAATAAGTATCTGGTTTTATTCATTAATAATGCTATAAAGCAAAAGTTGTTTTAAAGTTCACCAATAGCTTTTATTTTTTATGTACCATAAATTTAGTTTAAGGAGTAATAATAGGATTTATTTTCTTCTCCTTTTTAGGTGGGCAGGAATAATTTGAAAATTATTAACTACTATTTAGGTTTCTTTTAAGATGTTGATATTTGTTTTTCAGGAATGTTTTCTACATTGGTGAATATTTGTCAACCTCTCAATTAAGTCATTATGAATGAGCCTGAATTACTTTGTGAATAAAGATGTTCATGCTAATAGCAGACATATCCACCTTTTGTTTTCATTATTCAGATAACTTTATTTTTTTTATTAAAGATTTTATTTATTTACTTGACAGAGAGAGAGATCACAAGTAGTCAGAGAGGCGAACAGTGGCGGGGGGACAGGTTCCCCACTGAGCAGAGAGCGCAATGTGGGGCTCGATCCCAGGACCCTGAGATCATTACCTGAGTCTAAAGCAGAGGTTTAACTCACTGAGCCTCCCAGGCACCCCCATTATTTGAATAACATTAAATTGAATGAAGATGTTCAGAATTTTAAAATACTGTTTTCAGATCAAGAGTAACACATCTTTCTCTTTTGTTCTGCAATGCAGTACCTTTTGATTTATTTGGAGTTGATTGGTAATATGGTCTTGCTATGTACAAGGAGGCAAGCCTTTTGATACAGACAGACCTAGATTTGAGTCCTAGATCTTTCATTTACTAGCTGTAAGTTTGTTGTGCTGTTTTCCTTTCTTATCCATTCTGATTCTGTTTCCACATCTGTAAAATCTGGATAGTATCTACTTTGAAAAGTTTTTGCATAATTTAAGAGATAATGATCATAAAGCATTTAGCACAATAATTGACATTTATAAGGTGGTCTATAAATGGAAACACCTCCTAATTAATACTAGCTATTTTGGTGGTTGATTAGCAGTGTGCTAATTAGGCCAGGGTCATTGGTTCAATCCCCATGTGGACTAGTTAGCTGCATTCTCTTCTGGAGCAAGCACTTAGCATCGAATACTGAATAGCAACATGATTTAAATCAGCACAAGGCTATCCCCATTACCAGAAAAACAATTTAAAGCTATTTTATTTACTACTTTGCAGCAATAATGTAGTTTTTTTTTTTTTAAATTTTATTTATTTATTTGACAGACAAGTAGGCAGGTAGGCAGAGACAGAGATAGGAGGAAGCAGGCTTCCTACTAGACAGAGAGCCTGATGCGGGGCTCGATCCTAGGACCCTGGGATCATGACTGGAGCTGAAGGCAGAGGCTTTAACCACTGAGCCACCTAGGTGCCCTAATAATATAGTCTTTATACAGAAAGATCAGAATGCTGAGTCCATTATGCCACTGTAGGGTGTCTACGAATTAACTCAAGAAACGAGTTGCTTATCCTTAGTTATTGAGTAGGTAATTTCTTTTGTTTTGGTTTGGTTTTGATTGTTTAAACCAGCTCCCATTGCATTATACTGCTGAAGCCCATTAGCAAAATTCTTTTCTCCTGTTTGGTCATCATTATGCCTAGGCCACTGCTCCTGCCATACTCTGTTTATTGAAGTCAGCAGGAGTAGCGAGTGTATCAGAAGAAGAACTCTGGTTTAAGACAACAACAACAAAAAACCTGTGAGAGCATTTTTTCTGTTAAATCTGTGATTTCTTAAAACATGCTCATGAATTAACTGTTCAGAAAATATGATATTATAATAACTACTGAGATATTTACTATTTCAGTCACCTTCAGTTGAATTTTGTAATTTTGTGGTGGTTTCCAACCGAAGTAGGCAAAAATGACTTCCTTCGTTATGACTTCCTTGTGATTTTTTGTTGAGGGTAATCATCATCATTGATTTCTATGCACTGTATTGCAAAATACTGCTATACGGTAAGAGACAAACAGTATTTTTTGCTTTTCATACTTGATTTGCTTTGACTTTTAGAACATAAAAATTAACACTTTCAGAAACATTTGTGTTATGGTAGTAATTTGGCAAAATTATGATGTTTTTCCAATAACTTGGATCATTGAAAAGATTACATATGTGGTATAACTTTCATTTTCTAAAAATACACACAGGATAGGGGTGCCTGGGTGGCTCAGTGGGTTAAAGCCTCTGCCATCAGCTTGGGTCATGGTCTCAGGGTCCTGGAATTGAGCCCCGCATGGAGCTCTCTGCTCAGCAGAGAGCCTGCTTCCTCCCTCTCTCTCTGCCTGCCTCTCTGCCTACTTGTGATCTCTGTCAAATAACTAAATAAAATCTTAAAAAAAATAAAAAATAAAAATACACACAGGATAATTAACAATATTTTGTGTGAGTACTAGTAAGATTTTAAAAATTAATAGGTTTTAAAAGTTTTATAAAGATTTTCTTTTCTTTTTTTTAAGATTTTATTTCTTTATTGGAGAGAGAGAAAGGGAGCGCAAGAGCAGGGGGAAGGGGCAGAGGAATCTCAAGCAGGCTTCACGCTGAGCCGGAGCCTGACCCGGGGCTCTATGCAGATCTCCATTTCACCATCCTGAGATCATGACTTGAGCTGAAATCAAGAGTCCAACACTTAACCGACTGAGCCCCATAGGCGTCCTAATAGGATTTATTTTTTAGAACAGTTTTAGGTTTACAGAAAATTAAGCAGATAGTACAATGTCCCTTATTACTAACATCTTTCATTAGTATGGTATATTTGTTAAAATTGAGGAGGCAGCATTGAAACATCATCATCGGGGCGCCTGGGTGGCTCAGTGGGTTAAGCCTCTGCCTTCGGCTCAGGTCATGATCTCAGGGTCCTGGGATCAAGCCCTGCATCGGGCTTTCTGCTCAGCAGGGAGCCTGCTTCCTCCTCTCTCTCTCTGCCTGCCTCTCTGCCTCCTTGAGATCTCTGTCAAATAAATAAATAAATAAATAAATAAATAAAAGAAACATTATCATCATCATTATTATTTTAACTAATGTCCGAGGTTGACATTAAGTTTACTCTTTGTGTTCTGCAGTTTTGTGGATTTTGCCAAATACACAGTGTCACATATCCACCATTATGGTATCTTACAAAATACTTTCACTGTCTTTTTTTTTTTAAATAAGATTTTATTTATTTGACAGGCAGAGATTACAAGTAGTCAGAGAGGCAGGCAGAGAGAGAGAGGAGGAAGCAGGATCCCTGCTGAACAGAGAGCCAGGACACTGGGATCATGACCCGAGCCGAAGGCAGAGGCTTTAACCCACTGAGCCACCCAGGCGCCCCAATACTTTTACTGTCTTAAAAGTCCCCTGTATCCTACATCTTTATCCTTTCCATCCTTGCTCCTGGCAACCACTGCGTTTTACAGGCTCTCTCGTTTGCCTTTTTCAGAATATCATATAATTGGGATCATGCAGCATATACCTTTTCAGACTGGCTTCTTTTGCTAAGCAGTATGAAATTAAGGTTCTTTCATTTTATTTGTTGTTTGATAGTTTGTTTCTTTTTATTGCCGAATAACATTCTTTTATATGGATGTACCACAGTTTATCAGTCTACCTTTTGAAGAACATTTTGGTGTGTTCCAGTCTTCGGTAATTATGAAAAGGCTGCTACAAATATTCATATTTATGTGGACAAAGTTTTCAATTCATTTGGGCAAATAAAACCTAGGAGCAAGATTGCTGGTTTATACAGTAAGATTAAGTTTAGCTTTGTAAGAAATTTCCAAAGTCTCTTCTAAAGTAGTTGTACCATTTAGAATTTTCACCAGCAGTGAATGGGAGTTCCTGTTGCTGCACATCTTCAGCAGCACTTCATATAGTTAGTTTTTTGCATGTTAGGCATTCTAATTAGGTTTATAATGGTTTACTTTTGCCCATTTTATTTTATTTTATTATTTTTTAAATATTTTATTTATTTATTTGTCAGAGAGAGAGGGAGAGAGAGCGAGCACAGGCAGACAGAGTGGTAGACAGAGGCAGAGGGAGAAGCAGGCTCCCTGCCAAGCAAGGAGCCCGATGTGGGACTCGATCCCAGGACGCTGGGATCATGACCTGAGCCGAAGGCAGCGGCTTAACCCACTGAGCCACCCAGGCGTCCCACTTTTGCCCATTTTAAAATTGAGTTGTTTTCTAGTAGTTGAGTTTAAGAGTTCTTTGTATACAATTTTTGATGCAAGTCTCCTTTATCAGGTATGTGTTTTGCAAATATTTCACAAAATGTTCTTCTGTGGCTTGTCTTTTCTTTCTCTAACAGTGTCTTTCACCAAGTGGAAGTGTTTTATTTTATTTATTTAAATTTTTTATTTATTTATTTTTTAAAAAGATTTTATTTATTCATTTGACAGACAGAGATCACAAGTAGGCAGAGAGGCAGGCAGAGAGAGAGGAGGAAGCAGGCTCTCCGCGGAGCAGACAGCCCGATGCGGGGCTCGATCCCAAGACTCTGGGATCATGACCTGAGCTGAAGGCAGAGGCTTTAACCCACTGAGCCACCCAGGCGCCCCTAGTTGTCAGTTTTTTATAGATGTTCTTTATCAGGTCAAGGAAATTCCTATCTATTCCTCATTTGCTGAAAGTATTATCATGAATGAATGTTGGATTTTGTCAAATCCTCTTCTGCATCTATTGATATGACAGTGTGATCTTTCTTTTTTAGACTTTTCATGTGATTAATGAATTACATTAATTAATTTTTGGGTGTTGAACCAACTTGCATAACTAGAATAAATCCCTCTTGGTCATGGTGTATAATTGTTGGGATTTAATCTGCTAGTATTTTGTTGAGTATTTTTCTATCTGTGTTCATGAGAAATACTATTCTTTCTTGTAGCATTTTGTCTGATTTTGGTATCAGTGTAATGTTGGCTACATAAAATAAGTTAGGGAGTATTCTCTGCTTCTATTTTTAGGAAGAGATTGTGAGGAATTGGTGAATTTTTTTTTTGAGGATTCTTATCTAAGGGCAAATTTTCATATGCATGTTCAAATACATGTAAATCCTACCCTGAATCATTCAGGGAGGGCTGGTGGGACAATAGCATGGACACTGAATAAGTTATGTGTAGCAGGGAAAGTGGATTTTAAAGTCATACTTTTTTTCTCCTCAATAATTTGAATCAATAGAAAGGCTTTTATATCAGTTCTGTAGGTTATGCTATTTAACTTCTACAAATAAATATGTGATTATTATTATTTTGAGAAATAATATGAATCTATAACTTTTCTTCAAAGTTTGATCTTTTTTTATTTTATGGAGAATTGTGTAATTTCTTCATTAAATATTTGGTAGAATTTACCGGGGGACCCAGCTACGCCTGGAGCTTTCTGTTTTGGAAGGTTGTTAATTATTGGTTCCTTCTTTTTAAAGATGGAGTTAGAGTATTCCTGTCTCTCTATTACCTTATTCAGATTGTCTATTTCTACTTGTGTGAGCTTGGCTGATTGTGTTTTTCAAGGAAGTGGTCCATAGAGCTCTATGTGGGCCTCCATCCCAGGACCCTGCATGACCCAAGCTGAAGGCAAAGGCTTTAACCTACTGAGCCACCTAGGCGCCCCTAATTTATTCTTTTTGTAGTTCCTGAAGTGAAAGCTTAGATTATTGATGTTAGATATTTCTTCTTTTTAAATATATGCTTTTAATGCTGTAAATTTTCTCTGAACACTACTTTAGCTGTACCCTGAAAATTTCAATAAGTTGTATATTCAGTTAGGAATATTTTAGGAATTTCTCTTAAGACTACAGTTGACCTTTGTACACAGGTTTGAACTGTGTGGGTCCACTTCTACACAGATTTATTTTTAAAATAAATACAGCACAGTACTATAAATGTATTTTCTCTTCCTTATGATTTTCTTTTTTAAATTTTAATTCCAGTATAGTTAACATAAAGTGTTATATTAGTTTCAGGTGTAGAACATAGTGATTCAACAATTCTATACATTACTTAGTGCTCATCATGATAAGTGTACTCTTAATCCCCTTCACCTATTTCATTCTCCCCTCACCCACCTCCCTCTGGTAACCATCAATTGATTATCTGTAGTTAAGAATCTGTTTTTTGGTTTGTCTCTTTTTTCCCTTTGTTTTTTTGTTTCTTAAATTTCACATATGAGTGAGATGATATGGTATTTGTCTTTAGCTCACTTGCTTATTTCACTTAGCATTATATTCTCTAGATCCATCCATGTTGCTGCAAATGTCAAGATTTCATTATTTTTTTATGGCTGAATAATATTCCATTGTAGCTATATACCACCTCTTCCTTATCCATTCATCTATCAGTGTGTACTTGGGCTGCTTCCATAATTTGTCTATTGTAAATAATGCTGCAATGAACATAGTGATACCTAGATCTTTTTGAATTAGTGTTTTTTTTTTTCCCTTGAGTAAATACCCAGTAGTGGAATTACTGGGTCCTATAATATTTCTATTTTTAATTTTTAATTTTAATTTTCTATTTTTAATTTTTAATATACTAGTTTGTATTCCCACCATCTGCGCCTGAGCGTTCCTTTATCTCTACATCCTCGCCAACACTTGTTGTTTCTTGTGTTTTAATTTTAGCCATTCTGACAGGTATATGGTGATAGCTCATTGTGGTTTTGATTTGCATTTTCCTGATGATGAATGACATTGAGCATCTTTTCCCGGATCTCTTGGCAACTCCGTATGTCCTTGGAGAAATGTCTGTTCATGTCTTCTGCCCATTTTTAATTGGATGATTTGTTTTTTGGTGTTGTGTAAGTTCTTTGTATATTTTGGATACTATCTCTTTATTGAATATGTCCTTTGCAAATATCTGCTCCCATTCAGGAGTTTGCCTTTTAGTTTCCATATGATTTTTTTTTTCTTTCTTTCTTTCTTTCTTTTCTTTTTTTTTTTTTTTTTTAAGATTTTACTTATTTATTTGACAGAGAGGGAGAGAGTGAGCGAACACAAGCAGGCAGAGTGGAAGGCAGAGGGAGAGAGAGAAGCAGACTCCCCGCCGAGCAAGGAGCCTGTTGTGGAACTAGATTCCAGGACCCTGGGATAATGACCCGAGCCAAAGGCAGCCGTTTAACTGACTGAGCCACCCAGGCGTTCCTCCATATGATTTTCATAATAACATTTTCTGTTCTGTAGCTTATTGTTAAGAATGCAGCAGTAATACATATAACATATGCAATATGTGTTAATGGGGTGTTTATGAATTGGTAAGGCTTCTGGCCATCAGTAGGCTATTAGTAGTTTAAGTCTGGGGCAGTCAAGAATTATATGCAGTTATTGGACTGAGCAAGTACAGGCAGGGGGAGAAGCAGGCTTCCCACTGAGCAGGGAGTCCGATGTGGGACTCCATCCCAAGACCCCGGGATCATGGCCTGAGCCCAAGGCAGATGCTTAATGACTGAGCCACCCAGGTGCCCCCTAAGAGCTGCTCTTGCATTTTGCTTTGCTTTGCTATATACTGCGGTTTTCTGGTGAGCGGATTGCTGAAGGAGCTGATTGCTCCCTCCTCTTTGCTTTTTCATTCCTGATATTAGTAATTTATGTTTTTTCTCTCTTTCGTTCATAGTTAACCTAGCTAGAGGTTTATCAGTTTTTTTTTTAAAAGATTTTATTTATTTATTTGACAGAGAGAGATCACAAGTAGGCAGAGAGGCAGGCAGAGAGAGAGAGGAGGAAGCAGGCTCCCTGCTGAGCAGAGAGCCCAACGTGGGACTCGATCCCAGGACCCCGAGATCATGACCTGAGCTGAAGGCAGCGGCTTAACCCACTGAGCCACCCAGGCACCCAGGTTTATCAGTTTTATTGATACTTTTGAAGAATCAACTTTTAGTTTTGTTGATTTTCTACTTTAAATTGATTATGTTTAGGGCACGATTTAGGAATATGCATTTCTTAGACGCCTCAAGGTACACATTATGTGTGTAACTTTAATTCTGACTTGTTGTTAGAAGCTCCAGTTGATACACTGCTATTAATAGAACTGCTCTCAAAGAGTTTATTACTGATGGGGATAAAGTCCTTAATATCACCAATAAGAAGTCTAGGAAACCCCAGAACAAAGTTATGTGGGGGCATAATCCCATCAAGTTGTCTTGGCAGACATGACTAATCTATCACAGAGACTGTCCACAACTGGTTTCAATACTGAGCCTTGGGCTGCCAATCACAGTCAAGTCTACTTGCTAGTCCCTGCTGTGGGTCTTTTGAACAGTGCATGTGACTTTAGGGGGAAGAACCTTTCCATCATTTTTTTCTACAGCTGACTCCTCATAAATGTCACAGAGAGAGATGCATTTTTAAGATTTTATTTATTTATTAGAGAGACAGGGAGGGAGTGAGCAAGTACAGGCAGGGGGAGAAGCAGGCTTCCCACTGAGCAGGGAGTCCGATGTGGGACTCCATCCCAAGACCCCGGGATCATGGCCTGAGCCCAAGGCAGATGCTTAATGACTGAGCCACCCAGGTGCCCCCTGAGAGTTGCTCTTGCATTTTGCTTTGCTTTGCTATATACTGCGGTTTTCTGGTGAGCGGATTGCTGAAGGAGCTGATTGCTCCCTCCTCTTTGCTTCCTCTTTGATGGAGCTTTGGTTGATGTGTCTGACTTATTGCTGCAGCCTGCCTGGTGAACAATAGCACACCCTTGGTTGCCTCTGCGTGATTTTGTGTGTTCAGCTTTTACATTAATATCACGGAAAGGTTGAAATAAGATTTTAGTCTGGTGCATTAAATTTGAGTGTTTTCTCCTGGGTTTTCACCCATTGCAAATCTTATTCTACTTATTATTGATTAGCTTGGGAAGTGGCAATAGCCCCCTGTAGTTAGGGAAATGTTAATTTAGGTACTCCATGGAAGACACCTTTACTTTTCCCCTTAATTTATCTCATTTGTTGTTTCTTCCAGAAAATGATTTCACAACATAATTTCTAACTTACCTTTTACATGAAATTTGTACATATAGGACAATTGTCTTCCCACATTATTAATATCTCATTACACTTATTTTCCAGACTCCATTTATTTTTTTTGCATTGACTTTTATTCAACTTGGTACTTTTATTGATTAAGGGATAATTTTGTACTTAGGATTTATTATTCACAGTAAATTTCAGGTGATAGAAATAAAACCAAATAGATATTGTTATTTTGGCCGCAAAATAAATCCAGATACTGAAGTGGTAACCTTAAAAAAACTAAGCCTAATTTCTGTGTTATTTTTCAGAGTTACTCAGCACTGGCTCATTTGGAAAATATATTACCGTTGTCAGTCTTAGCTTCTTGGAGGTCTGGGGGTTGGGAGAGTCTTACATTAAAGGCTTGTAGAATCTTAAAATTTAACTTTTGAGTCATTTGACCATAAGTACTACTACAGCATTCTTGAATTAATAGAAATGATTTGCCATAGAAATGATCTGAGTGTGTGGAAATAGTTGTAAAACTTGAATCTTCATTTAACTTCCAGATTTCTTTTCCATAGGCCATTTTGCAACCTGTATTGGCAGCAGAAGATTTTACTATCTTTAAAGCAATGATGGTCCAGAAAAACATTGAAATGCAGCTGCAAGCCATTCGAATAATTCAAGAGAGAAACGGTAACATGTTGAATTTATATCTAAGTGCTAAATTTTTGTTTTTGTTTTGCAATTTTGACTATTCTGATTATATTATGGTCTTAAATGTAGCTGCTTTGTATAAATGTATTTCACGTTTGCTGACTGAAGAGATTCAAGAATGTAAACTTTCCTGATCAATTTGTGTTTGCCATCTCAAAGAAAGCAGACCAGAATTTGATTTAATGATGTTTTAGGTCTCAGAGAGCTTGATTTTTCTTCCTAGTCATTTTGTTTATCAAATTCAGTATTTTGAATGGTCACAGTTTTAGTTACTGTGAAGAGAAGGTGACTAGTCTTTTTTGTCGGGTTTATGATAGTTAGGACCTTTGTAGGAGACAGTGGCTCTGCAGCGTTAGTGAGCTTTTGGAGTTGTTGGAGGGCTGTTGAAACATATACGGTTGTTTCCCTCTTCTGATTCAGTAGGTCTGGGGTGGGATTGAATGCTTTGCATTTTTAACAAGCTCCCAGGTGATGCTGCTGGTTTTGGGACCAAACTGAGAACTGTTCTAGGACAGTGGGCAGGTATGACTGCACTACTGTCAGGGAAAGGAAAACCGAACTCAAAGCCCTCATAGCTCTCTTTAGTTATTCTCTTCCCTGACTCTCTTGTCTAATTTCAGTTTGTCCTTTGATTTTCCTGCTTTTGTTCCCGTCTTGTGTATTCGAGTTACATTTGACATCTTGACTTGATACATGTGTGTTTCTAACCGTATTTCTTATTGTACTATCTCCTTTTCAATCCAGATTCAATCCAGATTCTTACTACCTTTCACATTTCTGGCTGTAGTAACCTGACCTTAATACCTTTGTGTTCCTTTGCTCAATAGACTGCACTGATATTCTTGACCTTGCCTATTTACTCTTTAACGGTTTGGCAGCAGGACCTGTTTTAAAATTGCTTCTTGAAGACGTGAGAGCTATAGTTCAATTGTACTGTTTGCTTTTAAAGGTCTGGAACATGCAGCAAGAGGCTTCTATTGTTGTAGGGCAAGCAGGGCCCTTGTGGATTCTTCTCTCATTAGTATCATGAGAGTAGAGACTATCTCTTAGAGCCCAAGCACCACCATAACTGTCCTATAAAATTCTAGAATGCTTTTCACAGCAGGTGTGAGAGCTGATGTCTGTGGGTAGGAGATAACATCACCCTAACCCTGAACGGTGCTGTTGCTTTGGTGTAAGTCAGTCTGGGAAGCAGTCTGTCTTTCTACCATGGTTTGCTTTATAAAATCCTTTTCTCTGAATGTTCCTGAAATTATGCCCTATTCTGACCTATGGGTTAGAGGGCGCGAATAATTATTTTATGTTATAGCTAAAATTGTTTTGCGGGGATCAGTTTTGATAAGAGCTGGTGAACTTGATATTGGCATGCCATATGTTTTCAGTTTGGAATTTAACTGGAAACTCATTTAGATTTTAATATAAAGGGAAGAAGTACATATAGCTTGTATCAGCTGGATATCGCCTCAGGCTGCCGTGAGCAGAAAAAGCCTCAATGAAAATGTCCTAAGCAGTAAGAATCGTTCCCCACAGAACAAGAAGTCCAGAGGAAGGGAAGAAGGAAGACAGTCTATGTTGGTTAAGTTAGTAACTCCGTGATATTATTAAGAACGCTG
This sequence comes from Mustela lutreola, assembly GCF_030435805.1. Lineage (NCBI taxonomy): Eukaryota > Metazoa > Chordata > Mammalia > Carnivora > Mustelidae > Mustela > Mustela lutreola. Next base: position 79,519,435 of record NC_081298.1, read on the forward strand.
ACACTTTCCATCTTTACCCTCTCTTCTTCTGAGGATCTCTCCTGATTGCCCTCTAGCTCCATTGGATGAGACTCAATGATTTCTCATGAAGAAAGGGGATATATTTCTTCCTGTACATCTCTTTTTGATAACAAGACAAAACTTGCATGGAAACCCCAGAAACTTCCCCCTCAGGTCCTATTGGTCAGGATTGGGGTCACATGCTTTTCTTAAACCCTCTGGCATGGAAAATGAAACCATTATCATGAGTCACTCTCCTGTGTTGGAGTGGGGCTAAGTCTCCAAATACTTGGCTGCCTGTTAATTAAACAAATCTGGGTTCTATTAGCAAGGGAGGATGAGGCAATAATGCAGAAGAGTGCTGGTATCAAACCACAGGGTGAGAATGTTGGCTTATCTTTAAATAAAATCTAATACTTTGTTTCTGCCATAGTATTTTTAATACTTGCATTTAAGAACATTGCTTAAGTTAGATCAAGGAGTTAGTACCTTAGAGCAATGTTGAGTGTACTCAGAACTGCAGACCATTTGAAAATTGTCTTGGGAGTAAGAATAATTCAAAGGCTCTCTGGATTCTTTGTTGTATTTTATCAAAGAAATTTGGGGAAATGCAAATCAGAGCATTATTTTGATTTTTTTTTTAAAAGATTTTATTTATTTATTTGACAGAGAGCGATCACAAGTAGGCAGAGAGGCAGGCAGAGAAAGAGAGAGAGAGAGAGGAGGAAGCAGGCTCCCTGCTGAGCAGAGAGCCTGATGCGGGACTCCTAAGACCCTGAGATCATGACCTGAGCCAAAGGCAGCGGCTTAACCCCCTGAGCCACCCAGGTGCTCTATTTTGATGGTTTTGAAGCACTGCATACTATTGCATCATTTTTTTCTTAGTTCTTTTATATTTCCTCAGAAATACTACCAGAGCATACTAATTGTGTATCTTTTGACTGGAAAAAGTACAAAAATGCACTTGAGATTGATCAGTATTTTTTAGTCAGTTCTTTGGCTGTGATGCCGTACTGTATTTTTCAAGATGTTACCATTGGGGGAAAACTGAATAAAAGGTGCATGCATAACCTCTCTCTGTATTATTTCTTACAACCGCATGTGAATCTGCAAGTATCTTAAAATAAGTTTAATTAAAAAAAGTATTTAAACATCAAGGGGATTAGAATAATAAAGCTACTTTAATTTAGAGCAGATTGAAAATCCCATAGTCATCTGTGGATTAAGAAATGGAAGGTAAAAATTAAGACACATGCTGCTGATGTTGTGAGAATATACTAATAAGATATGAATAGAACACTGATTACCAGTCTACCTGCTTCTTAGGAAGATGTAGGTAATAAAGTAAATTCAACCAACACTTAAAATTACTTGCCATGAATTATAATTTGCATTGGGCTGAAGTTGGTACTGCCCTGGTTTATAGTTACTGGCCCAATATCTGGATAGAAGCTCCGAGAGCAGAGATTGTTTTCTTCATCTTTATATTCCTCCTGAGTGCTTAGCACTGTGCTTTTTCCAATGTAGTAAGCAGGACCCTTTTCAGCAGCATTTGCTGTAGCATGAATGAAGCATATTAACATGCTGTTTAAATTAACAAAGTATTGTATATTTTCTTTTGGAAACTCTTTTCGTCCTTAAGGGATACTTCTGAGAGCATGCTTTCATTATTAGGAGCTTAATGATTTCAGTGGTCTATCCTCAGACTGTAGATGATTACAGGGGGTGATAGTTTATATTAACTAATTTTAATTGCTGTATTATGGTCACTTTTAATGGGTAATACAAATAATTACTAAGAGAATTTCTAGACAAAACTGTGGTGTTTGGGTGGGGTTGATTCTTTAAAACAAGAAAAAGTAAAAAATATAATAATTAGATGATAGCTTAGAACATTTTTAAATGAACTGTTAATAAACTCATTTGTACTTTTTGATGAATTAGAATAGTGAGCAATAAATGTTTTCAGTAGAGTTCATATTCTTTTGTGTGGTCTTTGATTTTCAACAGGTGTATTACCTGACTGCTTAACAGATGGTTCGGATATGGTCAGTGACCTTGAACAGGAAGAGATGAAAATCCTGAGGGAAGTTCTTAGGTATCATTCTTTAATTATTTTTTGAATGAATCATTACTAATATTGTGACATGATCTGTGTATGTTTTCTACCCTCATAATATTATGAACTCGTGAAAGTAACTAAATTCTCTACTGAAAAACCATAAAAATGATGTATCATTGTATTTGTTTATAACTATGTATAACATTTTTTAATGCACAGAAAAAATGATTTTCAAGTGCCTCATACCATATCAGCCTAAATGGGAGGGGCTTCTTCCCGTCCCTTCATGGGAATAGGAAACTAGCCAGTAGACCCAGCCTGGTGACAAGACACTCTATGGCTTCTGGACCCTGGTGTTAGAAGTGGCTCATTCCAGGTGTCTAATAGCAGGAGGCTGGACATTCACATTCCACAGATGAAATAGCTGGCAGGGTGGCAGGTAACCTGCAAGGGAAAAGTAGGCAGTGGGAAGTGCCCATCCCAGACGATGTCTTGCTGGTCTCTTCTTTGCCCCACTTACATGATTCTCAGCCAAATGCCTGGCATGGAGTGTGCAGGCCACTAAAGGAGCATTTTTTTTCCCCCCTTGGGCCTGTCATCTCTTGACCCCTCTGGCAGTTTTGGAAGGGAGAAACAATTGCAGTACCTAATTTTAAAATCTCCTTTGAGAATGTAGAGGCTTAGGGCAGAAGGATACTTATAGCCATTGTGTCAACTGCAGAATCCGGCCTTCTCCTTTGGGAGCCCTTCCTTTTTCTTCAATTCTAACCACACACATGACCGTCTTCTAGCATCTGTAGTTCTACCCCTATCCACCTTGTTCTCAGCTTCAGAGCAGAAGGGAGGACAAGGCAGGATGGCAATTGGGAGGATGGGTCTAGTGGGGAACTATGGAAGGAGCTCCATGACTTAGTGCTTCATTCCAGGGGATCTAAGTAGTTGTGGGGATGGAGGCAGGTGTGCTGGTAAACCCAGCCTCTTCCAGCCAGATCCTATTTTCCACAGCAGGGGCAGATGGGAGCCTGAGACAATACAGAATGCTTTGAGTTTATAGGTTTGAAGAGTTAAGGAAATTGTTAATAGATTTAGAGGATTGGTAGTTTTGGCTTGAGCTGGTTGCTTTTGTTGGTTGATTGGTGGTCTGAAAATTAATCAGCATTGTACTTTTAGACTTTATTTTCTAAAGGCTTTTAAGGGGAATGTGCTCTGTAAAGTAGTAAAACTTTGTTATGAAAGTTTCCTAAATTGGAGGCCCTCAGTGAGCAGTTTACAGCAACTGATAGAGCTTTGGCGTAATGATTTCAGGAGAGCTTTGTGATAACTCTGGTGCCCCTGGAAAAACTAAAATGAGGGGAAGATGGGTCTTATCATTTTAAAGTGAGAGATCAGATTTGCCAATGAGATTTGGGTTTACGATTTCAAATCTGTAGGTCTTTGTTCAGCTAGGGGTCATTCACATTTCCAAAAGAAATGGGTGAACCTGTAGTTAGTGTTACTATATTATGCTGTGTGTGCCTATCATGTATCTCTTTCTCAGTTGATTCTAAGTTGCTTTAAGAAAAACCTGATTAGGGCGCCTGGGTGGCTCAGTGGGTTAAGCCGCTGCCTTCCGCTCAGGTCATGATCTCAGGGTCCTGGGATTGAGTCCTGTATCGGGCTCTCTGCTCTGCAGGGAACGTACTTCCTCCTCTCTCTCTCTCTGCCTGCCTCTCTGCCTACTTGTGATCTCTCTCTGTCAAATAAATAAATAAAAAATCTTTAAAAAAAAAAAAAGAAAAAGAAAAACCTGATTATTTCCATCTTGGTTTCCAAGATTCCTTGCACATGTTGTGAGCTTAGTTTAGCATGTTGCTTGTTGGTTCTTTGACCAACAAGAAAATTTACTTCTCTACCTTATTTTTGTATATTTCAGAAAATCGAAAGAGGAATATGACCAGGAAGAAGAAAGGAAGAGAAAAAAGCAGGTGCCCACAGCACATATTTAGTATAACAACAGGAGTATTTCATTGCCGTTATCCTTTGTTTTTTAAGCAAACTTGCCCAACATAGGGCCCAAACTCATGACCCCCAGACCAAGAGTCACACACTGTACTGACCAAGCAGCCAGATGCCCCTCATCGCTCTCATCTCTTTGGTTTACACGTAGGTTTTGCTGCTTATGTGGAACTACACGGTTCCTCAGAGTATCATATTCTTTTAGCAGTTCTAGGCATTTGTGTGCGACTTTATAACCATATTCACTTTATAACCCACACAGCAACCTACCTTTTAAGTACCCAATAAACACTGAGATTAGCTACCAAAAACTGTAATATCATTCATGTTATTCATATCATTCATATTATTCCTTATAAAAATTCCCCTTAATTTTATGAATACGAGACAGTTGAGAATAATATTTTCCTTTCTCCCTCTCCTTGATTCCTTTACTGTTTTGAAACAGCTACTGTAGTTATCCTTGAGGGCCCCCTGCAGACTTTAACGTGATCAGCCTCAAGTAGAATGAGTCAGTTATGATAATCCCTGGCATATTGTTCTGCCATTTAGAACTATTTCCATAAAGTGCCTAATCTTTCCTAAGGACAAATTAAACATGTATCCGGCTGAGGTGAAGGAAGCTAGTAATTATTCCTTCCTCTCTTCCTGTGTTTTCCCAAATTTCTCTGAAGGGAAAGGGAAACAATATGAACTGTCTCTTGGTCACTCGAAAGTCATTTTCCTTTTCTCCCTTCAGTCACTGTGGTACATCCTTGTATCATGCACTGTCTTTGAAAAGCCTCATTGTACTGCAAGGTGCCCCATGAAGAGCAGAAGGAATAGAGATGATTTAGCATTAAGAGGTGATTTATGTGTCTTTAAGTAAATCTCCTTTTAGTAAATCGAGGTGCAATGGATAGGTGCTATATTTTTTAACGTAAGAGAATAGAACAGGGATGACTAGGTGGCTCAGTTGGTTAAGCATCTGCCTTTGGCTCAAGTCATGATCCCAGGATCCTGGGATCAAGACCCACGTTGGGCTCCTTGCTTGGTGGGGAGCCTGCTTCACCCTCTGCCTGCTGCTCCCCTGCTTGTGCTCTCTCTGTCACAAATAAGTAAATAAAATTTAAAAAAAATTTTTTATTTATTTGTGTGTGAGAGAGAATGAGAGGAGAGAGGTCAGTGGGAGAAGCAGACTTCCTGCCGAGTGGGGAGCCCAGTGCCGGACTTGATCCTGGGACTCCAGGATCATGACCTGAGCTGAAGGCAGTCACTCAACTAACTGAGCCACCCAGGTGCCCCCATATAAAATCGTTTTAGAGTATAGAAGAGATATTAACTCAAAACTGCTGTCAGAAGACATTACTGTTAACTCTCTGGTTTATAAGCAAACTATATTTGACTTCTTAAATAATACTATGTTTTAGGTGTTATATGTATGGTTTTTTAAAAGACTTTTAAAAAAGACATTATTATAGAAATTTTTGAACACACAAGAGTAGAGCTGATAGTATGGTAAAGAATCGTCCTGTGTCTTTTACCCAGCATATAGGGTAGGGGTATATGACATGAGTTATCTAATAAGCTGCATGTGATTAGATTTTCCTCTGTTTTTAAGAAAAACAAATTATCAGTTTACTTAGTTTTTCCCAAGATTTAAATGATTTATTTGGTTTAAATATACTATCCCATTTTAGAAATGGAAATAAACCCATTTGTGGCTTCTTCAGGCGTAGCATGGTTTAGTGGTATATAGATTATTTTAAGTGGAAAAGGACCTTATAATTCAGTGGATTTCTTTCTCTATTTGAGTATTTTTCCTCAAGGTCACATGAGTAGTAAGGGTGAAGCCTGGGTTTGAACCTAACTTCTTGTTAAGTCCAGGGTCCTCTAAATATACTACTTACTTATTCTTAGCAGTGCATGATTTGAAATGAGAATGTTTATCTACCTCAAAAAATTAAAGATAACAAAATGCTGGAAAGTTCTTAAAAACTTTGGAAAATCTCCTGTTCATTGTCTATTTAGTGGACAATATATTTTTTATAAGTAACGTCTTTGGATCCCTTAAATAGTGAATTAGTCAAAATTAATCTAAAAAACTTTTTAAAATTTTATCATGTATTATGGATTCCTGAAGATCTCAGAGGCTAAAACAGAAGAGCCTCCCGTGCATGCTAATGAAACTGCAAAAATGAAGAATTCCCAAGGGGATGGTGAACATGTTACACACCCACCCTCAGGTAAGGTTGAACTTTCTTTAACAAGATGGATATATAAACATATAAAGAGTGCATTACTTTTTCATACCTACCTGAATAACTCATACATACCTTTCTCATACATACCTGAATTAACCTTCAAAACCCCTGGGAGGGAGTGTTAGATGGCCATTGGTATTTAAAATTCTTTTTTAATTTAGCTATGGCGGGTGGAGGTAGGAAATACTCAGCTGACAGAGAGGGTGTAGTCCCCAGATTTCTAAGTGAAGCCTGGAACCCAGACCAAGGAGTGAAATCCCTTGAGGGAGTCACCAGCCTTTGTGCCATGGCCAAAGCCTCCAAGATATGTTCACGTCGTGTTTGTGTTCTCTTCCATGACCACAGTTATATAGTGTTTGTGAGTTAGAAGCAGAACTTGAAAGGTAAATCATTTTCCTAATGAATTAAAGCATAACTAGGAAACAAGAAGTAGCCAGTTTATCCAGATGTTTCATCAGGAAATACTGAAACTAAAATTGATGAGAATCCTTGTGGAAAATGTTAGTGGATGAATTTGTACAATATATGGCAAATCCATTTTCAATTCTTTCTGATTTTCTTTATAAGAAAACAAGTAACTCTGAAACAGAACTTGAGTCATGATTTGAGTTCATGTTGTCACGCATTTCTCTGGTTTTAAATAAATGTCCTTTTCTCATTTAAAAAAAGCCACACCCATTAGATATGATCCTTATTTTTATGTTTATTATTTTTCTTTTAGAAGAAATTCCAGGAAGCTGAGTGACATGTCCAAAACCACTGAGCTTTTATTTATTTATTTATTATTTTATTTATTTATTTGACAGAGAGATCACAGGTAGGCAGAAAGGCAGGCAGAGAGAAAGGGGGAAGCAGGCTCCCCGCTGAGCAGAGAGCCCAATGTGGGGCTTGATCCGAGGACCCTGAGATCATGACCTGAGCCAAAGGCAGAGGCTTAACCCACTGAGCCACCCAGGCGCCCCACCACTGAGATTTTAAGTGGTAAAAATGTAACTTACTTTGGTCTTCTGCCTTCTAATCTTGTGTTCTTTTATGTTTTAGTTTTGAAGAGATTTTATAATTGAGATAAGATGAGCTTGATGTTTTCCCATTGATTTTAAGGAACTGTACTGACTTGATAAAACAATGGGGCATATGAAACAGAAGCAGGTTTATGAAATTACCTTCCTGCTTTCTTCCTAGCAAATGTAACCATTTTTCTTTTTTCATGATCAGATTTTAGGTAGAATAACTTCATTTGAATTCTATTTATCAAAGCATCTCCTTTTTTTGTCTGAGCTTTAATTTGCTGGCTCAAACTTAACTTTCTGTTTTGTACAGACCTAAATACACACTTTTCAGTCTTGTGTCTGACGTAATCTGAATACATTTGCTTTGTCTAGTTCCTTATCTATTAAGTCAACCACATAAAACTCAGGTATGCAAATAGAACATATAGAACATATAGCAGAACATATAGCAGATAATTTCTAGAGTAATGACTTCAGTTTTCAAAACTATTCTATATTTAAAAAAAGAGTATATCTGATATTCCAGGAAATCATTTCATGCACAGTGGTAGAAGTCCATTTTGAAGACCTAATTTGGGAAGAATCAAAAAGGAGTCTGATTTCTTTTTTAATTCCTTTTTTTTCATGTGTTTCCTTGGTTCCTGCTAGAAATGGATATCATCTGTTCTCAGACTGGTGCAAAGAGTTGCCAGAGATAAGATGATCTTTCTTTAAGCTTTCTGGTTGTCTGATTGTCTCTTCCTAGAAATCAGCGAAGCTTAAGTATTTTGGTTTCAAGTAGTTTCCTCTCTAGATGTGAGTGAGAATATACAGGTTGTTCATAGCTAATAAATTCCAGGTAAGAACTATCCAGAACAGGTTCATGAATTGAACATAAATGCTTATGTGCCTGGGATTCCCCCTCCTCAGAAATAAATGGAATTGTCCCTTTTTCTGCTGTGTGCTTCTGTATCTGGGGGCTAAGCCTACCTCTATGTAAAGTCACCATCAGTAAGAATGGCATATTTTTTTTATTTTTTATTTTTTTTTAAGATTTTATTTATTTATTTGACAGAGAGAGATCACAAGTAGGCAGAGAGAGAGAGAGAGAGAGGAGGAAGCAGGCTCCCTGCTGAGCAGAGAGCCCGATGCGGGACTCGATCCCAGGACCCTGAGATCATGACCTGAGCCGAAGGCAGTGGCTTAACCCACTGAGCCACCCAGGCGCCCCAAGAATGGCATATTTAACTCTTGCTGGTAGAGACCAACTTGCTTGAGTGTGTCTTTTTTTTTTTTTTTAATATTTTATTTATTTATTTGATAGGCAGAGATCACAAGTAGGCAGAGAGGCAGGCAGAGCAAGAAGAGAGGAGGAAGCAGGCCCCCTGCTGATCAGAGAGCCCGATGTGGGGCTTGATCCCAAGACCCTGGGATCATGACCTGAGCCAAAGGCAGAGAGGTTTTAACCCACTGAGCCACCCAGGCGCCCCACTTGGGTGTGTCTTTATTTCTAAGTTCTGTAGCTCCCTGTCTACGCTGGTTGGAGGTTAGTTACAGCCTCATCTCTTCTACAGAGACTTTTACTGTCCAAGAGCCTGAAGACCATTTCTTCTTCCAGCCTCCCTGGCACTGCCATCAGTGCATTCACTCCATGCTGAAGCAGTGGTCCTCTGGCAATTTTTTTGCTCATGCAGTTTTATTTCCGGTTTCACTTTGCTACCAAGATTTTTAAACATTTCGAAGCATGTGTATTATGTTCACCCATCCTTGTTTTAGTTCTTGCTATCATTTTTATCTGATGCTTTTCTTGTTTCACTCTGCTTTCATAGTTCAGGTACTTAAACCGAAAATGTTTTATCTTAAATTGCCTTGTCTTATAATAAAAAATGGCTCAGAAAAGCAATTATCATGTTAATCTTGTCTTTTAGCAGTCACCAAAAAACTGGAGAATAGTCAGTGCTCTGTTATGTCTGCTTCTAAGTTCTACTTAACTTTAAAATCCTTGCATTTTCTTACAGTGTTAGTAGGTTTATTAAGGTTTTTAGTATGTATTACAAACAAAAATTAATGATATTCTTGGCACTTACTTGTCCAGTCCAAAAAACTGTAGCTTTAACTTCATTGTTCTGAAAATATACAGGGTCATTTACAGTTTCTTCTATAAGCAGAAGTTTGGCACCAGTTACATTGCCAGTGAGGGATTTTAGTGTCCTGTTTTTTTAGCTTATGTGGCAATATTGTAATATATTATAATACTATATTTAATATAGTATAGTAATAGTATAGTATTGTATAGTAATAGTATATTTAATATAGTATAGTAATACTATATTTAATATAGTATAGTGTAGTTCTAATCTTTAGATAAGAATTATACTTCTTGTAGCTGTTGTGACAAATAGCAGGAGCTTTGGAATTTGTTGAAATGTCCTTATTCATGAGTAACAGTAGTTCAAGCTCCTTGAGGACAGAGACCACGTTTATTGTTCTCATCCAGTGCTTGAAATATAGACATTGATTGAATCAGTGTGTGTTGATTTAAAGTGAGGGGGTGGGGAGTGAGAAAAAAAAAAAAACACACTAGGCATTTTGGTGAATGAATACATGATATTGCTTATAATATACTAATTGGTATCTATCTAATTACTGCCAGAAGTTAAAGTGCATTTTGCTAATCAGTCAGTACAACCTTCGGCAAGAAAGCTGGAAATGCTGCCCGAAACTTCCTCCTTCCCACAAAAAGGCCTGAAGATCCCTGGCTTAGAACATGCAAGCATTGAAGGACCAATAGCAGTAAGTAAAACACATTACTTTGTAAGAACTATGAACAGAATGACAAAGTACTAGGAACAATGTAAACAGCCATACACTGGGCTTTTGTTATTATCTTGAACTCAAATTTTGAGTTGAATCAGCCAGTGGTTATCTGTGCTACTTATTATGTGAACTTGAATTTAAATAGTTCCTTTTCTATTTGACACAGAATTTATCAACACTTGGAACAGAAGAGCTCCGACAGCGAGAGCGCTACCTCAAGCAGAAGAGAGATAAGTTGATGTCCATGAGAAAGGATATGAGGACTAAGCAGATACAAAATTCTGAGCAGAAAGGAAAACCTGCTGGGGTGGTAGAGGTATGGCTGGCTTTAGTGTTTCAAACTTTGCAGATTTAGAGGTGGAATTGTCAAAATCAGAATGTGTGCAAGACAGCATTGATAATGTTGCTTGTAGATGCAGTCATAGTTACGCCCCCGCTAGTATAGCACCTGTTGTTTTTTCTGGCAGTGAGGTGGCTATGATATGAGGATTTTGAGATCGAAATGATAGAGGTTTCATTTTACATTTTTTTCTTTACTTACCCTGCTGTGAGTGCTTGAGGGTCAGCAGTGTATTTTACCTAAGCCCTCTGAAGTATTTTATCCACAAAGCAGCAACAGTACCCTCGCCACCATCTCCAAGAGGCTTTCTTCCCTAAGAGATTTTTGCTGAGAAGAGATAGAGGGAACCCAGTGCATATGTGGCTTTTACATTTTTATTTACTGAAAATGTTCTTTGAGGCAGTGTGTTGGGAATTTTAGACAAATGAACCCATCTTATACTACAGCCAATTTTTTTGTTTTTTTGTTTTGTTTTGTTTTGTTTTTAAGGAAATGACAGAGAAACCAGAAATGACAGCAGAGGAGAAGCAAACATTACTAAAGAGGAGATTGCTTGCAGAAAAACTTAAAGAAGAAGTTATTAATAAGTAATTTTAAAAACAATTTAGCAAAACAGAAGTTCAAATTTTCTTAAAAATAAATTATTTAATCCTTAAACTGAGCCTGTTAGTTTCAAATACTTGTGTTTGTAAATGCAAATATAAGCTCATTCTTAATACTTAAACTTTTGAGGTAAAGGGTGGTGGGGAAGGCAGCTACTTGGGCTGAGGGTATAGAGAACTGATAGTGCATTTATTCATTCCAGCTTGGTTTTTGTTTGGGCTAAGCACTGTGCAGGTGTGGGGGATACAGTCATCAAATAGATCACCAGAGACCCTGCCTTCACTGGGCTAGAATTGGCCTGCAGAGCCAAGTGTACAAAGGGAAAAGTGCAGTATTATAAGCAGGGCTGGCCAAGCCTCCTTGAGAAAGCCATGCTTTAGCTGATGGGAAGGCTAGTTACAGGGAGAAATGGGAAGGAACAACTCAGGTCCTGTTGCAGGAAAGGAGGAAGCAGCTAGGAGGAGCAGGCAGTATGATGAGTATGCACAGAATGAAGGCAGAAGGCTGGCCTATGAAGTTGGAGATAGGTGGGGGACTGATTTGCAGGGCCTTGTAGGGAATGTGAGGATTTTAAATTTTATTATGGCAGGAGGAAGTCACTGAAAAGTTTTAAAGCAGAAAAGTTACATCATAATGTTCACTTAAAAAAAGTGTAGGTGTGGTTGGAGAGTGGGTGAGTTAGAATCGTTGTGGGTATACCAAGTATAAGGAAATCCAATCAAAAGACCCGTTATCCTGGGCAGGAGCAAACAGCACTTGGAAAATGGATGTGAAGGATGTTAAAAATACTCGCTCTTTATAGAAAAGCTACCATTAAAAAAAGATAATGGGAACCATTGAATACTGAGGGAAATGCAGCCATGGGTATAGGGCTTTTTTATGTGCTGTGGTTGGCTGCTTACAGAGAACCAGAATAGGGGGAGATACCCTTCTTTCAGAAAACTTCCTGTATTGTCTTCCAGCAAGCACCCTCTTTTCTAGTTATGGGTTGCTCCTGAGGTTTAATTAATTGTGTCTTATCTCTTTAAATCTACAGTTACAAACTTTTAGAAAGGGATACCAAAATTTGTTTAGCCCATCTTCAACCTGCAGAGAAAAACCAGCATTACTTTACATTTGTCACATTTCATCACTTTAGATGGACAAGAAGAAAAACTAGTGATTAAAACACAGAAATCTGTTTCATGTAACTTTTTATTAAAAATAGTTTTTATAGTGGATACATGTTTACAGATATAATTTTAAGAGAACCTCAGGCATACAAATGTGGGCTCTGGCTTGGTTCACTGAGTGAAGATAGATATATAAAAATCCTGATCTGCCTGAGGGTAGTCATTAAGATGGCAGCTAACATGTGGAAATTGAATAGTTATTCTTTCAAGGGATATTGTAAGCCCTGTTTTCATATCATTGTGGGTGAGCATATGTACCATGAAAACTGTTATCCTCTAAGTCAACAAAAGATTCACATTTCTGTGATAAGGTTCCTAAGATGATAATGATCTAAAGGTTTGACTCGTAATTCTTCAGAAAGGAAAATTAAAGAAACTCTTCATAAGATATAAAGATAATAATTTCTACTGGAACTTTAAAATTACTTAACCAGGAAGAGTCAAAAGAGTAAATAGGGAAATGCTTTAGGCCTGGGCTGCTTAGATGACAAGAGGAAATTAAGAGCTAAAAGTGAAAGGGGCTTCACAGAATTTGCTTGAAAAAAACCGTATTCAGATGGTAACTGTGCTGATCTCAGTTTAAATTATCCTGAATCACTTGCCTTATAAAGTGGAAGGTCTTTTTCATTATGTGTACTTTTAATCAAAGAGTTGAGACTAGCCCCACACTGTGATGTTTTGGTGCTGGGACTTCATTTGCCCAAGGCACACCTTCTGTAAGTAAAATCAGTAATTCTTAAAGTGCAGTCAATCTTTGTTTGTTTAGAATTATTTCATTCGGATTGGTGTAGGACTTAGTGGTTTATAATAAATATCTATGGATAACTTATTGGCTTTTAAAAGATACTATAAAATGGACAAATCTCAAAATGGAGTTAACTTATATTTACAACAAACCAAACAAAAGCAACAATCATAGAATTACAGGGTCACATTTTAATTCCCGAATTTTACAGTTCAGCATTAATATCACCACATGTATACAAATGGTGTAAAACAAGTACAGTGGTATTTTTAATACAAAATAAACATCTGTTTTATGGAAAAACTATACTTCATATCTACACAGACAGCCCATCTTTTCCAAACAATAGCCAAAATTAAAATAAACTACAAAAATCTCCAAAACAGAGGAAACTGCTTCAGTTTAAGCTATTCCAGGAAAAATGGACCCATTAACACATTACAAGGGTGATCTGAAGATTGCAGCTGGAATTCCTGTTTTTAGGTTGTTTTCCCCAATGTATGAAATTTAGTTTGGGGGATGTTTTTTTTACTTCAGCTTGATCTCAGATCACAGATGAGCAAACTAACATTAAAATATTTACAGTTAACTTGCTGTTCTAAAAATAAAACCTCTTAACTGTTCACCTCAACTTATCTTAAATTCATTTACGTACATGGAATGTGCTTTTATTCTTTAAAAAAAGCAGCTTTCATATTACACCCTTGTTTGTTTATGGAAAAACTTCATGTGCTGCATACTGACTTTGACACTGAAGTAACTTCTCGGATCAAAATGGCCTCTAGATATTAAATGCCACTTAATTCAGCACTGATTTTTGTATGTGAGTTTATAAATTATACTTTAAACCTTGCCTGCAGCTCTGGAGAGAGACAACTTTATGAGCGAAGCAGAAAGTGACGTCAAAGTATCTTGCACAAAAGATTGTATGTACTACTAGGAGACATTTGGAAACGTTCTGTTAATCCACTCCCAAGTTTCTAGAGAAGATCATTTTGAAATACTACTGTACTGATTCTTGGCATCAGTTATCTCTAAAAGTGCTGTAAAGTTATATTAACAAGACTGTCCATTTTGAATCCAGCTTGTTTGTTTTCCTCAAAGTACACACTGAAAATTCCTGGTGTAGAAAACTCAACATGTACTGTAACACAGAGTATACTTCCCTTCAAATATATATAAGGCTGAATTTGTTAAATCTTCAAAAAATGGTCCCAACAGCATAACTTCATTTTTATGATAGTTGAATTTGGTTTTCATAAAAATTTTTTTTTTAAAAAGAGGCAACTGATTAAAAGAACAACATGGCCAGCACCATTATACAAGTAATGTTATTGGGTTTGTAACTAAAGTTTTGTAATCATTTCTAGATCGGATACCCCCCTGGATAAACCCTGCATTTAATATAATTCTATCAACCTTGTTCCCTCCCCAAGCCATCCCCAAACCTGAAAGTTTCCTCAGGAAGAAGCTATCTCCCAGGTTCTGGTTACTAACCTTTTTTTTTTGTTTTTTGTTTTTTTGTTTTTTTTTGACAGCCTAAAAGGCAAACTCCTTAATTACTAGCAAGCAATCAAGTTCCTGGGAAGCCTGGTTTTTTACAGAACTAAACTCTCCTAGCTGATATACTGAGTATCTTTAGCTACTCCTTGTATATTTGTAAGTTCAAGTGAGAAAGCTTTCTGATTCAGATTTTCAGCTCATTGAACAGTTGCAGCATTTTAGTAAGACCACACATTGAGGGTCCCTATTAAATACTTTATGAACCAAGACGAGGTCTTTTCCTGGGAGATGTTTCTTCTTCTTCATCATCTTCTTCATCATCTGGGTAATCCACTAAACCAACCAAACTTCCCTATTAAAGAATAAAAATAATTTTTTAACATATGTAACTTAAGGAAAAAAAACTTATTAATATAATCACTTTTAAAGACATCACAAATAAATTTTCAAAACTATCTAATGTATATCTCAGATATATTTGAGTTTGATAAAGGAACTGCTTGAAAATTATGAACACTTGGTACCACTGGTGGCACTCTAAGTTACCCTCAACTTTTCTATTTAGCTCCTTGATTTTTAACGATACCTCATAATTCAATTCAATTTAGCAAAATTGCACTATGGAAAAATGTATCTCCAAACAGCAAGACTCACAAATCATGAGCTGGAAGGGTCATGGGAATGAACTGGTTCATTTCTCCATGTTTAAACTAGAGAGTGTAGTCAGTCGATGGTAGGAAGCCTCCTTTTGTCTCTATACTTCACATGTGTAGTATTTCATTACTAAGTACATACCATTGTTTTCATTATGCTTTTGATAATAATAAACAAATGAAATTGTCCCTAAAACTAACAACTAAAAAATTTAGAGCTACCTCTAACCAAAAGGAAAGTAAGGATGAAGTAATTCAGGTGTTTGGCCTTCTATGAGTCATGGAATCCTTTAAAAATCCTATTAAAGTTCTGGACACTACCCAGGAAATTAAATGTCCTCAGGTTTGCAATCATTTTGAATCCACCCCATGAAGTTTATACATAGGTCCCACAGCTTAAGAGCATTACTGTGAACAATGGATTTAGTGCAAACCCTTCAGACCGCAAGGGGATAAACAAAACTAAAATAACTCATATTTCAAAGCTAAGCAGCTTCATATATAAAAACCCAGACATTTGGCAGTAACACTTTGCCAATATATAACTGAATCACTGTAATATCAACAAAGGCCAGTAAGCAGCTTGAAACTGTTATCAGAAACCCTGGGAATGAAAAATCAAACTTATTTATACCATATAAACTTATGTGAGAATCCTGCTTTCTCAGCTTAGTAACACACAAGTCTTAGGTTTGATAAGCAAAAGGCAGTATGGCTAAACTGGTAAAAAAGTATTGATTGTATTGTAGTCTGCCTGACGATTTAGTATCTCTATGCTTCATTTTCCTTATCTGTAAAATTACTCTAATAGTATTTAGGGGCGCGGGTGGCTCAGTGGGTTAAAGCCTCTGCCTTCGGCTCAGGTCATGATCCCAGGGTCCCACATCCGGCTCTCTGCTCATCAGGGAGTCTGCTTCTCCCTCTCCCTCTGCCTGCCTCTCTGCCTACTTGTGATCTCTGTCAAATAAATAAAATCTTTAAAAAAAAAAATAGCATTTAGTCTTCAGTGAACTATTCTGAAAATAAAATGAAAATAAAACATAAAAAACACAGTGCTTGGTATGTAGTTAGTGTTCAATAATTGCTATTATCTGCTATTACTAGTATTATTCTTGTTCATTCGGTTTCTAAGCCAAACAAGTTAGATGGGAGGAGACAGAAGATGTAATTACCTTCAAAAAGGCACCAGTCTGATATTCACAAAGATGAAAAATTACCAAGGGAAGTTTTAATCATGCTTAAGATTACAGATTATATATCATAATGTACAAACATTTTAGCTTCCACTGGGTAACATTTAAAATGACTTTTTCAAAAAAAAAAAAAAAAAAAAAGACTTTTTCCTTAAGATTAGTTAATATTCTATCCGAAACATTTAGCCACACAATTTAATATCAATTTTATCTCTCATTTATATATATATATATATCCCATAAACAAACTCCTATACATTAAAACAATCATTTTTATTGAAAATAAAAATATAAAATGTTAAATATTAGAGGTTAAAAAGCCTGTGGCCCAGAGATACACCCTGTAAAGAATCTGACAGATTCCATACTTAATATACAAACATAAACATACTTGTTTTAAAATAAATATCAGATTGCAATTAGACCACTTAATCCAATTACCCTTTAAGAAAAGTTTCCAATATGAAGGAAGGGATGAAAACAAATGATAATGATTAATAAATACCTATGAGGACACAATGACATTTTTTCTGAACCAAACCAATGAACTAAAAAACTGTAAGTTAGGAAACTATTAATATAATTAATCATATTAAAAAATCCGAGGAGAGAGAATTCAACAATTATCCTCTACTCAAAAAATAAAGGACAGATCTTCCATAAATATGATTAATAAAATTTTTAAAAATCATCAGCAAAAGTGCTGGTTTTTAATCTTATTTTGATAGCTTTAGTTTCTTTCTTTCTTTCTTTCTTTCTTTTTTTTTTTTTTTTAAAGATTTTTATTTGTTTATTTGACAGAGTGAGAGAGCACAAGCAGGCAGAGCAGCAGAGGGACAGGGAGAAGCAGGCCCCCCACTGAGCAGGGAGCCCGATGCAGGGCTCGATCCTAGGACCCTGGGATCATGACCTGAGCTGAAGGCAGTAGCTCAACCAACCGAGCCACCCAGGCACCCCTATAGCTTTGATTTCTTGATCTCACCTAACTGCACTGGCTACAACCCCAGAACAATCGTTAAATAACAGCAATCACATTGGTATCCCATCTTGTTCCCAACTTTGGAGGGAACACTTCTAATATGTCCTTAAGTATTTAGCTAGCTTTTGGTACTGGCCATATATACTGTGTTAAGGAACTACCCACATATTTCCATTTTACTAAGTAAATTTAGTAACTAATCAAAACTGTAAATACATATTCTATATAGAAATATGCATGTATATGAAATATTTTGTGTAGAAAGTTACAATTGTTTTAACTGCAAAAAGCTGGAAACAACTTTAAAATGCATCAAGAGGGGGCGCCTGGGTGGCTCAGTGGGTTAAGCCACTGCCTTCGGCTCAGGTCATGATCTCAGGGTCCTGGGATCGAGTCCCGCATCGGGCTCTCTGCTCGGCAGGGAGCCTGCTTCCCTCTCTCTCTCTCTGCCTGCCTCTCCATCTACTTGTGATTTCTCTCTGTCAAATAAATAAATAAATAAATCTTTAAAAAAAAAAAAATGCATCAAGAGGGTTACTTATAAATTAAAGTATATCACACTGTGGAATTCTATGGAGGAAGTTCTTTATGTTCTAATACGGAAAGCTCACCCAGGTTAGTTTGTTAAGTGAAAAAGCAAGATCCAGAGTTCTCTTCTATTAATCTGTGGCAAAAGAAGTGTTTGTTTTAGCACCCACTAATGGTTTCTGATTATGACTTTGTAAGTATTTTTCTTTTTTTTTTTTTTTTGTTAAGTATTCTTGTTCAAGGAAAATGTGCATATTTTACAGCTCTGTAAGTTAAAAAAAAAATCCTTGTAATTTCATTAGTAGCTAATGTCTCACCAGCCTTGAAAACTACCAAGTTTTCAAAGAATGCATTTTAATAGCGTATTAGAGCTTTAAAATGCCTTAACAAGGAAAATAGACAAGTGCACACCTGATCTATTTAATTTTAAGAACCAATCAATTCAACTGTGGCAATCAACAGATAGTGAATTTCAAACTTTTATCATAATCTAGAGTGACAAGCTATTTATTTTCCAAGAGCAATCACTGTTTTCTTCTTGACCCCTCCAAAATGTGGTACAAATGTATTCAGTAATCT
Organism: Mustela lutreola; assembly: GCF_030435805.1. Lineage (NCBI taxonomy): Eukaryota > Metazoa > Chordata > Mammalia > Carnivora > Mustelidae > Mustela > Mustela lutreola. The sequence continues at coordinate 79,537,836 of NC_081298.1, forward strand.
GCTGTTAGTGTCAAAAAGGGTAAAAAATGTGTTAGTGCTTGTACTTGATATTGCTAAGTCGTAAGTAAAAAATTATCTGGAAGCATAATGCATTAAGAACCCTAAGAAATAACCCAGAAAACAGAACAAAGAGGGAAAAAAAAGAGTAATAGGAGAGAAAAATTATGAAAATTTTAAGATCAATACAGAGGGCCCAATCTCGAAACAGTAAGTTACTGTGAAATAGTAGGTTTCCAAACTGAAGGACATGATTGTTTAGCTACTTCCAAGAAAATAATAAAAACACACACAAAGGATCAGAAATAAGAATGTCTTTGGATTTCTTGGCAGCAATAACTTCTAAGTTTTAAAAGAAAATGATTTCCTATTTGGTTCTACATTCAGTTAAAACTGGCCATCAAGCAGGACGGAATCAACACATTTTCATAGATGCAGGGGCTCAAATTTAACCTCTCCTGGGATTCTTTTCTCAGAAAACAATTATTAAAGGATGTGCTCCATTGAAATGGGATGGTAAATCAAGAAAGAGTACAAAGACAGAAGACCCAGAAACAATACAAGAGCTGTGCAGCAAGTCTACAGAGCAAAGGATCTAGGTCGGAACCAGACTGGAGATATCAAAGAGAACACAGAAATTAACCTGAAAGGTACTGAAAGAATTAACAACAGGCACCTAACTACTAAAACAAATGATAAAATGGTGCCAATTTTTACTCTAGAAAGAGAAAAGTTATCCAGAAACATGCAGTATAGAAAAAAGACCAGGAAAAAAGTCGTGTATAAAGAATATTTATGTTGTCATTATAGGTATAAAATTATCAAATGTTATTTAAGCCAAAAATTGTGACACAGGGAAAAAACAGTAAGGACTGGTTAAGGAGTGTTTAATTCCCAGCTGATTATGTTTTAATCCCACATGTTCAATTCCCAGCTATCGTAAAAAGAATTTAATGAATTAGGTCTAAACTCGATGAAACAATATCTAATATTAACATTACATTTAAGAAATAGAAGAAACAGGTACAAGAAGAAGAGTTCTAAGCTATCTCTGGAGAAGAATAGAGGACTGACTTTTCTCAACATTTTAATATTATTTTGACTTTTGAAAGTAAGTGCATGTATTGCTTTGATTTGAGAAAGAAAACCTAGTATATACTGATAAAGTGCAAACAGTGTTCTAAGCTCTTTACGTTTATTAAATAATTTAATATGTACAAGCCTATAAAGTAGATGCTATTTTACCCTTGTTTAAAATAAAAAATAAGGTCCTGAGAGATGTAATAACTTACTCAAGGTCAAATAGCCTAGAAAGAGGCAGAGCCAAGATACGAACCTGAACAATTTAACTTCACAGCAGATATTGTTAATATAGTGACACAAATATTACACCAGATTTTTTTTTTTTAAGATTTTATTTGTTTATTTGACAGAGAGAGATCATAAGTAGGCAGAGAGGCAAGCAGAGAGAGAGGAGGAGGCAGGCTCCCTGCTGAGCAGAGAGCCCGATGCGGGACTCAATCCCAGGACCCTGAGATCATGACCTGAGCCGAAGGCAGCGGCTTAACCCACTGAGCCACCCAGGCACCCTATACCAGATTTTTTAATCAAGAAGTGAAAATTTTAAAATTTCTAGTTAGAAAGAGCTTACCTCAATACGACAGTGAATAAAGACTACATTTTTGTGAAAGAAGAAACTCAAATTGTATTTTGTGTTCAAACTGAGAAGCATCCCTTCACATTAGGTTTTTTACTCCTATGGCACTGCCACTTCTACCCTTATGTTAACAGTTGTCTCAGATTTATGCCTTTTTATTTTAAGCCACTTCTTTTTGGGGAAAAGGATGGTTACACAGAATAACAGTATAAGTGAAAGAAGAAAATTTTATATAAAATTTAAACTTGTTTAAAGGTGCCTGGGTGGCTCAGTCGGTTAAGCATCGTCTGCCTTCAGCTTAGGTCATGATCTCAGGGTCCTGGGACTGATCCCTGTGCTGGGCTCCCTGCTCATGGGGGAGCCTCTCCCTCTTCCTCTGCCCCTCCCCCCACCTGCTTGTGCCCAAACAGATAAATAAAATCTTAAAAAAAAAAAATTTAAACTTGTTTATATAAAAAAGTAATGAATGGAAAATACATTTGCTATGCAAATGACAAAAAGGCTAATATCCTTATAACTAAAGATTCACTCATATTAAGAAAAACACAACCCAATTTTAAAAAGGCAAGACCATGAAAAGACAACTTGCAGAAGAGCAAATTCAAAAGGCTAATAGTCAACATCAGCTAACAAAGGACACACAAGTGGGAATGAGAGGTATACGTTCTCCACTACCTAATGGACAAGGATTAAAAATAACTCTAGTAACACTGGCAAAGCTGCAGTGAGTCAAGCACACTCACAATGGTTATGGTAACATAAACTGGTAGAAACTTCCTAAGGGTATTTCAAATATGTATGAAAATATTCTTCTACTCATCGATTCAAGAAAATAACTTAAAATGCAACACCACCAACAGTCCTATCAATGAAACATCAGAAACAACTCCAGTGCTCCAAAAGATAACTGGGTAGATTTCTTACAAATATTATCATATAGCTAAATAAAATGAAATTTTGTAGTCATCAACAGTGTTTTAGTAACACAGAAAAATTTTTTTAAGAAATAAATGAAAGTAGTATACAAAACTGTTTATAGAAAGACCTCAATTACGTGTCAGATAAACCCATATACCTGAAGAATGAATCAAATGGTATTAGCAGTCATGTTCTCTAATGAGAGTGTGTATAACTTTTTCCCTTTAACTTTTTTTCTTCTATGAAATTACTTTTTTTATCCAAATTTTCTTTAGTAAACACGAGATAATTTTAAAGATGGGAAAAGCAAAGTTCGTGTATAGGATAATTTCACATACCTTTGTGGCTGTTACTGATGTGGCCAAGTTTGTAGTTTTGGAAGAGGATCCATTAGAGCTTGCTGGTGGTGTCTGAGCCACTACAGATTTACTGTTTGTTCCATTAGCAGCACTGGCAGAATGGGAGAAAGTAAATTTGAAGCCACTTGATGATGTCCTTTTGGGAAGGTTTTCCTTGTCTTCACTTTCTTTTGCTAAAAAGAAAGTAAAATTTTTCATCTTTTCCAGTAAATATTCCTAATAAGCAAAGTAACTGAAAATAACAATAACTTAAAAACTTATAAAACACTGCCTTTGCTTCCTAAGAGCTAAGAGTAGAGCATGGTATGTACAGTGCTAAGTCTTGAATTAGCCTGAATCTTAGAAACCCAGGATTAGAAAGGACCTCAAGAATCAATGACCAGAATCAGCTATCCTACACTAGAATCCCACACTGTTGTATGTAGGATGAGTCAAGGATTCACTACTTCTGACTCTTCCTTTTACTGTCCCTCTGCAGCTTCATTGCACTGATCCTATACTTCTGTATTATAGTCCTTGACGGACTTGATAATCTGTCATAAATCAGTATTTCAAGTGCCCAACGACAATGATATGATCACATCTATCAGTCTCCTATTTCCTGAATATTCTAGGATCCTCTATCTGTTTCTCTTATGAGTTGGGTATCCAGTATCCTTTCATATCTGGTTGCTACTTTTTTGTATCTGATTCTCAAGTGGATGCAGTACTTCAAGTATGGCCTCACCTCCCCTTTTCACTGTTCTCAGGGCAATGCCTATCATGAGTACAGGTAGAAGATTTAGGCTAGAAAAACCTAGGACATTTTGATGGGCCATTTGCTCTGTGAGGCTGAAGTAAATAGAACTTTGAGTACTAACAAGTACATAATGAGTGAGGCTGGGAACAGCAGTTGCAGGAAAAATGTAAATCAATCAGTGAAACACTAAGGAGAAATGTTTTTAGAAAATCTCATTCAAAATCACAAGTGCTTTTGACTTTCAAAATGTAAACTTTTAGTAAACATTTATATGATATATACAGGACAATACTCTAGTAATTTTTCAGGCCATAGAATTAAAATGATTCTTTTGAAAGGTAAGATCTCAGTTTCATAAACAAGGTAAACATATTTGAAAGATGGGAAATGTTACTTCTCTTTACAGTTTATCCTTAATGAAATTTTGATAATGATTTTAAGATTTCAAAGGGTAAAATTACTTCTTTGAGCTTAGTTTCCTCAAAATTATAAAAGGCAGAATGCTCTGGAAAGTTTCTATGTATCTATATGGTCTCTATTATTTTTGTTTTTTTTTTTTTAAGATTTTATTTATTTATTTGAGAGAGAGAAAGAGGAGAGGAAAGAGGTCAGTGGGAGAAGCAGACTAGACTCCCTGCTGACCAGGGAAACCAATGTAGGACTCTAGGATCTCGGACTTCACCCGAGGTGAAGGCAGTCATTCAACCAACTGAGCCACCCAGACGCCCCAATATATGGTCTCTATTATTATTGGAGATCTCAGTACAGAAATAAATCCAAGATTGTTCATTGAAGGCGATGTATAAGTAGACAATGTGATTCTAAACAGCAAATGAAGAGCACTGCAAAAGGGCAAATTTCAAGAAAAACAGTTTAAACATGAAAATAACTCCCAGATTTGGAAAAAGATGTGGAAATTTTAAAAGGTCCCAATTCACTATAAAATTCCTGTCTTTCATGCTTTATATACTATGACCAAACCTTCACAAGCAACTGATAATTTCTGTACCTAATAAATGCTACATTATTCCAAAATTCAAAATTTTAGTACCTTTTTTTGTCTCCATAAATTTTTCATAAGTATCTGGAAAATCATCTTCTGGCTTAGATTTTTCTACTGGTGCCACAACTGCTTTTCCTTCCTCCTCTTCATCTTCATTAAACCACATTTCTTCATCCTCTTCCAAGGCTTTTGCATCTCTGCGAAATCTGTTACTACGCAATATAGATGGTACACTGTAAGAAACATCACAAATACTGAGTAATGATTTAAAGTTTGTGACCAGATTAAATTTGAGAATATATACATATAACCAAAAGGAGCAAAAGTAATTTTAACTATGTATAATTTACATCATAATCACCTTGACTGTGATACAAGATGTAACCCCAGAACACTCCAAAATACTGTAAATTAAAATAAAAATTATCTTGAGTTATAATATGTTCACATAAAAGATTTGGGTAGGGAGAATATCCTACCTTCTATACAACCCTGTACTATCTAATGATGGAAAGAATGCTCCTGGGTAAAGTTCATACGTGAGATCCGAACAGAAGATTTTGGATATAATTTTATAGCCTATAAATACAATATATTTAAACAATACCTGTTCAGTTTCTGATTTTGTCTGTCTTTTTCTTGCTCATATTTAGTCTTCAATCCTTTGAATGTCTGAACATATTCTATTGATTCAAGTGCTTTATAAAAGTTTTCAACTATATGTGCAGTAAGAGACTTGATATCTTCCTGTATGAGGACAAAATTTACAATTCAAATATAATTCAATGACACTTAGGAGAAAAACTTAAAAGAACTTTTTTATAGTTCCAAAGCTGATCAAAAAAGGTTTTTCAAATTCACATTACAAAAATAAATGTCCTAGTTTCTTTACACATGAGCCAGGCCTCCAGAGAAAACTAGGAATAAAAAAGGAGCTCTTTTGGGGGGCTACAAAACATTTGAAAGTAACTAGAGTTAGTTTATGTCTTCTCTTTATTCTTTGCGTTTACATAGTACTTTACAATTTAAAAAGTACTTTAACATATAGTTTCACTTGATCCTAACAATTGTATGAAATAGGTTTTATTACCCCCATTTTACAGAAAAGGAAAACTGAGGATCTGAGAGGTTGGATGATCTGATGAAGAGCACACAGCTAGTTAGAAGGCAGATAGTGAAATTCCACTTTTAACAAATTTTAGGTGTTAACTTAAAGACTCCTCCTTTACTGGCATCAAAATGGGATAAGCCTTACCTAAATAATAAACACAGACTCCTATAACTATATTACATATACAGATTTGATAAACTATTAACTTGAATTCTACCTGTTTCTGCAGTTTTCCAGTGGTATAGTTTTTGTGAAACAAACTGACAGTAACAACTCCTAAATTCTTTTAAATTCTAAATGAACCATTCTAAATAATCATTGCAAATGCCTGCATGCAAAGTATACTCATTATTAATAATAACTGAAATTGTGATTCAGGAATTTAAGATTAACAAGAAATATCCATGTCACTTCTTTAAAAGATACATTGTTTGTTTTTAAAGATTTTATTTATTTGACAGAGAGATCACAAGTAGGCAGAGAGAGGGCAGGGGGAAGCAGGCTTCCTGCTGAGCAGAGAGTCCAATGAGGGGCTCCATCCCAAGACCCTGAGATCATGACCTGAGCCAAAATAGAGGCTTAACCCACTGAGCCACCCAGGCGCCCCATAATCTGTTTTTTAAAGACTTTTAAGTGTTCAAACTATTTTCTCTGGAAATCTCAAATAATATGCAAAGAAGAGATATTAGAAACCCAGGTAAAATGGTTCTGTGTTATATACTGAACAAAAAAGATGAGTTAAGTTTTGGAGTACCTGGGTGGCTCAGTTGGTTAAGCACTTGATTCTTGGTTTTGGCTCAGGTCACGATCTTGGGGTCCTGAGACTGAGCCCCATGTGGGGCTCTACGCTCAGCAGGGAGTCTGTTTGCGATCCTCTTGCTCTGCCCTCACCCCCACTTGCACTCTCTCTCTCAAATAAATAAGTCTTTAAAAAAATAAAAGATGAGTTAAATTTTGGGATTCAATGTACATTTATCAACCACTTAAAATTATTTTCTGAAAAACAAATTCAATCACAGAAACGGGTGGGGTTGTGAACCCTACAAGTCATTTTATCAGTTTCTCACTAAAATTTTTTTAACTTTTTTAAAGATTTTGTTTATTCAACAGAGAGAGCACAAATAGGCAGAGGGAGAGGGAGGGGCAGGCTTGCCGCTGGGCAGGGAACTTAATGGGGGACTCGATCCCAGGACCTGGAATCATGACTGAGCTGTAGGCAGATGCTTAACCAACTGAGTCACCTATGCCCCCTCACCAAAAATTTTAAGGGGATATATATATATATATATGCGCCAATCTCTGGTTCATTACAACAGTACATTGTGAAACAGGGTTCAGATACTTGGTAAGCTAGTTAACTATGTTCCCTCTTTTCTAAGGCTAAAGACAATACTTCTATTCTCTTCATCCTTTTGAAAACCATACTCTTGGCCAAGTGACTATTAGAAAAGTAATCCTGCCAGCCAAATAATGTTTATATGAGAACAGCATGTCATGAGCAGAAATCTGCAGGAGCCAAAGCTAGAGAATGAATTTCTAGCTTTGACTTTCTTTTTTTCAAATTCTAACCATGTGGCCATTTTCCCTGATGGAATGATTTCAGTGTGTGGGAGAGGGTAAATTTATTGTATTGGTCCTACAGTTACCTATCTTAACCTTATTGTTCATGTAGAGTTCTCTCCAGATCTTTTTATGACAGAACTTCTGTTGCCCAAAACTGAGCTGTGACCTGTCTTCAAGCTCTGACTATGCTCCTAACCAAATGGATGCTCCTAAATAAATCACTTGATTACTCTGGTTGTCTGAAGCCCCTCATCTATAAGATAAGGCAGTTGGAGTGGTCTGCCTCACTTCCTGGTCTCTGCAACTCAAATTTACACGATAATAGCCTACCTTTTATACATCATCTAGCAGTTTGCCAAAGTAATTACTTTCAACCTTTCTATTTATCACTACCCCTACAAAGATAATCCAGATCTCATGAATGGCATACTTGACTAAAATGTCTACATATGCCAAATATAATCCTGAAACATGTGGCCAATAAAAATGGAACTGAGAATAATATAGAGTAAACATGGGTTAAAACACCATGCTAAATTTCACAATTTAAAATATTAACATTGCTAAACATGTAATTATTTTATTTTACTAAGAATCCTTCAGCATAAACTTACCACTCTTATAAATTCAAATAACTCAATAACAGCTGAATTCAACAGATTGTACCGAGTTCCATTATCCAGAAGAGCATTTATAACTGGCTCAAAAAGATTTCCCTTCGTGATGTAACGATTATAAAATTCATCTTTAAGGCCAATTATCCGCCTCATAAAACGAAGAGCACCTAATTAAAAATCATACAGGGAACAAATTGATAATCACATTAATAGCAATTATTACACAGGTATTTTTACATAAAGCAATGTATATATTCTAAAATAAAAAGTAAAAATGTGCACTAAAAATAACTGGGTTTTGAGGAAAAAATAGAGTTAGGGTAAGACCACTCAAATCTGTGTTAACTCATGTAGCCAGAGCTAGCAAAAAACCCAATAACTGGTACTTGGGAGATAAAGTACCCAGGCAGGTAGCTCCATGGTATAAAGATTTTTAAAAACCCACAGAAACCAATCGAGTGCCAATGCTAACAGTACTCAGAGCAGTGCTGGGACATGCAGATGATGTAGCGATGGCAGCTCGGAGCCAGGACAGGGCTGTCTTTCTTGAAGGTGGGCACAGGAGTGGTGCAACCTGCCCAAATCTGCCTCACCTCCCCACAGCGGGAGCTCTGGAGGTAGGTACTTCTCGATTTTCTGAAAATAAAGCCAAAGTGGTTCCTGCTGCCAGCTTAACAGGAGAGCTGAAGGTCTTGTACTTTTTCTGATCAAGGCTATAGTTCCACTCCCACTATTTCAGTTCTCTTTGCCTTGGAAAAATCATCAATGAACCGAAATCATCAATGAACCGACACTACCTATACATTATAACATACACATTTTAATCCGATACATTTTAGCCCTTGTTTACCAATTGCCTATGAGCTGTTTTGTATTTGGTAAACATGAACTGTGACAGGTCAGGCTGTATCGGTAAAAGAACAGTAGAGTAACAAGCAGTATAATGTGGCTTTTCGAATTTTAAATACTGAACGGAAATGTCTCTCATTTCCAACCTGTTGTTCACAGATGGAAGTCATTAAAAGAAGCTGTGCCTGTCAAAAGAGGTTCCAAATACTATCTAAGAATAAAACTGAAATAGGCCACATAAGGTATAAATGTATGATAACTGGAACACAAAACAAGTGTGAAGAAAAAACCCAAAAAACCAAAAAAACACAAACAAGTGTGAAAGAAGTGCTAGACTTATAACATCGCCTTTTTTTTTTTTAACATTGCCTTTTTGTAGCAGGACAAGAAATATTTATGACTAAAAAGACTAAGTAAGTGAGCAAGCAGGCACTCTCACACACTGCTGGCGAATGGGTGAATGACACAATATAGTTACAACTGCACTACTTATGATGGAAATCTTGATCCAATGTAAACATTTAAATACTGGAGATTTGTTCAGCTGTGATATATACACATAAACAGGATACTCTGCACTCATCCAAAAGGACTATTTACAGAAAGCCAGATAGGAACACCTATCATGAGAACATCAATCCTTCCAAAACTGATAGAAAATTTTAACATAATCTGGTCAAAATGAACTGGATAAAATTATTTTTAAGTTATTATGGAAGAACAAATATCTGAGAACCAAGAAAACTATGAGAAGGAAAATCAAGCAGGGACTTAGCAGATATTAAACCTTACAAGAGGCTCAGTGGCCTAAGAATAAACTTTCCTATTTATCTCATCTAATAAAACGACAGGTTTAGAAAAAAATACCTCAGAAACAAGACATAAGATATATATAGCAACGAACTATACAACAAGAGAAATTTTAATTCAGTAAGAAAAACACAGTTTATTTAATAAGGGGACTGGCAAAACTTGCTATCCATTTGAAAGAAAACAAAGCAACACCCTCCAAACCATATATAAAAACAGACTTCAAATGTATTATATATATATAAGTAAAAAAAAGGAATAATAAAAATGAGAAGTAAATTGAGGAGAGTATTTTATTTGAATAATCTTAGGACATAGGAGATGTTCCTAGGCAAGATAAAAACCCCAAAACTCATAAAAGGAAAAGAGACACATTTTTCATCATAGAGAATCTTAAAACTATTATATATTTAAAAAATACTATCAATAAAGGCAAATGCAAAAGATAAATGAGACTGGGACATTATCCCCCCCAAGTGTGACAAATTAATATCCCTAAAACATAAGAGCTGTAAGAAAAAAATAGGCAATTCACACAGATAAAATTCAAAAGCACTAAAATAGGAAAATATATAGTATGTCAAGGAAAATGTAAATTAAAACACAAGTGGAATACCCCATTTTCCATCATCCTCTTCATAACATTTTAGGAATCAGTAACATAGTGCTGCAAGAGTGTCAAGTGCTTCAATCTTTTGGGAAAGTAATCTGGAGGCTATATGTGAAATTCAAATTTAAAAGGATACATTAAAACTATATAAACATTTTGTCCTGGCATTATCATTATTGGGAATCCATACTATGGAAATAAAGGAACCAGTACTTAAAAGATTTATATACTACACTATTTACTACAGTGTTCTTTGAAGTGGCAAAATACTCAACAATCCCATACTCTGTGCACTACAGAACAGCAGAATATATTATGGAAGAGCCACTCCATCAAGTGTTACTCAACTACATTTAAGAAAAAAATTTAGTTGAGACTGTATTTCATCACATAGAGTAATAATGAGAGGCTGAGAAATATGTTAATATGATCCTGTTTTAATAAAAATAAAAAGACCTATAGGAGTGTGAATGTTTGCATAACTTAGTAAAGATGTGTAAAAAGGAATAGGAAAAATTGTGCACGCAGTTAATGGTGGCGACTTTTAAGGCCTTAAAAAAAGTAGCTGGGAGATTAATCTTTTAAATTAAATTAAATGTTTAAATTTTATTTAACATTTAAATTAAATTAAATGTTTCAATTTTAACGCAAAGCTCTTTTTATTTGGAGGGTGAAGGAGGTTACTTTATCTCTATTTGCAGTAAAAATATGAAGAGGAAAGGAACCTTAACAGTTTGCCAAAAATCAACACTGAGGCCAAATATCAGCATTTAAGTTTGCTTATGGTTGGTCCAAGTGGTATACTGAGGGGGACTACTGATAAGTTATTTCACAAGTTCAAAAATAACCCGAGTTAAGCAAAAACATTTCAAGGCCCATATCTCAAAGGTATTAAAAGTCACTATATGGGCACCCGGGTGGCTCAGTTGGTTGTGTCTGCCTTTGGCTCAGGTCATGATCTCGGGTCCTGGGACTGAGCACCACATTGGGCTCCCTGCTCAGTGGGGAGTCTGCTTCTCCCTCTTCTCCACTCCTCTGCTTGTGTTCTCTCTCACTCAAATAATAAATAAATAAACCTTAAAAAAAGGCACTATAAATGACAGTTTGATGAAGAAGATGTGAAAGACAGCAGGACTTGTTCTATTAGTGAAATGTTGTCATCATATATGGTATTTTATTGCAAGAGTTAAGCTAACTCAATCTACATGTGAGTAATATGTGGGTAGGAAAGCACCACGACCTATTCCTCTTATCCTTTAAATAAAACAAAAGATTAGTACTTCTCATAATCATCTCTTTGACAGTATATATACTGCTAAAAAATAAATCAATTCACATGGATAACTTCAGGTTTTATCTCTATTAAAAATACTGATCCTTAAAATACAAGAATATTTTTTAGAATTGTTACTTACATAAGGCCAGGAAAGTGTGCTTTGAATTCATCAAGACCAAGACTCTTCTTAGCAAGTCCTTGTTCATAATATAGTTTTTTATGTGATATGTGTGATGTTCCACACAAAATGTGAGTAGTTCTAAAATTAAGGCAAGCAGCTGTGCTGTTTGATAATTATCTACAAAGAAAGTCATCACAGGAAAATAAGTATTATAATTCAGTTATAAAGAGAATAAAGATAAATAAAGAGAATACAGTTTATGCCTCATATTTTAGAGCAAAAGTAAAACTGTATTTCTAATCCTCATTATTATCAATTAAAGAGCTACAGATTTTTAGTTTTTCATTAGCAGACTCTCCAGTACTATCCATTTTTATTGACTAAATGGATACCTTCTATGGCTTTTGTATAAAATACTTATTAGTGTTAAGAGGAAAGAAAGCCTCAATTAAAAAAAAATACATACATGCTAAGAAAACCCTCATTGATCTCATTGAGATCTTCTTAGAAATACTTCCTTAATGTGTGCTGCTTTCATTATTAATATTAACAAATCTATTAAAGGGTCCCCAGTAAAGAGTAAATACGTCAAGCTTTTTGCCTAGCATGGTGCAACAGAACTTTCTAAGAAAAATTAATATGCTTTCCTTAAAGAGACTTCTTTAAGGAAAGGACATTTTTGGCTACTTATATATAAAGTGAAAAATAGTACATTGAGATTTTTATAAACAATGATCTTTTTAACATCAAAATGTGATATCCATGCGAGGCCTACTAAAGTAAACTACCTTTTCTTCCCTCAAGAGGCCTTGATATATACTTTAATGAAATGATTTCAAATTGGTTCCTGAACATCGAAATTGAATATATGTCAAAGGGCTTATGTCAATAACTACTGACACCTATTATAAATGTTTTAGGCAAGAAATATTAAACTGTGAGGAAATTTTTTGAGTAAGAACCACAGCCTTACAGGATAAATCTAGTCCAACTATTTTTCAAGAAGATTACACACATAAATATTTTGTGGAACTATGATGCCATCAGGAATAATCAGCATTGTTTTGATAACAGAAAAGCCATTAAAAATACAAAATACAGTTCTGGTATTTAAAAGATCCTTCCTGTGCTAAATGCAAGTAAAGAGTTTTACTTGTTTCAGGCCCATCTGTGTAACAGCAAATACCACAGTCAGTATCTGAACTAGTCCCTCACTCTGATAAAAAAATTACACTCTCTTAATTTCTCAATTCCCTAATTTTATTCAAAAAAGATTTTGTAACAATGATCTGCAGTGTTAATTAAGTATCTTATTTTCACTTTCTCAAATTAGGACATGAAATTAATCATTTTATCTCTTAACTAATCCAATTTCTGAAGGTCTCCTCATTTGAAACTGGGTCTCCTAGACCACTGATGAGCCTGGCAGAAGAGACAGGATTCTAGGTGCACACAGCGCATTTTCTATTCTCCTAGCCCCATCCCTAGTATGCATGTTCCAAGTAGAAGCAACAGTGCTTACACTCAGGTTCATAAATAATACCTAAGCATAATGCTGTCATGAACACTAACACTAGTTCCTAGCTGGTCTTAGTTTACTAGGTTTCAAAAATAATGAACTAAAATTCTCAACTTTCAGATGTCTTCTCAAAAAAAAAATCAGAACACAAGCTCTAATTTACAGTAAAAAACAAAAACAAAATTCCAACCAGTTTTCCATCTTTTATATTAGAGAAAATGGAATGTTTTTCTTTACAATGAAAGAAATAGGTAAATTTTTTTGGATTTTTAAAAAAATAAGACTTTCTTAGCCTTGTATAAATAAATGCATTATACTTTGAGCAAAAAAAGCTTACAATTTTGTATTAGTTCATAAAATAAAATTCATACTTACCAGGGCAAATCGTGCTGTTTTTGTTAGATCCAACTATATTATCTAACAAAAAAAAAAAAGTCAGTTACTTCAGTAATAATTACTTCTATTTTCTTAGTCCTTTACAACATACAAAGGATGTCTTTGGTCATAATCTCATTTAACCTGAGTAACTGTCAAGAATTAGTTGTGAGGGGGGGCACCTGGGTGGCTCAGTGGGTTAAGCCGCTGCCTTCGACTCAGGTCATGATCTCAGGGTCCTGGGATTGAGTCCCGCATCGGGCTCTCTGCTCAGCAGGGAGTCCGTTTCCCTCTCTCTCTCTCTCTCTCTGCCTGCCTCTCTGCCTACTTGTGATCTCCCTCTGTCAAATAAATAAATAAAATCTTTAAAAAAAAAAAAAAGAATTAGTTGTGAGGGGAGTGAGGGGATGGGAAAAATGGGAGAAGGGAGATACAGGATTCCAGTTATGAAATGTATGTCACAGGGATAAAAGGTACAGCACGGGGAATATAGTCAATGGTACCGTAACAGCATTACCTGGTGAGAGATGGGAGCTACACTTGTGGTGAGTGAAGCTTAATGTACAGACTTGTGAAACAACTATGCTGTTTACTGAAAGAAACGTAGCATCCTGTGTCAACTATACTTCAATTTAAAAAAATAGTTGTTTCAGTTACCACCTTTTATAGAATTGGGTGTGGATGAGGAAGTGTTAAAAGACACTAAATATTCTGATAAAAAAGTGAGGTTACAACCAGAGAAAAGACGGACACATTTTCTTTTACTTCTTAGTCATCCTCCAATAATTAGGATAGCTTTCTCTCTCTACAAAAATTTCTTAAACTCCAGAATAACACAATATTATTATAATTTATGTCTTGAAGTTTTAAAAAAGTAAGTAGGATATTATAAGTTCTGAATTTTAGACATATATTTTACAGCACATTTGCACAGGAAAAATATGAATGTCTATCGCAGCACTGTATTTAACAGCAAAAACTAGAAACAACTTAAATGTACATTAGAAGCAGAGGGGCTAAATTACAACATACTCATAGAGAATACTATATAAGACTTAAAAATAAATAAGAACTCCAGGTATCAATATGGACAGATTTAAAAAACTCACTGAATAAGAGAAAAAAAAATGCAGAACAATGTGTACAACAGAAATCAATTTGTATCAAGTTTGGAAACATGAAAAATAATACATTACACTTATAGTAATATAAACAGACACTGAGTGATAAACCTCAAATTCAACATTCCTTGAGGGATGGAGGTGAAGTGAGAATATGAAGAGGTGCATAGGAAACTTCAACAATTACTGCAATTTATTTTCTTTTCAAAAAAATTATGAAAAAAAAATAGGGCAAGTTAGTTTTGATAAAGCTGACAGGAAATATATGGTGTCTGCCATATAATTATCTAAACATTTCTGTATGCTGCAAGTGTTTTATTTTAAAATTAAAGTTAAAAATGCATTTATTTTAATTTATACAAATGAAACTGTTCTGCATGAAAACATTCTGCAACATGCTTTTTAATGTTTTAAAAAAATTTATTTGTCAGAGAGAGAGAGCACAAGCAGGCAGAGTGGCAGGCAGAGGCAGAGGGAGAAGCGGGCTCCCCACTGAGCAAGCAGCCCCGTGTGGGACTCCATCCCAGGACCCTGGGATCATGATCCGAGCTGAAGGCAACTGCTTAACTGACTGAGCCACCCAGGCATCCCTGGAACATGCTTTTTTATCCAATTTTGTATTTTCAAGAACTTGTTAATAGTTCGAAATTCAGTTTTTAACTGCTTTTGAGTATTCCACTGTATGAATATACCACATGTTCTTTATTTTCTTATACATTCTTGTACCTGTCACACATATGCATAAATGTTCCCTCAGAAATTGAAGTGATAGTATTATGTAATCTGTGCCCATTTTACAACTTAATTAATTTAGCAAACATTCTCTTTAATTGACTCCCTTTTAAAATGACTCATTGGATTAACCAACACTCTAAAACCACCCCTCCCATCCCTCATTTAAACCAGTTGAGTTGCATGCTTATCAAAAGTCCTTTGTTTACACTATTTCTGGCAGTATGATTACATACTTTAAATATCACAGACTGATGAAATATCATAATAATGTACCATCTATGGCTAAGCTGAATACAGTCTACAGACTATAAGTCAGTAGAACTAGAAGTTGTAGCTGATGAATTATGGGTGTAGTTTATGGATAAAAGATGACATGGAAATAAAAAAAAAACATTAAAAAAGAAAGTCTTGCCCCTACACAAAGTATCAGCAAATGAGTCAGCATTTAGAATGTTACCAGAGTTTATTTTTTTAAACCGTTCTCTACTTTAACCAACTTTTTTGATTAACCCACAACTTTCGATCCTTATGTTGTGAAATTAAAGAGCTTTACTATGTAGCCAAATTATTCTCCAACATGATGGTTCCCCTTGGATTTTCTAATTTTTCCTTGTCATATAAAGCACTGAGCAGACAGCCTGTTACAGTTATACTACTTATTTCACTCTTTAAAAATGGAAATCATAAGCAGATAAGTAAGAGACCCTACCCTTTTCACACTTGTCTTCTGAAGTATTGGTCAAAAGTGGTGCTGTGAGAACATGCATACAATGGTTGTAGAAGAAATTTAGAAATTCACTTTTTTCAGTTTTCTGAAACATATAGAATTAAAAAAAATATTTTATTATCTTTTAATATCTTTAAGAATTAGTGTAGATTACATACAACAGATACTTTAAGATATCATGAAAGAACAAAAAAACTAGTTACATTCACCTTAACTGTATTTCTGCAGAACTGAAAAATCAAATCTATTTCATATTATTAAATTAAAATGAAAATAAGATTATAAAAAATTTTTCTGAGGAAAATTACTCAGAAGAATTTTTTTCCTAATATGCTTATGATCTGAAGTGGAATGAAGATCTACCAAGCAATGTTGAGAGGAGCAACTTACTAACTGCTGAAAATTTGAAACTCCATTCACAGCATATTCAAATACGAAAAAAACACCAAACTGATTTATCAAGCCACTTGAATCAGGACAGAATTTAGATCTCTTTTCTAAATTTCAAAAATTTCTTATTTGGAAATTTGGGAATCAGTATCTTTTGATTTTTTTGACCACTATTTTTATACAATGGTCTCATAAACAAGTAATGATTTAAAAACAATATATTCTTCTCTAAATATGAGGGAATTTTATAAAGAAAAAAAATCCCAGAATTTTGAGACAACAATTATTAGTATTTTGGAATACTTCCATAAGTCTTTTCTGAATGATTTCTCTTAGCAGTTGAGATCATTCAGTACATATTAATTTTTTCCACTATGATTAAAAAACACTTAACATTAAAATTTACCATCTTAGCCATTTTTACTGTTTACAGCTCAGCAGTGTTAAATATGTTACGTATGTTGTATATTAATTTTTAAGAAGTTAACAGAATAAGGCTAAGAGCCATAAACAGAAATGCTAACATTTTACTAAGATTTTCCCAGATTACAAATCTTCTATTTTGCCACAAATAAACTGCTACAGGAACACCATAGCTACTTGGATACCAAGTGTACAAATGCTCAAGTATTTATGATTTTTAAAAATTGTACAAATTTTAAGATTTTATATTTATATATTATTTATGTATTTATATATAATTTATTATACATGAAATCCTCTAAAACTGCCTAAACCAAAATATTTTTATCTCAGAATAATTTCTTACATTAGTTGTAGCCAGCATGTTCTCTGGATCAATTAGAGTACGAAGAAGTCCCATTAACTGAACAGCACCCCCTAGCTCAGGATCAGTATCACAGATCATTTGTTCAATTACTACATTAATGAGAAGGATATCCTGAAAGAAAATGTACTTCCATTAGGACTGGTTTGAATATGCGACAAATATACCAACTGAAAGAACAAAATCAGAACCAAAGAATAAATGAACTTATTTAAACTTTTATGTTCCTAGTATTTTTTCAAGTTCTTTAAATACACTAGATTGAAAAAGGCCCACTAAAAAAACCAGAGCACACTAAAGCTTACGGCAACATCAATATAGGAGAGTGAGAAACAAAATCATTTATCAGTGATTCTTGTTCAATGGAGATTCTAACAGATTCTCAATCTAGGTTTCAGCCTCAGATATGAATTTAGAAGCGAATGAATGAGGAGGATCACACATCACGTGACCCTAAAACACAGACTATCTGAGCTTCAAATGAGAAAATCCTTTCTAGCAAAAAAGTGAGAAAACCCAGTACACAACTGGAGCAAGTGGATGTACACTGTTACATAATAACCTAACCACAGAGCTATGCATTAGTTGCATGCTTTTAGGTCTTAACTATGAAACTACAAAGTAGCTTGCAGAGACAAAATTTATTTACCTTTTGCCTGTATTTTTAAGCAATCTTAAGTGGCGCCTGAGTAGCTCAGTCGTTAAGTGTCTGCCCTGAGCTCAGGTCATGATCCCAGGGTCCTGGGATCGAGACGCATATCGGGCCCTCTGCTCACCAGAAGCCTGCTTTTCCCTCTCCCATTCTCCCTACTTGTATTCCTTCTCTGTGTCTCTTTCTTTCAAATAACGAAATAAAATCTTAAAAAAAAAAGCCTTAGAAATTGAAGTACAGTACAAAGAAAAACGTTTTGACATCAGCTAATTTGAGAACACATTTATTATTGGGGGAAGAAAGGTAATAACTGAAGAAGATGAAATAAGGGAACTGCATGGAATTAAGATGAACTTCTTAAATTGGGAGAACTCTGTAAAGTAATAAAAATATTCAGTATAAAGCACTTAAAAAATGATTTTATTTATATGAGAGCGAGTGTGTGTGCATTTGCAAGAGCAGGGAGAGAAGCAGACTCTGATGAGCAGGAAGCCAGATATGGGGCTCTATCCCAGGATCCAGAATCATGACCTGAGCAGAAGGCAGACGCTTAACTGACTGAGCCATCCAGTCGTCCCCAGTATAAAGCACTTTTTGTTATTATTTTGTTGTGTTAGCCCCTTAAACTGAACATACTGTGGTTTCCAAAAATATTTCCCTGTAAAGTTGTTTGTGTTCTTAAATTCTGTTAAGAACCAACAAAAGCATGTCACAGGGACTTAGCTGCTTAAAATGAGAATCCTAGCCCCTACCGCGTTTCAAAATTTCAACACCAATGAATCAATTCTGTCATGGCATTAAAAACAAACTAAAATCTCTTCAAAGAGGAATTACGATTTATGAAATAAAATTCATAGAGCTAATTAATAAATCCAGACCCAAGCCTCATTTCAATTGGAGGAAATGGTAGATTCTACACTAATCTGCTGCTCTTTCTTATAGTGGCACAATTGGCAAAGCTTAACTCATGTAAAATGTTAACATATTATGACAAGGTGTCATAAAATAACCTTTCCTCAGAACAGTGCTATGGCATTTACTTACTTTACATTTATGTCAATGTGTACTACTTACATTCTACCAGTTAATTAGGTCCTCAGATAATTTGAATTATATATAATCCTCTTTCATAAGTTCATTCATTTAAAACTAGGCACAAAAAAATAATAAGTGATGAATTTAGGTTACATCTAAATAAAACCAGAGAGGCAAGAAATATTTAAGGTATAGCTCATACACTGAAACGTCATTTCAATACAGTCTTCAAACTTTTTTGGTCTTCTCTCTTACATGCAGTTTCTCATAAATTCTGCTTCTAGCTGTATCAATGCCAAACTGAGTGCCATAATTCAGTGACTTACAAAATTGACAAAAGCTAATTTACATATTTCATGGTGAAACAGACTGTTAAAGAGAACTACAGCCTTTTTAGGAGGTAAGAAAGGAAATGCCTTTCTCAGGCCTGTAAGACTTCCCTGCCAGAGAGAGGTATATACACCACTGAATGCTATTCTTTAAAACATTTTAAGATCCCCAGGCTTCAGATAGGAAGGGCAAAACGTCAGCAGATTAACTGAAATCTCTAGGTTTAAAGTTTATGTTTGGATACAGGGTACTTGGATGGTTCAGTTAGTTGAGCATGTGACTCTTGGTTTTTAATCAGGTCATGCTTTCAGGGTTATGAGACTGACCCCAGTTGGGCTCTGTGCTCACTGGGGAATCTGCCTGAGATTCTCTCCCTCTCCCTTGGCCCCTCCCACAGCTCATGGTGCACTCTAATACATACATCTTAAATAAAATAAAAAAGACTACATTTGGAAAAGATCTTTAAAATCCATAAGAAGCAAATAGTCTGGAAGGCTACTAAATAGTTGAGGCAGCTTAACTGTCAAGAAAGTTTTAAAATAGGCAACAGTCCATGACTGTTCAATCTTTAAGACCACTACTTGGCCAGAGAACTCACACTGACAGAAAGGAGACTGTGAAGATTATATAGATCCTTGGAGGAAAGGCATCTTCTATTGCCCAACTCAGATGTAGCCACAGCTGATAATATCCTGAGGGAAGAAAGGTTTTGGAAAAAAATAGGCAAGGGGCATTTCTTTAGAGACAGCTGCTTTTGTTAATCAAGAACCTCCTGGGACAAGGAGTCCAAGCTACTGCTATTCAACAAGTATTTGATGAACCAGTGTATCACAGTTATGAATGAATGATTGCTATAAGTATGTTCACCCTCTTCCCAGACAAAAGCAGTTTTGCTTGACGTTGGGGGCAGATAAATTATCTTTCTGTTTATAGGTTACTGAGATACTAGGAGTCTTATCTGGACTTGAAGAAGACTACCTAACACTCAAATGATGGAAACTTGATTTATGTCCCTTGAGGGAAAGGTGGATGAGGAAAGAAAAACTGTATGAAAGTTAGGTAGCCATAGAGGAGAGACAACGTGGCTGATACTATGAGGCACCCATTTAGTCTCTATTTTCATTGTTTTGCTAGCAGAGTCCAAATTTTGTTTAGGGGCAATGTACTTAGCTAAAACATAATTTCCCAGCATTCTTCATAGCTAAGGGTAACTTACTTTTGGACAAAGAAATCCAAGTAGAAATTGTTAATTGGAACCTCCAGGAAAGTGTTTTAAAATAAAACACAAAAGCTTCCCAGCCATTATTTTGCTCTCTGCCCTTCTTATTCCTGGAGGTGGAATAGCAATCTTGCAATCTCAAAGTAATAGACATTAAAACCAGAAAATGAGGATGATTGACTCAAAAGATGAAAGTCTTCTGTCATAATGGAGCTGCTTCAAGACTTACTGTGACATTAATAAAACTTTCATTAGGTAAAACCATTCTAAGTTGGGTTTTTTCTTTTCTTCTGTGATATAAACATTTAACATAGTATCTACCTTTTCAGCATATTTTAAAGCATACAATATTCTTTTATTTATTTTTATTCTTTTATTTATTTATCAGATAGAGATCATAAGTAGGCAGAGAGGCAGGCAGAGAGAGAGGGAGAAACAGGCTTCCTCCTGAGCAGAGAGCCCCATGTGGGGCTTGATCCCAGGATGCTGGGATCATGACCTGGGCCGAAGGCAGAGGCTCCAACCCACTGAGCCACCCAGGCGCCCCAAGTATATAATATTCTTAACTATAGGTACTATGCTGTCCTATGTTACTCATCCTTTATAACTGGAATTCTATACCCTTTGTCTAGGATCTTTCCCATTTCCCCCAGCCCCATCCCCTGGCAAACACCATTGTTCTCTGATTCTATGAGTCTGTATTACTTTTATAATAAATATCATGTATTTTTCCTTCTGTGTCCGGCTTATTTCACTTGGCAAATTGTCCTCTAGGTTTATCCAAGATGTCAAGAATGGCACGACTTCCTTTTATTGAGGCTGAATAATGCTCCACTGTACATATATGAAATATTTTCTTTATCCATTCATCTGCAGATGGACACTGAGGTTGCTTAGATGTCTTGACTATTGTGAATAATGCTGCAGTGAACATGGGAGGACAGGTATCTCTTCAAGATCTTTTGGATTTATGGACAGAAGCAAGATTGCTGGATCATATAGTAGTCTATTTTAATTTTTAGAGGAACTTTCATCTGTTTTCCATGATGGCTGCTCCAATATATCCCCATCATCAGTGTACTAGGACTCTTCTTTAAAGGGATTTTATTTATTTATTTGACAGAGAGAGATCACAGGTAGGCAGAGAAGCAGGCCGGAGGTGAGGTAGGGAAGCAGGCTCCCTGCTGAGCAGAGAGCCTGATGCAGGATTCAATTCCAGGACCCTGAGATTAAGGCAGAGGCTTAACCCGCTGAGCTACCCAGGTGTCCAAGGACTCTTCTCCATATCCTTGTCAAGACTTGTCATCTTTATTTTTGGTATTAGCCATCCCCCCCTTTTTTTTTTTTTTTTTGAGGACACGTTCCAGATTTTATTTACATTTTAAGACTAACTTTAATTTCAAAATCACATATCCATATACTTATTCCTTTTTGCTGGTTGTACTTAAATGCATGGTTTGTCAAATACTGTAAACAAATACTTACCTTGTATGTTACATGTAACTCAGGAACGGCTTTTTTTTTTTTTTTTAAAAGATTTTATTTTATTTATTTGACAGAGAGAGATCACAAGTAGGCAGAGAGGCAGAGAGAGAGAGAGGAGGAAGCAGGCTCCCTGCTGAGCAGAGAGCCCGATGCGGGACTCGATCCCAGGACCCCGAGATCATGACCTGAGCCGAAGGCAGCGGCTTAACCCACTGAGCCACCCAGGCGCCCCTCAGGAACGGCTTTTAACAGAAATTCATTGACCTCCCCAACAACATTTTTTTAAATTATAAATACAGGTATCTAAACAATCCTGAACGTATTTTTGATAGTACTGTAGTTAGGACCCAGGGCCACTTCAAAAATTAACACAATGTGAAAACATACATTGTAGCTGCTACTTCAGATAGTTTCATCTGAAGCTCTTTCACTAAAAAAGATGGATCAAGAATGCCATTTGTTTTTCCTTCTTGAGATTTTTACTTTTCAGAAACACACATGCTTCCACAGCATGATTCTTCTCTCCATGATTTCATCTTGTAAACCTGAATTCTATTTTGAGTACTCCAGGTTTATGCATAAATGACAGTGCCACTGCCTACTACTTTTTGTCCTTCAAGTTCCTCCAACAAGCAAAAATTACGAAGAACTTTAACTCCTGTGGAGACAACCTTCTCCTACAGCCCTGATACTAGCCATCCTAACAGAGATGTGTGTACTTAGGAGAAATGTCTGTTCAATTCCTTTGCCCATTTTCAAATTGGGTTGGTTTTTTTTTGGCTACTAGGTTGCAGGAATTCCTTACATATTTTGAATATTCATATCTCATCAGCAATTCCAAACAAACTACATTTTTACTCCCAACCTATATACTATGTTATTGGTGCCAGAATTTATTATTTATGTACTTAAAAATTAAAAAAAAATTTTTTTAAGAAGATTTTATTTGTCAGAAAGAGAGAGACAGTGAGCACTGCAAAGGGGAGCAGCAGGCAGAGGAAGAAGCAGGCTCCCCGCTGAGGAAGGAGCCTGATGCAGAACTTGATCCCAGGACCTGGGGCTCATGACCCAGGCGAAGGCAGACTCGTAACTGATTGAGCCACCCAGGTGTCCCAGAATTTATTTTATACTGTGTTATCTACTAAAAACTTTTGTAGTTACAGTTTTTCTTAATATTTTATCTTTTGTCTTTTATACTAGGGTTAAAAGTGATTTATACACCATGAATGGGGTTTTATGTTATATATGCCTATATGTTTATCTTCCCCAGTGAGATTTACATTTTTATATGCTTTCTTGTAGCTGTTTAGTGATCTTTCATTTTAAACTTTAAAATACTCTTTAAGGGATGCCTGGGTGGCTCAGTTGGTTAAGCAGCTGCCTTTGGCTTCGGGTCATGATCCCAGGGTCCTGGGATGGAGTCCCACATCGGGCTCCTTGCTCGGCAGGGAGCCTGCTTCTCCCTCTGCCTCTGCCTGCCTCTCTGTCTGCCTGTGCTCACTTGCTCTGTCTTCCTCTGTCTCTGACAAATAAATAAATAAAATCTTAAAAAAAAAAAAATACTCTTTAAGAGGGGTGCCTGGGTGGCTCAGTGGGTTAAAGCCTCTGCCTTTGGCTCAGGTCATAATCCCAGGGTCCTGGGATCGAGCACCACATTGGGCTCTCTGCTTGGCAAGGGGCCTGATTCTTTCTGTCTGCCTCTCTGCCTACTTGTGATCTCTGTCTGTCAAATAAATACATAAAATCTTAAAAAAAAAAAAAAAAAAAAAAGAATTCTCTTTAAGCACGTCTTGTAAGGCAGGTCTAGTTATGCCAGGTAAAGTATTCTCAGTTGGCCGGGTTTTTTTCCAGCACTTTGAATATATCAGCTTACTATTTCCTGGCCTGAAAGGTTTTTGCTGAGAAATTTGCTGAGATTTATGGGAATTCTCTTGTATGTGATGAGGCTTTTTGTTTTTTGTCTTGCTGCTTTAAAAATTCTCTTGGTCTTTGACTTTTGACAGTTTTATTGTAATGTGTTTTAGTGAAGACATCTTTGGATAGAATCTATTTGGGGACATATAAATTTCATTTACCTGGATGACCATATCTCTCTCCTCATTTGATGCTATTAGCCATTATTTCTTTAAATAGGTTTCTGTCCCTTTCTCTTCTCCTTTGAGGGAACCATAATACATATACTGTTTTTCTTCATTGCACCCCATAATTCATGAAAGCTTTCTCTTTTTTTCACTCTTTTTTCTTTTAGTTCTCTGACTGGATAATTTCAAATGGCTTGTCTTTGAGTTCTCTGATTTTTTATTCCTGCTTGACTGAGTCTGCTATCAAAGCTGTTTATTGTTTTTTTCCCCCCTCAGTTTAGTCAATGTATTATTTAGCTCTACAATTTCTTTTGGTTCTTTTTTTTTTTTTTTTTTTTAAGATTTTTATTTATTTGACAGAGAGAAAGCAAGCAAGCGTACGAGCAGGGGGAGCAGCAGGGAGAGGGAGAAGCGGGCTCCCCAGCTCAGCAGGAAGCCCAAAATGGGACTCGATCCTAGGGCTCTGGGATCATGACCTGAGCAGAAGGCAGATGCTTAACCAACTGAGCCATCCAGGCACCCCTCTTTTGGTTCTTTTTAAATACTTTTTCTCTGTTGAACTTCTCATTTTGTTCATGTACTGTTTTCCTGATTTCATTTAGTTATCTGTATTCTCTTGCACTTCAATGAACTACTTTAAGACAATTATTTTGAATTGTCAGTCAGTTCATTTTCCATTATTTTAGGGTCAGTTTTGATAGCTTTATTTTCTTTGTTTTGGTGATGTCAAGTTCTCCTGATCTTTGTAATCTTGTGCTGATATCTGCCCATCTAAAGAAGCAGTTAGCTCTTTTCGTCTTTACAGACTGGCCTTGGCAGGGAAAGTTTTCACCAGTCAGCCCAGTCAGAGATTTTGGCTGGGTCATTTGATTAGGTTTATTACTAGGGTACATGGACCAGATTTTGAGATGTGTGTGGTAGTTTTGAGAACCCCTGCCTCTTTTCTTTGTTCTTAGCTATTGCAAGGGGATTCCCTCACTGTTCTGGGTAGGACCTCAAAGAAATGGCCCTCATGGTAGCATCCTGAAAGGCTGGAGATGTCAGTCAGACTCTCACTTTGTTCTCCTTTTCCCCATGAGAGAGAATCTGTGGGGCCAGAAGATCTCTCAGTACTGTGCTATGCTCACTTGGGGAGAAGTGACAAGGGTAAACTGAAACTGTTCTTACCCTTTTTCAATGTATCTTTTCTCATTTCTGTGCTCCACTCAAATGCTATTACGTCTCACGTGGACTCTAAAGTCACATGGAGGTATTCCTGTCTGTTAATAACTGTTAAATCAGTTTCTGTTGTGGGGACGAGACCTGGAATTTCTAATTCTGCCACCTTGCTGATGCCACTCCTGGTTTTTCGGATTCGGATATATGAAGTCAAACCCATTCCTAAGTAATACATTAATTTCTTATTCTCCTACTTCCTTCTGCCACAGGTCAGGTCTTCTTTCTTTAGTTATCTGTAGAACTATACTTCTAAAACAGAGACCTGATCAAGACATCCTTTGTTTAGAATGGTTGTAAAATAAAAGATTCATTCCTTGGGGACACTGGAGTGGCTCAGTTATTAAGCATCTTCCTTGGGCTCAGGTCTTTATCCCAGGGGCCCGGGATGGAGTCCCGCATTGGGATCCCCACTCGGCGGAAAGCCTGTTTCTCCCTCTCCCACTCCCCCTGCTTGTGTTCCCTCTCTTTGTGTGTCTCTGTCAAATAAATAAATAAAATCTCAAAAAAAAAAAAAATTAAATAAATAAATAAAAGAGTCACTCCTCAGACTGGCTGTATAGGTAACAAATACTCTAATCCTGTGCTGTTTAATATGGTATCCACTTGCCACATGAGGGAGTTTAAAATTAAAAATAGTAATTCCTCAGTCACACTACCTATAGTTTAAGTGCTTGGCAGCCACAGGTAGCAAGTGGTTACCTTGTAGTTACAGAATAAACATTTCCATCATCACAGAAACTGAACAGCACTCTTCAAGCCTATTATTATAGTTACATGGTTAAAGAAAAGGAAAAAAACCCATGAAAATCAGACTTAGATTAAAATAAAAAAAGATGCAGGAGGAGACAAGGGCAAAATATGGGAATTTTTTAACAATCAAAATACTAGTTGCCACTGCAATGATACAAAAGTCTTTAAACTTCTGAATCCTTGTATTTATTTTTTAACTACTCTTAAGTGTCACTTTAATGAAACAAATAATTTATTAAAGAAAATACAAGAGACAGGAATCCACAAACATTCTAAATCTGTAATAAGAGTCATCTTGACTGCTGTGAAATCTGCTGTGAAAATACATGCAAAATCAGACTTCTGTTTTTGATCAAGAAAGAGTGACAGGAACTAGATTTAGTTTCTATCTGGAACAACAAAAAAAAGCTAGACAAAATACATGAAACCACAGTTGGTAATACAGTAGACAATGGCCAGTAAAAGAAAGATGGGAAAAAACGAGATAAGCCCTAGGATACATGTCAGGTTCTATTACTACTACTACTACTACTACTACTGCTATATTACTGGATCCTGCCAAACTAAGTAAAAATCAACTCCTGAAATACTAGAATTAACCATAGATTTATACAGTTTCTGCCCCATAGAGCAGTATGGGACAGCAAGACAGTCTTATTCCAGAGGTATACCCACCTCAGTAAGTAATTATAATTAGTCCACTACAATGCATGACTACACCCACTCAAAAATAATGGTATTTTCAGAAACAATGAACAAATAGTTCTGGAACAATTAATGGATGGTTGAGCATACGTCTATGAACTAAAAGTCTTAACAACATTTAAGTTTTCTGTAAGGCATGTTTCATTTCTTAGTTAACATAATGGAGCAAGCCCTGGTGAACAGAAGAAAGAGCTGAATCAAAGGACCCAGCCTCTCTAATTGCAGTACAGCCATCTAAGATATGCACTATCTAAGTGACCATATTAACTCTCCCATACCTATTTCTCCAATGGCGGAACAAAGGAAATGGAATAGAAAAATCACTATAAGTTGGATTACTCTTTCAAAATTCAAGCTAGCTAGAGTTGAACTGTCTGATTTCTAAAGCTGTTTGCTGGAGTTCTTTACAGGTAGCATTAAAATATTATACAAACAAATCCAATTTTCCTTGACCTGCTTCCCCAACAATGACATTACTCAGGCTAGAAAAAAATTCATGCTCAAGCAAGTACAGCTAAATAATAAAGAGGTACAAAAAATTACTGGAAAATTCCTTCTTAAAAATCAAATGTTGGCTTGATGTGCAAATAAACCATGATAGAGTAACTCTAGTTAATACGTGTCAATGCTGGATTACCAAATCTATTCTAGGAACACCCTCTCTTAAATAAATTTATATATATATATATATATATATATACATATATATATATATATATATATATATATATATAATTTTTTTCTTCACCTCTCTTAAATTTATAATCTTAATTAAGAGGGCCCAATGACTTTCTTTCCATTGAAGACTGCTTATTCCTACGTTCTCTCTTTTAATTCTTTTTATACTGCCATAGTAGCTTCTGCAGTTACAACCTCAGAGTCAGCCTTTGAATGCCACCATCACCATCTTGCAATATTCTGAGAAAGGGGTCTAAGTTAGGGCTTGGCAAACCACAAGACCATTTTGCTGATTGCCTACTTTGTACATAAAGTTGTAAGGTAGGGACGCCTGGGTGGCTCAGTTGGTTGAGCTGCTGTCTTCAGTTCAGGTCATGGTCCCAGCGTCATGGGGTCGAGTCCCCATCGGGCTCCCTGCTCTGCAGGGACCCTGCTTCTCCCACTGCCACTCTGTCTGCCTGTGCTCTCTCTCTCTGACAAATAAATAAATAAAATCTTAAAAAAAAAAAAAAAAAGTTGTAAGGTAAAAACATTTACTGGAGCATAGCTACACCATCTTTGGACAATTCATTCTTATAATGGCAGGGTTGAGTAACTGCAACAGATACCAAAGAGCTCATCAAGTCTTATTTATCTTCTGGCCTTTTAAGGAAAGTTTGCTATCCTTCACCTAAATAGCAACATTCAAGTGAGTTTAACCAAGATTTTTGAGAGATTTTTCAAGGTTTTAGTTATATCTAAATCAAAGTTTTAGAGAAATAATACTCCCATTGGTTTCATCACACTCTAACCTCATACTATTCTCAGAAGCACATATTGTTACTTAAAGTACAGTTTTGTGAGTTTAATAATTTGCAATATTGCAAAAAATAATCAGCAAAAGCCGGGAAGTGCTGGGTACCTACACATGGAATTGAGAGATTATCTGGAATCTCTATTTTCTGATTGGGAAAGATAAAGAACATACTTCATTTCATTGTTCTAAGATTTCTTAAAACTTTTAACTTTTTGATACTGAGATACATTTTATAATCTATGGCATTAGACAGTTATTATAAGCTACGTGGCAAGCATGACAAAAAGCCAAATGAAAATTTTTCCACTAACAATTCCTGGTAAGATCAAGAAAATATTAGCATCATCGGGGTGCTGAAGACCTTGAAGACTAGGATTATAAAAAAAAGACTGAGAAAGGAACTTTACATAGTTAAAGATCAGTAATTGCTTCTCTAAGTCTCATTCATCAACTGAATATAAACAAGGAAATATTCTAATGAAAACAGAAATAAAAGCTTTCAGAGTTAAGAATTCTAAGAGTTTACTATTCTCATGATCTGAAGCAATTTTATAATGAATGTCCTTAATCATACACATCACTGAGAATGCACCAATTAAGAGTGTTAAATTCAAAGTTACCTTCTGTAAAGGATGGCACAAAGATACACATATCAACAGTGAGATTATAAACTGATTAATAAACCAGGTATTTATTTCTTTGAAGTCAGATGTAGTACCATTTGGGATGAAGAAAAAAAAAAACACCTTAAAACATACTTAATATAAAGATTTCTTCTATTTCTTTTCTACTGCCTAAAACTGCAGCATTAGCTCAAACTGATTCTAAAATAAAATTGCTTTAAGAAAAAAAAAAACAAAAAAAACAAAACCCCACTGGAAATACCTAACTAAGAATGTAGAAATCTAAGGAGAGAGTAAGAGATTAAACACAAAACATATAAAAAAACTGTAGTTTAATTCAACAGTGACTCGTAACAAGGGTCAAATTAACAACAGAAATCAAAATCTTTTTTAGGATGGAACATAATTATATTTGTTTACTATTTAACACTGAACTATATTTGATGTAAGAAAGGATACTTTAAATTACAGCTATATGCTCATTTTGTTCTTAAAAGAGTTTAAGGGGAAAGTTTAAGTATTTCTGTAGTGGGAAAACACACTGGTCTCATTAATAAACATTTATTCACATGGGAAATAAAAGACATTTGAACAAGTGAAGACAACTTGTTAGTTATATTAGAAGTGCTTGATGTAAGGGGCTTGAAATTACACATCATTAGATTTGAACTTTTTTGAAGAATTTGATTCTATTATAATCTATCTCAACTCGGGTTTGCATACAGCTTTTTAAAATAAATCAAATGCCACATATTCTGGGCTTGCTGAAGTCGTAGCTGATCAGAAATCTATTTTGCTTCATTGAAGATTTAGATTGTAGTTATACTTTTTTTCTCAATAGTATGCAAACAGTATAGGTAATTCACATAGAACCAGAGCATTATTACTTACATCATCACTCTGCTGGGCTTCTTGCATTACAAATTCTCGGACCATGGATGGGCTAAACTCTACCAGATAAGAAAATATATCTGTAGCTGCTGATCTGACTTGCAAATCATCCATGCCCTGGTAAAAGGAAAATTGGGTTAAAGACTGTTAATGAAAATTATGCCACATTCCCTTTTTCCAAATCTATGCACATCAAGTATTTGGATTTAGACATTGTACTGGAATCCTTTCTTCCTTTTCTTGTATAAATATTAAAAGCTTTAAAGCAGCTCCATTAGTTTCAGTTTTTGCCATCAGAAAGATAAATATTCAGAGAATATTTAGCACTATTTAGGAATCAGCATAGGATTATACTATTATACTTTAAAAATGCTATAAAATTTTTTTTTGTATTTACATATATGCAATATGTGAATGATGTTACCTAGTTAAGACTAATTTTCCAGAATCTGTCTTTGGTCCTGAATTTGCCAGTTACTCCTCCGAAACTGATTCTCTCTTTTATGACTCTCCTAACAGAAGATGCTTTTGAAAAGCACTCTGGGTATTTTTATTCTTTGTCCGTATCTTAGTTTTCTAAGGTAGTGATCCTGAATGCTCTTCCCTCTTTGACAGATGAAGGATAAATGACTCACAAGTTACAAAATCTTCAAGTGATTCTGAAAACATTCCTTAACTCATTCTCAAAGTGTAGTCTAGGGACATGCATGAGATTATAACTATTTTCATAAAAATAAACAATACTAGGGCATTACTGGCCCTTTTCTCTCTCAGTGTATCACAAGTATAGTGGGGTTTTCCAGAGGCTACAAGACATACGATATCACAACAAATCAAATGCAATGAAAATCTAGCTGTTTTCTCTTACACCAAATGTTAAAGGGATGGGCAAAAAAGGTGAAATGCCACTCCTCACTAAAATTTTTTTTGTTTCTGGAAAATTACATTTTCATAAAAGTTATATTATTTGTAAAATGTTTATCATCTTAAATAAGTATTTTAAAAAATTTTCAGTTTCAATTTTTCATACAACACCAGTGGATAAAAATCATATAAACAATTGTGTTGAGAACCACTGCCCTAAACCATACTGCAGATGAGCCATGTTGGTCCAGTCTGTCCTCCATCTACTCACTGGTCAAAAAAGGAACGGTATTTTAATAGTTTCTATGAAACATAATATTGTTACAGAACAAATAAACATGCAGGATTTTTATTCACTTGAAGCCGTATTATGCAGGTGCTTACATATTAATATTACAAATTTAAGTTAATAAAAATCCAAAAGCTGAACACACACTTGTGAAAGTGAATCATAAGCTAAAATATATAATTCAATATGCATTACTATAATAAATATTTTCACATACATAATATAGTACTACAAATTCACAACTTCAGAAACATGAAAAGAAACCATATAATTACCATTACAATTTCAAGAGCAGGAAGAATTCCCAACTTTGCCAAAGTTTTGAAAAATGCATCCCTATTTTGAGGTTGTAATGTCTGAGAAAATGCACAAAATTCCTTGAAAAAGTTAACCTGTAATATTAGAAAATAAAGTCAGAAGTTGACACACATAAGAGCAAACATGGGGCACACTTTAATGTGATGTATCACAGTATAATATGCCCTTCTCAAGGACCTTGATTTCTTAGGGTGTCCTGGCTCCTTTAAAGCTGTATTCAAAGAACATATTAAAAACTAGCATCTTGGGGCACCTGGGTGGCTCAGGGGGTTAAGCCTCTGCCTTTGGCTCATGTCATTATCTCACGGTCCTGGGATGGAGCCCTACATCAGGCTCTCTACTCAGCATGGAGCCTGCTTCCCCCTCTCTCTCTGCCTGCCTCTCCACTTACTTGTGATCTCTCTCTCTCTCTCTGTGTCAAATAAATAAGTAAAATCTTAAAACAAGACAAAACAAAAAAAAACTAGCATCTCTCTAAAAGTGAACTTTGCATTATTTCTGAGCGCTGAACAATGAACTCTCCAAAGACATTACAGTGTACATGTAATATGTAGAGTCCCAGAGGGTGAATGCAGATATAATATTCTTAACTAATGATTTAGGTGCAAAAATGTCATGTAAGGCATGTATCTTGAATTAGAACCATGTACTTTCACAGAAACATGCTATATAACAAATGGTGGCTGGGTTCTCAAAGAGCTCTCAAAAGTACAATTCCGTTTTTTTTTTTTTTTAAAGATTTTTTATTTTATTTATTTGACAGAGAGACATCACAAGTAGGCAGAGAGGCAGGCAGAGAGAGAAAGGAGGAAGCAGGCTCCCTGCTGAGCAGAGAGCCCGATGCAGGACTTGATCCCAGGACCCTGAGATCATGACCTGAGCCGAAGGCAGCGGCTTAACCCACTGAGCCACCCAGGCGCCCCTACAATTCCGTTTTTAAGAACTGGAAAGGACATTAGACATTCCCGAGTTTAAAGAACTAATTTTATAAATGCGAAAACCGAGTAGGCAATCAACTATACCAAGATGACTTGGCCGACTTTAAGTCCGCATCTTTCTTCAATTCTTTTTTTTTTTTTTTTTTTTTTTTTTTTTAAGATTTTATTTATTTATTTGAGAGAGAGACAGTGAGAGAGAACATGAGCGAGGAGAAGGTCAGAGGGAGAAGCAGACTCCACATGGAGCTGGGAGCCCGATGTGGGACTCGATCCCGGGACTCCAGGATCATGACCTGAGCCAAAGGCAGTCGTCCAACCAACTGAGCCACCCAGGCGCCCCTTCTTCAATTCTTTTTTAAAGCCCAAGCACCTGATTATAATATTTAAAAAAATGACAAACTGCTAGTAAACAGCAATTTACTAGCAGTTTCTTCCTCCAAAGCATGAGTTATACCTCAGAAAATACATATATTTTGAAAAGAAAAAAAAAACATTTCCAAGAACCAAATTACTTATCATGCATTTATTCAAGAAGCATGGTTCTTAACTTTTCCCCCCCTTAAAAAAAAAAGAAAAAAAGAAAAAAAGAGAGCTGTTCTATAATGTAACTATAGCTATAAAAATATATGAGCTTGCAATTCTGTCCTAACATAAACCTTGTATCTAATTTTGGGTTTTGTAAGACACATAAGTCCCCTCACTGCAGGGTAAAAATCACATCAAGATACTTTAAGAAACTGGTAAATATACAACACAGTAAGTAGGAGAAACTTAGAGAATAATTATAAAATATAAATATGTATCTTTCATTTCATATTTATAAAAAATTCTCTTAACAAACTCAATATTAAAAGCTGTATATGCCAAAAGGTAAGTGTTCTTTAAAGGTTCAAATTTCAAGAATAAATAACTTACCAATTCACGCCGTTTATCATCATCTGTAGCCTCATCCGTTAACTGTGCAAAAACTTCAGACAAAAACTTCTCATCTTCCTACATGAGAAGAAATAATTACTAGGAAAAAGTCTAACATAAAAAGTTATAATCATTTGTATGATTTACACCAATTATAATAAAAATAGCTGAAAACCTAATCATAGTTTCATCATGAAACTTAAAATTCATGTTAGGGATGCCTAGGTGGATCAGCGGGTTAAGCCTCTGCCTTTAGGTCATGATCCCAGGGTCCTGGGATAGAGCCCCACATCGGGCTCTCTACTCAGCAGGGAGTCTGCTTCCCGCCCCCCTCCCTCTGCCTGCCTCTCTGCCTACTTGTGATCTCTGTCAAATAAAATTAAAAACAAAAAAAATTAACGCTACAAGTTTCAAACCCTGACTATACTATTTAGTATTAGTTATACATTAATACCTCATTTAACCAGAAACTTCAGCTATAAAGAACCCTTGGCGGGGGTGGAGTGGGAAGACCAGTTATGTTCTAGAAGTCATGCATGAAAACTCACGTATTTTAACTCTATAGTTTAAGGATCTGCAGCTCCCTCTCAGGGTCTATTCGTTAACTTTTTTTTTTCTTTTTTTAAGGATTTATTTGAGAGGGAGTGAGAGAGAGAGAGGATAGAGAGAGAGAGTGCATATGCATGCACAAGCTGAGGAAGAGGCAGAGGGAGGGAGAAGCAGACTTCCTGCTGAGCAGGGAGTCAGAAGAGGAGCTCCATCTCAGAACCCTGGGATCATGACTTTTGGGATCATGACCTGGCCAAAGCCAGATGCTTAACTGAGCCACCCAGAAGCCCCCATTTATTTGCTTTTAATTTAAATGTAATTCAAACAAGTTTGAAGATCTCATTGTCAATCCACCATAGATTAGAAAAATGAGAAATTACAAATATGGCACAGGAAAAGCAGTAAAGGAGACTGAATTCTGGCAGTGGTTAAGACTGCAAAGCTTCTAAAATATAAGAACTCACAAAATATAATTACCTAGGGCCATTTGGCGTACAGGTTTACATTTTCTTGTGGTTCCCAAGGATAAAACTAAATGATAAAACACAGTAACTGCTTTTCACACTGATGACTCTGAGGTATTATAGGGCAGATATGTGTTAGTTTCTATAAGCACGGTTTACAAGGACAAACAAAAATATCGTGGGGTATGTATTATATCATCATATTTTTAATATGAATTTGTGTGTCTAAAAGTCGAAGGGGTAAAGTCGAAAAGGGGTAAACATTAGAGTGTTAATTGTGATTATCTTTTGGTGATGGATTATGAGTGCTTTTCTGTTTATCTGTATTTTCTTATTTTTCACAGTAAGTATGGACTATTAAATTACAAAGGAAAAAACTGACACGAATACTGAAATTCACTTTGGAGATTTCCACAAAACCTGCTAAGAAAAAAAAAAAACTTGTGCTTTTAACAATGAATTCTGGAACACTGAAAAAATACAATTAAAAAAAAAAGAAATCTAAAACAAAAAGAAACCTGTGCTTTTTTTTTTTTTATTAAAGATTTTATTTATTTGACAGATAGACATCACAAGTAGGCAGAGAGGCAGGCAGAGAGAGAGAGAGAGAGAGAGGAGAAGCAGGATCCCCACTGAGCAGAGAGCCCGATGCGATGTGGGGCTCAATCCCAGGACCTGGGATCGTGACCTGAGGTGAAGGCAGAAGCTTTAACCCACTGAGCCACCCAGGTGCCCCAGAAACCTGTGCTTTAATATTTCAGTTATTTTTAAAATTCACTTTTATGAAATATAACTTGCATTAATTTTAATTAAGGTAGCATGTTCTAAGAACATGCATAATAGTGATATCTTCATGGCTGATAATCAAATCATGACATGTTAAGCATATGCCTTAAATACCTGCCATTTTACTTAAGGTGGATCATCAGTGAAGCAGTATCAATTCCTTAAGTAAGTTTTTCTAAAAAAAGATAAAAGCGTATATATAAAAAATATGAGTAAAGACTACTAGAAAGGATCATGGACGATGTGACCTATTTTCCCACTAACCACTCATCAATGTTACTCAAAACACTAAGAGCCACCCTTCTTCCCCGGTTCATTAGTCTAACTCAGAATGGTGTTTCTTTTGTTCTTTATTTTTTTGACTTCTTCTAGACCTTATACAACATGGCCTGAACCATCTTTTTCTGAGAGAATTCAATAGCATTAACTTACTTCTCAGATTACTTTTTCCAAATACTTTTCATCTCAGTATTTTAGGTTTTGGTGAATAACTATGCATTTATTTCCACTTAACACCTTTTATGAATTTCTTCTTCTTCCATCTCTCCCAGATTAAATCTTCCTTTCTTGTCTAAAAGATTTTTTTTAACCTTTTTTGAAAATACTTTCATAGGAAAATAGTTTCAATTTTTGATAAATGCAATTTCTTCCATGATTCATTATTTGGGTGCTGACAGCTATAACTGTGTAATGTATTATGGAGGCAATTTCAAGTATAATAGGCTGCTAGGAGAATATTTTAACTCTTATAATATTAATTTTTTCTGATTTCTAACCTCACTCTTGATAATACTCTACAGAAGCACTCTGTTCCGATGTACATTAAAAAAGTAATTAACTAGGGTGTCTGGGTGGCTCAGTCAGTGAAGCATCTGCCTTTGGCTCAGACTCTGGTCTTCAGATTGAGCCCTGAATCAAGCTCCCTGCTCAGTGGGGAGTATGCTTCTCCCTTTCCCTCTGCTCCCCCTGCCCCGGCCCCCACCCCTGTGAGCTTTAGAGCTCTCTCTCTCAAACAAATAAAATCTTAAAAAAATAGTAATTAACTGACAATTTAAAAGTCCATCATAAATACAGCTGTAATGTTTCCCCTAAATACCTGTTTCTCCAAGTAATCAAACTAGTCTCTTTAGATAACCTTAGTTTTTTTAATTTAGTTTTAAAAGTCTTTGTTTTTAATAAAACATAACTTTTAAGACAAACTGTGTGTGGCTACTTTTTTGACTTACACAGCAAAATCTTATGGGGGAATGAAGAGCCACTTTTACAAAGTCTGAATCAAACTGTTCTTTGCAGTAATATAAAAATAGGCACAGGCTCAAAATCCAAAAACCCAGAGGGTACTCAGTAGAGCATGCAACTCTTTAATCTTAGAGTTACGAGTTCAAGACCCACACTGGATGCAGAGTTTATTTTAACAACAATACCACCACCACCCAAACCCAGAACCCATTCACCATTACTCATCTAATGCAGAAATTTAGATTAGATCAGGCTTGAAGAGGTTACATAGATTGCCTAGTCTAATTTTATATTTCAAGAGACTGATGTCCAAAGAGTGGACTTATCTGAGGCTCCCTAGTAACAGATGGATTTAGAATCCAGGTCTCTGGCATGATGAGATTTTTGTCATTCCCACTGTATAATAAATTATAGGTCAGAGTCCTAAGTAGTCATTATTATGAAACAAACAGAAGTAAAACATACATAACAGAGTAGAATAGGCCAAAACTAGTAAGATAAAATGGAATATGTTAAATTCTGTATGAGTTCAAAAACCTCTAAAACAAAATGGAGAACTATACTAACTGTATTACTGTAAGTTGTTTTCTTAAAGAAACAAAGATTTTATATATTTACTTAGTTACTGGGAAGAAAGGTTAGAAATTTCCTTTTCTAGTGCTGAAATCCATAAAATATGTCAAAAAAGAACTAAAGTACTGATTTCATTGGTTTGTTTTTGACTCAATTCTCATTTATGAAATAGAGAAAATATATATGGTAAAATGTCAACATTTACGATACCTGTCCTCCACCATTTCTAGTGAAGGAAGAAGTTAAAACTTCCTGTCGTGAAAAGGATCTGTAGCTCTCTGTGTAAAAATAACTTCACTTTACTGGCTGTAAGAAATTTAATTTTTAAAACATTTTTAAGAATATTTCTCAATTCTGGGCACATGGGATTTTGATCTGCAGTTAGTTAGAAAGTTAAGGTTAACTAAACCCTTATGCCCCAATCAAGCTTAAGAGAATCTTAACATGTATTAGAGCACATACCAGGAGCCAGTGATCACAGTAAGTACTTTCATATAATTTCTGTTAATTAACCTAATTCAGGCTAGGAGTTATTTTATGTACCTTCAACACTTACTTATTTTGGTCCAGATAAACAGAATTCTTATATTTTTACTTGCTTATGTAATTCATACAGAAAGTTAATACTCATTTAAAAAGCTATAGTTATCAGGATGCCTGGGTGGCTCAGGCAATTAGGCCTCTGACTCTTGGTTTTGGCTACAGTTCTAAGATGGAGCCCCACAGCTGGAGCTGAAGATTCTTTCCTCCTCCCCAGCTCATGTGTGTGTGCCCATGCTCTCTCTTTTTCAAATAAATAAAGCTATAGATATGTATTCTAGCTAGAAGGGTATCTGGAAATATCTAATACCTAGACAAAAAATTTGTACATGGAAGCCTCAGAGCTGGCCTTTAGGAAATGAGCCTTTAGAGGCCAGTCCCCATAATCCTAATTCCTTTGTCTCACATACTGCTGAGAATAAAAAAATAGAATTCAGCACCACTGCTGACATATAAGATAACTAAGTGGTAAACCCTGGATAAACAATAGGTAATTCACAGTATCTATTTCATAAATTCATCTAATGGACCAGAAATAAGTAAGACTTTCTTTTCTTAAAGCTACATGTGATTTATATAATTACAGCCTTTATAAATAGATATATAACAAAATATATAAAATGACACTATAAGTATTTATTTATAGGTTAGTTTGCATAATTTATTTTTTAAAACATAAAAAAGCATTTATGATCAAGTATTATAGATTCAGAAACCCTTCTGAAGTCAAAAACAGTCATTTGAAAGCTTCTGCACTTGAGTTTTCTGTCAATGAGTTCTTTACATCAGCTTATACTGAGTCTACTTCCAAACTCTTGAACTGTAACAGAAGTTAGCAAGTCAAATGGGACCTTGAATTGTACAGTAAGTATGGTTTTTTTTTTAAAAAAGCAGGTCCTATATACTATAAATGGACCCTCATTCATAAGTCTAATTTTCCTTATACCTGTTACTGTGGAGTAAGGAAAAACTGTGAGGTGAAAGAATGATCTAGAGAAGTAAATCCTAAACAGAAAATACAGTTATAAGAGAAACGCGAATGATGGTTAGAAGCAACATAAAATGGAATCTCATAGCTAAGTAACAAGACAGAGATTCTCAACTTTTTG
Organism: Mustela lutreola; assembly: GCF_030435805.1. NCBI lineage: Eukaryota > Metazoa > Chordata > Mammalia > Carnivora > Mustelidae > Mustela > Mustela lutreola. Next base: position 79,576,167 of record NC_081298.1, read on the forward strand.
GTCCCAGGACCACTTTAAACTCTAAAAAATAATGGAGGACTCAAAAGAGCTTTTATTATGTGGATTATGTTTATCAATATTTATAATCACAACTGAGACATTTAAAAACATTAATTTGTTCTAGAAATAAGTGATTTTAAGTTTATGTAAGTATTTTATATGAGCAAATTTTATAAATTAGAAAGAAGTGGCTCTGTTTTACATTTTTGTGAATTTCTATAATGTTTGGCTTAATAGAAGAAAGCTATATTCTCCTATCTTCTTTCACATCCAGTCTGTGATGTTATGGCTGGAGTATATGAAGAAAATACTGCCTCACAGTAACAAGAAGCTGGAAAAGGAAAAACTTCACAGACCTCTCTGAAAGGGTTTTAGGAGCCCCAAGAACACACTTGAGAACCCAGTACACTATGTACACAGAAGCTACACGAAAAATTTAAAGAGTGATATGGACATGACAAAAGCAGTTATGTAGGGAACTATGGGTATAGTATACTACAAGTAAAACAAAATCTTCAAAATCATCCTTACTACACTGTTAGGGTATAAAGGATTAACATGAAAAACATGGCATAAACTCCTCTATTTTGCAACTGAAGGAGGCAGTAAAACCAACCTCACATAGTAAAAAAGTATAACTGTTATTTCCTGAAAATTAATGTTTCTCAGTCCTGGCTGCACATGTGAATTGTTTGGGAAACTTCAAGCACACATACAAACTCATATATACCCCTAATAATAACTAGGTCTCACAAAATGGACTAAAAGATAGTCTTTAAATAGCTGCTTTTGCTCAGGGTGATGAAAAAGTTCTGGAAATGGATAGTGGTGATGGCTGCGTAACATTGTGAATGTATTTAACGCTACCATTATATACTTAAAAATAGTTAAAATGATGAATTTTAAACTAGATGCAAAAATGAAGTTTAAAAAAGTTCCATCATAGAACACTTAAAAATGTAAAAGGGCAACAGTAAAGGGTTACTGTCAACAAGACAGTAAACAACAAGTGTTGGAGAGGATATGGAGAAAGGGGAACCCTCTTATACTGTTGGTGGGAATGTAACTTGGTATAGCCACTTTGGAAAACAGTACGGAGATTCCTTAAGAAATTAAAAATAGAGCTTCTCTATGACCCTGCAATTGCACTACTGGGTATTTACCCCAAAGATACAGATGTAGTGAAAGAAGGCCATCTATACCCAATGTTTATAGCAAGAATGGCCACAGGCCACAGTCGCCAAACTGTGGAATGAGCCACGATGCCCTTCAACAGACTGGATAAAGAAGATGTGGTCCATATATACAATGGAGTGTTATGCCTCCATCGGAAAGGATGAATACCCAACTTTTGTATAAACATAGATGGGAATGGAAGAGATTATGCTGAGTGAAGTAAGTCAAGCAGAGAGAGTTAATTATCATATGGTCTCACTTGTGGAGCATAAAGAGTAATATGGAGGACATTGGGAGATGGAGAGGAGAAGTAATTTGGGGGAAATTGAAGGGGGAGACAAAACATGAGAGACTGCAGACTCTGAGAAACAAACTGAGGGTTTTGGAAAGAAGGGGGTGAGGGGTTAGGTGAGCCTGGTGGTGGGTATTAAGGAGGACATGTATTGCATGGAGCACTGGGTGTGGCGTGAACACTGAAAAAATAAACAAATAAAATTACAAAATAAAAAAAGAAGTAAAAGGTTGCATTCAAAAGTGAACCTCCTTCAAAAACTCATGAGATGAAGTCCTGTTTTCTAGGCTTGACAGTATATTTAAAGTAAACAAAAGAAATCTTTCAAAAAGGAACAAATACCAGCCTAAACTATTAAGGGAAGTAAGCATCTGAAAAAACGTAAGAACACCTTTGTTTACTTACCTGCAACATGCTGACTATCTCAACTTTGTTGAAGAAAATAAAAGACGTAAGAGTAGAAAGAAAATTCTCTTCAAAAACAGATGGTGTAGGCAAAATGATGTCCTGAATGTACTGTACCCTGTAAGTCTGATGTATTTTTTGCCTTAGTTCAGAGTCTGTTATTGGTATAACTTCCTTAAACTTTGCAGTTTTGGTCAAAAATTCTCTATGCCTTTTTGGCTGAGCCAAAGCAGGGTCATATTCAAGGCATCCCACGACATCCATGATACACTCATCAGAAAACATTACTTCAAACAAAGTTGCCTTATTTAGGAATAAGATTCCTCTAATAATTTCATACAAATGGTGTAAGCCTTCAGTGTTTTCTAGATTCTCACAAGCTTGGAACAGCTGCAGTAGTTTTTTAATATAGCCTTCATTTTCTAAGGCCAGAGCCAGCTTTTCCCTACGGATAGGTGAGGAGAGAACTGAGGTAACTAAGTCAGCAATCTCTTCAAGTTTACTGAGTTCACATGTGGGCAGGTCAATTAGATGACTGGTTTCAGGCATTTCTTCAAATCGTTCTTCTTCTGATTCATCAATGAGGTCCTGTGTGACTTCCACTGATGGATCCTTACCTTGAACCTAAAAACATCCAAGTACAGCTGGTTACCTTAAAATACAAAAGAAGTCAGAATTTTGGAAATCAAATCACTGACCACTGAATTTAAGTAAAAATACCCTGCAAAGAAATATTAGCAGCACAGCCACTGTTAATTAGAAGTGAATTCTAGAGAGGGAAAACATATCCAGTTTAGAGTCAATTACTTGATTCTCAATTTCATCTCTAAATTTCCCAACTTATAACTTCAGGTTAACTCTGATCCCTAACCATGTGCACATTTAAGCTAATGTTACATTGATTTATATGATGTTATGTAATAACCACATGCAGTTGTTTAGTAACTTCACTATTCCTACTAATTTTGAATTCCACAGAAGGTTAGCTCTTCTGTGGGTCCCCCAAATCACTATGTATGACTCTTAATGCACCATCATATTGGCCTGACAAAAACACTACTAAGTTTATTTTTTTTATTACATATACATATGTATGTGTGTGTATATATATTTTATATATGTCTCTGTGTACATATATATGTGTGTATTTGTGTGTGTGGGTGTATATATTTTAGAAGGGGTGTGGGGGGAGAGAGAGAGTATCTTAGGCAGGCTCCATGCCCAGCCTGGAGCCCGATGCAGGGCTTGATCTCACAAACCTGAGATCATGATCTGAGCTGAAATCAAGAGTCAGATGCTTAACCAACTGAGCCATTCAGGAACCCCAAATACTACTAAGCTTAAACCACACTAAAACCCAAATCCTTGTATAGTCAATAGTGATAAGATTCCCTCAAATTACTTTTGAAATTCACTTTTGGACAAATAGTTGCTTTTGCTATGAGCCTACAACTGCTCTAAAAAACAAAGAATATTCTTGGGGTGCCTGGGTGGCTCTGTCAGTTAAGTATCTGCCTTTGGCTCAGGTCATGATCCTAGAGTTCCAGGAATGAGCCTCCCATCAGGCTCCCTGCTCAGTGGGGAGTCTGCTTCTCCCTCTGCCCCTCACACCCTGCTCTTGTGCTTTCTCTCTCTCAAATAAATAAAATCTTTCAAAAAAAATAAAAAAGAATATCCTTTAAAAACTGGCATTCATTTAACATCTGTGATAAAATCTCCAAGTTATAATATCTAGAAAACATACTAAAAAACTTTTATGATTCATGTTGACAGCTCAACAAAAGCATGGCTAACTTATAACAAGTTTTCTATAATGATTTCTATAATGACTAACAGAAAAACTTTATTCTTTATAAATTTCTTCTAATTCCTAACATAAGAGTATAATTATCCTCTTTTCACCTCAATATATCCAAATATCTAGAGATGAAAAACCTCCAGAAATTTCCAAATCCGCCAAAACAACATGAAAAAAGTCCTAAGAACTTAGAGGAAGTAGACAGATATACTGGTGCATAAAGGATACTTTTTCTCCTAAAGTACTTTTACTTCTGAGTCCTCAACAGAGTTGCTGGACTTAGGGAGAATGACACATAAATATAAGAGAAAGGGTGGGTAACAAAGTCATAAGAGCCGTTCAGATAAAATACCATGGAAATTCAGAGAGGAAATTCCTTCCAGCTCTTGGGAGTACAGAGAGTGGTGAGGAGAGACTATAAGAAGAAATCATAAAAGCAGGAGTATTTGAGATCTTCAAAGTGGCATCTGTACTTTCAAAGATGAGTACGATTCAGATGAGGATAAAGGCATGCAAAATGCAAAGGGAACAGTAGAGGCAGACATATGGAAACGTGACATGCATATAGCAAACAGCAAAATTAGAAATGTAGATTGGGGTTCCTGGGTGGGTCAGTCGGTTAAACATCTGCCTTCAGCTCAGGTCATGATTCTGGAGTCCCAGGATTGAGTCCTAGGACCGAGGACTGCATCAGGCTCCCTGTTCAGCAGGGAATCTGCTTCTCCTTCTAGAAAAAGGGGGTGCCTGGGTGGCTCAGTGGGTTAAAGCCTCTGCCTTCAGCTCAGGTTATGATTCCAGGTTCCTGGGATAGAGCCCCACATCGGGCTTTCTGCTCAGCAGGGAGCCTGCTTCCCCTCTCTCTCTGCCCTCTCTCTGCCTACTTGTGATCTCTGTCTGTCAAATTAATAAATAAAAATCTTAAAAAAAAAAAAAAAGGAAAAAAAGAAATGTAGATTAAAGCCAGATTATAGAAAGTCAAGCTAGAACACTTGCAGTTATTGTTCAGGGATGTAAATGTGCAGCACTGTCCTTTAGAAAAGTCAACTGGGCATCAGGTGTTTGGAATCAATTTGAGAATATAGATAATTTAGGGTGCTATTCCAAAGTCTACATGAACAAGTGAATTTGGATAGTGATGGTGGGACTGATAAGGGACAAAAGAGAGAAGGAACCACAATGACCCTATAGTTTTAAATCTGTCATTGGGAAGATTATGGCTCCTTTAATAAAAACTGATAGTATGGGAGAGGAGTGGTTAGTAAAAGTTGAGTTCTATTAAGTGAGGCAACTGAATACCCAGCTGGCAACTAAATCTGTAGATATACTACTCTGGAAAACGAGTAGGTCAGAAGGTAGAAATTTGGTATTAGGATAACACGTATTAGGGTAACACTTAAAGCCAGAAGACTCTGACGGTAACCTAAGAAACAGAAGTAGAGTACAAAGTGGGGAAGAAAGAGAGAAGAAACATAGGTTATAACGAAAGAATAAGAAATCAGAAGGGGGGCGTCTGGCTGGCTCAGTCTGTGGAGTGTGCAACTCTTGATCTTGGGGTTATGAATTCAAGTCCCAGGTTGGGTGTAGAGATGACTTATGAATAAAATCTTTTAACTCACAGTTCGAATGAATTTAGTCTGCATGTTTCAGAATTAAAAGCACAGCTACAAAGCATTTACAAGGTTATAGTACGTCCACTTCTATGTTATCCAGGATTACTCCTATAAGCTTCCTGGACGCTCTCCTAAATTTAATACTCCCTGATATGATCTGTCAATCCCACATAAACCCAAGTGACTGGATGTCAATAATGCTGTTCATCAAGTATTTCTGGTTCTCTCCCTTTTGTGGCACGAGTTCCTTGTTTCCATGAAGTTATATGTAATTGCGGATTTGTTTTGGCCAATGAACTGTAAGGAAAAGTGTCATGTGTAACTTCTGGAAGAACTTTTTAAAAGCCAATGCTCTGACTTGCCCCCTTTCATTCTCACTTTGCAATGATCCTGGAAGTAGTAAAATGAATCCTCTATCAACCTGGGTCCCTAAGTGGATGTGGTAAGCACAACCTCTTTCAGTCCAACCCTGTCACTCATTGGTCAAATAGCATTAGGGAAAAACAAACTTTTGTTGGGAGCCACTGATATTTTAGGAGTTTGTTACTGTAACACAATCAGACTTTAACATTCTCCCTTCTGTGGCACAAATCAGTCACCCAACTGTGGCACGAGTCTGTCAACTAATTGTGCTGAGTGTGTTAAAAAAAAATTTACACTATCAGTAGGGTTCTCAACAGAAATTTCTTTTCCACACTTCTAGCTTACTTCCTTATAGCTGTTGCTCTAATTTTTCTCCCCTTTTAAGTGTCAAACACTATTATTTTCTCCTTTAAATCTCAGGAGACAGAATTTTTCCTTTGAAAAAAGAGACCCCTGTTATTTAACGTACTCTAACACCCTTCTTCATCTCACAACTTATTTTCACTTTTTCTTAATTTCTTTCCAGAAAAATGCCCCTACCTTCCCATTTTCCGAGGTTAATGCTTCCATATGTACCTTTGACTTTATGCTTTCTAAGAGCTACATATACAGAAATTATCTTAGCTCTTTTTATAAGTTCTTCCACACATAAAAGAATCTGAGTAAAGCCAAAAAATTTATAGAGACCTAACAGAGATCCCACATTTTTGGGGCATTAAGCACTAATGAGGGCCAAGGTGGATACCAGCGACTTATACCCTGGTACTCTATGGTAGCAGCTCACAGAGACATAAGTAGAGTGACTGTTTGCATCTTTGTGTGGCCTTCTGAGGCTTTCCCACATGCCATGCTCAATCCTCTCCCTCCTTTTGTCACAGCTGCCCTTCACCCATTTGTGACACATAGGCACACAACTCCCTGTTCTAAATCTTACAGTGGTGCCTTGCCCCACCAAAGGGACAATTCAAAATATGGTATCAATGTTTAGAAAGTGAATGACTCTAATGACTAGTAACAAATCTTTATCTAAGACAAAAACAATTACTATTATTCACCACTCCCCTTAAGAAATTTATTGTCCTCTGAGCTATCATACTTTTCAGAGTTGTTTTACTTTCTCACTATAAGGAGTTAAGAAGTGACTGAGTAATATGATTTTTATTGAAATTAAAGTTGTTTTTTCAAAGGTCAGCAATGACGTCTCAGAAATGGAAAGTAAAACAGCATATGGTTCTGTGGAATACCAGGCAGTTGTGAGAAGCGATAAACTAAATGTATATTCAGCAACATGCATTTAAAACATACAGTACATGGGGCACCTGGGTGGCTCAGGTTAAGCATCTGCCTTCGGCTCAGGTCATGAACTCAGGGTCTTGGGATTGAGCCCTATGTCAGGCTCTCTGCTCAACAGGTCTGCTTCTCCCTTTCCCTCCAACCCACTCATGCTCTCTCGTTCTCAAATAAATTTAAAAATATCTTAAAAAAAAAAAAGGCACAGTACTCGGTAGTTTAGTACAAAATTAAGCTTCCTGGACCAGCAAAGTGGCCAAATCTAACACCCCTTCCAAAGATAGAAAAGTGTGAGTAAAAATCAGTGACATATAAGAAGAAATAGTAACCAAGGGCAAAGGAATGAACAAATGGGTAAAGCAATAAGAGAAATCCAATATTAACACTAGACCCTCAAGAAAGGATGGGAGCAAGAGATGATATTCTCTTAGCTCAACTGTATCAGATGCTTGAAGGGTAAAAGCCATGTTTGCTAAAATCACCTATTCCTGGGACTTAACAAGGTTGAATGGAGGCCTGTAAATAAACCTGATGAACTGAAACAATTGTTAATGACTGTTAACAATTCTAGTAATGTGCCAGACTCCTCCTTTTCAGGTTACATCTACTACCATACTGCAATATGGTATAATACTAGCACTGTTGCTCCCACTACCTTAGGCACATAAGCCTCATAATTTTACTCTAATATTAATACTGGGAAACTGAGTTAAAGCCTCCTCAACATCAATGCTGATAGAAAATGACTGGCACAAGGAAGAAATGGATTTTGTTAACTGTCAGTTGATTTCTATGCTAAATACTTCTGTACAAGTTTATCGTAAGGTACAAACTGCAATAAATCAAGGAGGAAAATGAGCAATCAGTATGAAATATAAAAAGTAAATCATGGCAGGGCACCTGGGTGGCTCAGTGGATTAAAGCCTCTGCCTTCTGCTCAGGTCATAGTCCCAGGGTCCTGGGATTGAGCCCCACGTTGGGCTCTCTGCTTAGCAGGGAGCCTGCTTCCCTTCCTCTCCCTCTGCCTGCCTCTCTGCCTACTTGTGAGCTCTGTCAAATAAATAAATAAAATCTTAAAAAAAAAAAAAAAAAAGTAAATCATGGCTTTATCAGACAGATAACCTGTTTCTTTAAATATATCCCTACCCTAAAATGGCTCCTCTAAATATTAAGCACATTCATACTGATATTTGCTCTGTCATATAAACGCTGTACTAAATATAGATGCTTAGACAAATATAATCATTTTGCTATGAGAGTCCTGGCAAGGGGTGGCCTTTGCAGTTAAGGATTAGTCTTGCCTAAAGAAAAGATCTGGCTCTTGCCTAACTCCTGAGAGGTAACCTCTATGCACTTTTAATATCCTGTCTGACATGAGTGTTTTCTGTTCACCTGGGAGCACTGGGCTATGCCAGACATTCTGTGTGTGGGTAACTAGGTGGTTTATAGTGGAGGTCTTGGACCACACAGTATCAGCTCAACCTGGGGAGGTGCTGGAAACTAAAGTCTATCACAGGGCAGTCAGCCTGCTTATAGGACTAACAGCCAGTGAAAAACTGGACACAAAGGTTGGGGTAAGCTTCTCTGGTCAGCAATACTATGTTCAGGTTGCCACACAACATTGTTGGAAGTAAGTGCTGTCTGCGTAAGTATCCTGAGAAAGAAAACTGGAAGCTCAAGCCTGGAACTGCCCCAGACTTTGCCCTATGTGCCTTCTCCCACTGGTAATTTTAATCTGTATCATTTGTATCATTTCACTGTAATAAACTGTAATGATAAATATAACAGCTTTGTGGAGTTTTGTGAGTCTTTCTCACCAAAAAAAAAAAAAAAAAAAAGCGAATCTGACAGTTGCTGTAGGAACTCTTAAAAAACACGAGTGAAAAACAGTAAACAAATTTCAGCAAAACTTTCTAGGACAAATGTACCAAGTCTTCAGAATATATATATAGATCCAGGAATTAATATTAAACAGTACATGCTGATATGTGGGAGGGGAGTAGGCATAATGTAATATGCTGAAATACCATCCACCATATAAATATATGTTTCAGGAGAAATGTAATCCAACAACCTACTTCTTTTTTTTTTAATTTTATTTTTTTCAAAGATTTTATTTATTTGACACAGAACAAGCGAGAGACAGAGAGCAAGCACAAGCAGGGAAAGGGGAAGAGGCAGAGGGAGAGAAGCAGACCCTCCGATGAGCAGGGATGCCGATGAGGGACGCGATCCCAAGATTATGGGATCATGACCTGAGCTGAAGGCAGCCGCGTAACTGACTGAGCTACCCAGGAGCCCTAACATCTTAGTTCTAAGTAAGATGTTTATCTTCTATCTTATTCATTCATTCTTTAAATATGTGCTGAGCACACACACAACATGTGCCAGTTGCCACACTACTGGAGGAGGGAGATTACAAAACAAAGTATCATTTTTCAGGAACTTATAATAAAAAGTTTAATCTTTATATATCTTTTTTTTAAAAAAAGATTTATTTTATTTATTTATTTGACAGACAGAGATCACAAGTAGGCAGAGAGGCAGGAAAAGAGAGAAGAGGAAGCAGGTTCCCTGGTGAGCAGAGAGCCTGATGTGGGGCTTGATCCCAGGACCCTGGGATCATGACCTGAGCTGAAGACAGAGGCTTTAACCCACTGAGCCACCCAGGCGCCCCTATACTATTAATACTCTGAACAGTAGTGTTTCCCTCTTTTCTTTTTGAAGTTTTGTATCCTTCAGCATGCTTTCACTTTTTCATGGACCAGTTTTTTCCCCTCATTTTATAGATGAATGCATGCATGATTAAGGTTTCCTGAATCCAGAACAGAGCAGCAAGTTTTGTGGACTGCATGTGTCTGAATCTGCAACCGAGATCATTTTTAAGTCTTACATCTCACTTTACAGAAAACTTGGCAAACATAAAATTCAATCTCAATCTTGTGGAGAGCACACAAGAATAAGTATGAGGACCTTCTCTTCATCACCGCCCATAAGTTTAAAGACAGGCAAAATACAAAGGCAAAGTAATAACGAAACAATCTGTGTTATATTCTTATGTATATTTTAAATTTACATATTTAGCAAAATCATATTTACCAGTGTTTTCACCTATTCATCAATGGAAATTCTTCTATTTAATAGTGCATACTAATAACGCTCCATTAATACCTGATACATACCTAGTAAGATATGAGGTGGAAAGAAACAAACCATCTACCTCCAGTTTAGATTTGTGACCTAGAGCCAGCCATTAAATAAGCTTTATATAGAATGAGAACGTTCATATTATACTTTCTTGCACTGTGTGGCAATGTTACTGAGAAGACTAAGGAAAAGAATTACTGTGGTCAGATGCATTAAAACTAACTCAAGAACCTTCAGTAATCAGAATCACTATAAAGAAAAGCTGATAGAAGTGAAAATGACAAGAGTCAAAAACACTAGAACAGAATATTACATTAGGCAACTGTTGAAAAAGTGATCCGATTTACAGAAAATAATAGTTAAAATGCTACGGTTAATTTAAAATTCCAGTTACCAGCTGTCACAGACTGTATCTGCCTAAGGAAACATACTTAAATGTAGTATGGTATACTGAATGGAATCCTGGAATAGAAAAAGGACACTACGTCTTAAACTGAGGAAAACTAGGATGACTGGGTGGCTCAATCAGTGGCTCAACTGGTTAAAGCAACTGGCTCTTGATTTCAGCTCAGATCATGATCTCAGGGTCATAAACTTGAGCCCCGAGTTGGGCTCTATGCTGGACATGGAGACTGCGTAAGATTCTCTCTCTCTCTCTCTGCCCCTACTATGCTCAACTGTACACACTCACTCTCTAAGAAAATAAATAAGTGAAATAAACTGGGGAAATCTGAATAAAAGATAGCCTTTAGCTAATAATAATGTATGAGGAATAATAATAACGAACAATAACACCGTATGAATATTAACTCATCAATTATGACCAGTGTATCCTACAAATATAAGAGACTATTAACAGGAAGAACTGGAGGAGAAGGTGTCAGGGAGAAAGTACACAAAAACTCTCTCTGTATTTTCTATAAATCTGAACTTCTAAAATTAAAACTTTCCTTTTTAAGATTTATTTATTTGAGAGAGAGAGAGCAGGCACAGAGTGTGTGAGGGTGCACTAGGGGCAGGGAGCAGAGGGAGATAGAGGAGCAGGCTCCTGGCTGAGCAGGGAGCATGAAGCAGGGCTTGATCCCAGGTCCCCGGGATCATAACCTGAGCTGAAAGCAGATGCTTAACTGAATGCATCACCCAGGTGCCCCTAAAATAAAAACCAATTAAAAAAAAAAAAAAAAGAGCTAGGGGTGCCTGGGTGGCACAGCGGGTTGAGCATCTGATTCTTGGTTTTAGCTCAGGTCATGATCTCAGGGTTATGGGATTGGGCCTTATGTTGGGATCTGTGTGGGGACTGCATGAGAGTTTCTCTCCTGCCGTTCCTTCCACCTGTGTGCTTCCTGTATCCCTCTCTAAAAATAAATCCTAAAAAAAAAAGTTCCAGGTACCTGAGAGTTACCACCTATCTTATATTCTGCCGTATTATAAATTCTTTTAGAACTGAAGTCATGAGCACTTTCAATCATTAGTGTCTGGCACACAGTATTCATAAACATGAGGTAAGCAGGTGACCAAATTTTAAAGAAAAACCTCAAAGACTTAGAACTTAATTATTTACTGATCTTTTATTAATTATGAATATATTCTATCGAACTTTAAAGTGATAAACACATGCTCTCTCCACATTCTAATATATTCTTTCAGGTAAAAATGAAAAAAAGTCAAGAATGCAAACTTAAACTAATATTATTTAAAGAACCTTACCTGACAAATTTTTTCCCAAATCTCATCGCAGCCAGCTTTTTCCTGAAAACTTAGAGCCAGATCATAGTTCTCAGCTTCCGACCAAACAATTAACGTATCCTGTTTAAAAATAAAGATTTTTACATCATCACACTAGAAGAGCTAAAAAAGAAATAACTACGAAGTAAAAATCAAGAGAACAGGAAAAAGCATAGTAATGACAAATGCCCTCTGATGAGTGTAATTAATGTACACTCAATCAATACAATATAACTATTTTGCTAGCCTTTGAAACTTAGTAATATACTGGCAATGGAACAGTTTGGGTATTAAAATGACATTGAGCTATTTTCTGAAACAAAAATTATTGTTATTTATTAAATATTAAAATATATACTTTTATTTATGTGTTTTTAATATAAATTTATTTAATATAAAATATTAAAACATAGAGCTTAGCAGGCTCTAGCTCAGGTTACCAAGATAATGTCGAGTGGAAAATTTAGCCACTCTTGGCCAAGCTGTAATGTAGACATTTGAATCCTCTACTGCCTTTCTCCTCTGAATCTGGAAAAGCCTTCAAGATATGAAAAAATTCAAAACAATGATGAAATGAATATACTCTAGCTCTAAGTATTACCAACACTTCAGCAGCTTAGTTTGTAAAGAAGTTAGGGGTTCAGGTGTTTTTCTACTAATGTCCCTAATTTTACCACTAACAAAAAGTCAGTTAAGCTTTTAGGAAAAAGTTGTCAACCCCTTTATTAAAAACCAAAGTTTGGGTTTAAAACACAGACACATCTAAACACAAAAAATCATTATGCAACACTCAATGAAATGGACAGTTTTTTAAGGATATGTAACAACGGAAGTTTAGTATGATTAAAACTTTGACTTTCAGAAAATACATGTTTAAAAAAAAAAGAAAATATACACGTTTACATCCTAATTACCAAGTATATAATCTATAAAAATACCTTATAACTAATGATTGTTCATCTAATCCTTCTAAATATTGTGGCCTGATATTAAAATATGTAATACTAAAAAGGGTCTCAGATAAAGTCTTCAAAATCAAAACACTTTAAAACTTTGATAGCTTTAATCTTTAAAGGAAAAATATCCTTCAGTTAATCCAGGTCTCAGATTAATACTTATCTGCTGTTTAATCAGGTAAGAAAAACAACTGGAAAACTGTGTTCTCTCTTCTGCCTGGCTGTGCTCCTTGGAAGGAAAATTTGCTAATCATATATTCTAAAATTTTATCAGGTAACTCCTTTCATTTAAAAACTTTCCATGGGGCACCTGGGGGGCTCAGTTGGTTGGGCATCTGCCTTTGGCTTGTGTTGTCATCTTGGGGTCCTGGGATCAAGCCCCACATCAGGCGTCCAAGTCAGCAGGGAGCCTGCTTCTCCCTCTACATCTCCCCTCTGTTTGCACTCTCTTTCTCAAATGAATAAATAAAAATATTTTTTAAAAATTCTACATTTTCTAGCTGTGTAACAAAGAAAAATGTATTTCACATTCAAAAATAAATAAAAAATAAGATAAAACAAAAACTTTCTGTGGCTCCTGCCATATACAGAAGAGGTTTTGAAACCTTTAAAAACAAAAACAAAAAAACCCAGCAGAACTCTTTTTACAAGCAAAATTTTACTAAGAATCTTCAAATAACAAGGGGTGCCTGGGTGGCTCAGTGGGTTAAAACCTCTGCCTTCAGTTCAGGTCATGATCCCAGGGTCCAGGGATGGAGCCTGCTTCCTCCTCTCTCTCTGCCTACTTGTGAACCCTGTCTGTCAAATAAATAAAAAAAATCTTAAAAAAGAAAGAAAGAAAGAAAGAAAGAAAAGAATCTTCAAGTAATAAAGAAGATATAAAGACAAAGCTCCTCTGGTTAAAGGTCTAGGAAACACACTCAGGCTCATGTACTTTACTCAACCAGAGTCAACTTCTTAGAGCTCTGCTTCAAACAGCAATCTCCAGTACTCTATTTGTATGTCTTGAATTATTTATACATTACACTCAGGAATATTAGTACAGCAATGCTCTATAAAACACACACTAAAATAGAAATAAAAACCTTTATATAAAGATAAAATAAGCAACATTTAAAAACGTTTGAACTGTTTGGGCTCCATATCATTATTAGCATTTTAATACCCAATATACACTTAGGGCACAGTATATACACACAAATGACAGTAGATACAAATCTGTAGATACAAATCCAGTAGATACAAATCTTTAATACCATCCTTCTAATAATTCTGAATTTGGGGGGGAAGAGCAACTTCTTGTGAGATCTATTTTTTTTTTTTTTTAAAGATTTTCTTTATTTGAGAGAGAGCACACAATCAGGGAAGAGAGGCAGAGGAAACCCAACATGGGGCTCCATCCCAGGACCCTGAAATCATGACTCAAGCTGAAGGCATCTACACCCAACTGAGCCACACAGGCACCTACGTGAGATTTTACCATTGTTTCTGCATTATTACTTGCTGACAGATTAACAAGGAGTATAGATGTCAGTTTTACCATTATCATGTTCATTTCTACTTACATTATTGCTTTCAGGCCTTTTTAAGGCGTATGTTCATTTTATTAGGGTTACAGGTCAGCTTAAATTGGAAAATATCTATAAATAGTTATCTACACGTGCAGGCTACCATAATTCACAGTAGTTAGGGAACCTTTTTATGGAAGTGTTACTTTTAGAATACCATGTCTTTTTTTTTTTTTTTTTTAAACTTCTGACCACTTGCTTATTAAGTATTAGCAGAAGTCAATTTCTTCTTTTGATTAAAATATCTAAGCAGGCTTCTTCTCAAATCTCAAAGCTTTATATATAATGTGCATTCCATCTTGGAGATCACTAGTACAACAGGATGAAATCCAGAGTACTTTATCCAGGCACCCAGGGCCCTTTCCAATTTGGTTCCCATCTATCTTCTGAGCAGAAGTCCCAGTAAGCTATCAAGTCTGACTTAAAAGTAATTAAGTCCCCTTCTTCAAAATTTTCTTGTTTGTTTCTTCTTAATGTTAAGTCTTCTCCCTATGCCAGTCAAAACCCCAGAAACTAAATGGGATTTATATTCAGAATCCTTTTTCAATATAAAGAGGACTGACCTTGGGTGATGGTTACATATACAAATTCCCATGCTTCCTTGGAGTGAAGCCCCAAATTCTTATTTTTAACAAGGGTCTCCGATAATTCTTTTGTTAAGTCAAATTTGAAAACATCACCTAAGTGTATCTCTGGCTGGTTACAGAGGATAGGGAACTGCCATCAGAGCAAGCACTTTCCAGCTCTATAAAATCTACTCAAAATGGGTTACAAATCCCATCCTTTCTTCTTCCCCTCCCTGGAAACCTACTATTTCAATTAAAAAAAAAAAAAAATACAACCCTAAGAAGTACTTCTAATAACTGCTTATCACAAAGGTCACAGTAAAAGCTCCTAGGTAAGAGAGCACAAAGGTGGCATAAGAACATTTTAAACAAAACAAAAAGTGTCAAAAGGCAGGGTTTCTTACATATCCCAAAGTCAAACTCAGTTTTAGATGTAATGTCTGTTTCAAAATGCTGTGCCCTTTGTATTATATTTTTTGCTCATTTGTGTGTGACACACAAATCTTTGGGACATTATTAATGCCTGTTTAAACTAAGAGAAGCTTATGAGTTTTTCTCTACCAACTGAACATTTAACCACCACTATATCCCCATGGAAATCAGATTTAAAATGAGCCTGCAGGGAGAATAGAAAAAGTCAATTTTATTTGGTTCGGTCCTTTAAAAAAATAAGAAAGGTGATTAAGTCTAACACTAGGATGGAAGTTAAGACATGAGCTGGAGAGGCTTGATAATTTAGCTTTTACTGAATCAGATTCTCACAACGTAGTTTTATTATAAGAAATGGTCACTTCTGATCTTAAATATTAAAAATACATTCTTGAGGTGAATACTGTTTAAATCAAAGGTTCTTAATTCAAGGTGTAAATCATACCTTAGAACTGTATTTAAAACTGGGTGCTTTTAACATCTTTTCTATGGAAAGGGTCTCTAGGTTTTACATTATACTCACAAAGCCACCTGTGACACATTTACAATAGTGTAACAGACCAATGGATTATCATTGTCAGTCTACCTCTCTAGTGCATTAACATGAATGAACTCTACTCGTGAAATATTTGAGATCCTACTGCTGTCAAGATCCTATCTTTGCCCCAACACTGATAAAATTCAATACAGACAGAGCTGAAGTTTTTCAAAAGGATCGCTTATTTTTTTTTAAAAGGGAGAAGAGAAATAATCAGATTTGTAGATTTTGATTTGCAGATTCAAAATCAATTTAGAAGTCTGAAAATTAGTGTGATTAACCAGAAATATGATGCAACATCTAGTTCTCTACTTTAATGGGTATTTGACCTCAACTTATTCTGAGGTGGATTTTTAAAATATAGTATGGCATAACATACAGTCTAAAACAGACATGATGCTATTGCTAAAAACAATACTAGTATCTTCCTAAAATCCAAATATATTTGGGTATAATGGGAATAACCCCAGACTAGCATTAGGACCTGAGCACCACTCAGTTTCACTGTCCACTATTTCCGTGACTCAACACAGTATTTAACCTCTTTGATTTTTCTTTCCTCACTGGAAAAGAGGAGTAGGACTGATGAGATTATTATGACTACAGTTATCTTATTGAGCTTATTTGTCACATACCATGCTGAAGCATTTTCATACATTAATTCACAACTATTACATGACATAGGTAGTATCTTCATTTAAAAGGTAAGATCCAAAGAAAATTTGCTCAGGAGATTTGAAATAATGAAATAAAAAACTTAATTAACAGTATTAGCTCTAAACCCATGTCCCTCCTACTATGCCCCATAAAAAAATGTAAACAATTCTAAAAGAACACAAAGTTCTCAACAATTTGCTTCCTAACCTCCCGCCCAGAGGAACTGTATTTATCTAGGCATCTATCTGGACTACTATGTAAGAACCCTCTTCATCTGATATCCAAGGATTTCTCCTTAGTCCCATTCCAAAACACCACCCAGAACATCCATTACTGCCTAGATTACTGCCCAACCTTTCCAATCTATTAATTCACGTCCTCCACTCATCCATTACTGCCCAACCTTTCCAATCTATTAATTCACGTCCTCCACTCATGCTTGTGATCTATAGCTAGAGTAGACTCTACTCATTATAAATCCATGCTGTTATTTCAACTCAGCATTCAAAACTTTCAACTCCACCTTTATCTTGGCAAATGTTCTTCTAGCTAAAACCTAGAATAGTCTCAATCTTACCTTTGAAGGATAAGAACAGCCATTCATGGACTGCCTCTCTCCTTAACAAAATCCTGTTCTCCCTTTGTTTCAAGACAACACACTTTCCTGATTCTCTACTCTTTCCAATTGCTTATTCTTCCTCTTGACTAGATCTTCTTCCTGTAAACCAAATACCTAACCCAGCAGCATGTCCTGTCAATTCTATCTTCTATATATACACGTATCTCAAATCCATCCGCCTCTTTCCATCTTTACTGACCTCACCCTAACCCAGTTCAACATTGTATCTTGCTTCGATTATGCTGTGATCTCTCAACTACTCTCCCAGTAATTGCCTCTCTTCAATTCCACACACTGATGTTACTATTTTGGATCATGTCATTCTTCTGCTGAAAATATTCAAAAGATTTTCAACTTTAAAAATCTAAACCACAGGTGGAGAAGGGGTGGAAAAAAAAAATCCAAACCAAAGATAACAGAACAGTATATAGTATGCTACCATTTATGCCAACAAAAGGGAAAATGTGTATGTGACTATATACCTAGTTGTTTACACATGCATAAAACCTCTAGGAGATACGCAAGAAACTGGCAATACTGGTGGCCTCTAGCAAGGGAAACTATGGATGGAGTTCAGAGTGGAAGAGACTTCACCAAATACTTTCTAAATTTTTAAAGATGTGAATGTATTATCTATCCAAAATAAATAAAAAGGGATTTTTGCTTTTTTGAAATATACAAGTCACTAGCCAAATGACCTGCTTTCTTGTCACCTTCTCAGTTTCTGGATAGAACCATCATTTCCCTGGCCCCAAGACTGAAAACACTACTAGTGATCCTTGATTCCTTCTCTGTCATATTTAATCATTCTCCAAATCTTCCAGCACTTTCTTGTTAATATACTGGAGCTCTACTTCTTCTTTACAATTCCATTTACTACACTGAACGGATTTTCATTTTCCTGCATCTGAATTATAACAAAAAGTCTTGCTTCCTAAAGCTCTTATTCCCTCTCTACCCCCAATTCATTATTCATAACATTGCCACACTTGCTTCCTAAACGCAGTATCATTTTCATCATGTTAAGCCCCTACTCAAGAATCTAGAATATGGGGTGCCTGGGTGGCTCAGTGGGTTAGGCCACTGCCTTCGGCTCGGGTCATGATCCCAGGGTCCTGGGATCGAGTCCCGCGTTGGGCTCTCTGCTCAGCAAGGAGCCTGCTTCCTCCTCTCTCTCTCTGCCTGCTTGTGATCTCTGTCAAATAAATAAATAAATTCTTAAAAAAAAAAAAAAAAAAAAAAGAATCTAGAATAGCTCCCTTTTGTGTAGTAAACCAAGCTCACAAATAAGAAACCTCTGCTGCCAAGAGCCTTAATAACTTTTGTGTCAGGTGTACTATTTCCTTACCTATCACAATTCCTTCAACAGACACCATCAGGGAGAGTGAAATTTTTCTTTAAAATTCTAGTTCAAATTAATCTTTCCTTTTTAAAATTTTCTACTGTCCAAGTCTGTGGAATAAAACTGCTTTATATAAATTCTGTGTTGGTTCATACCTGCTGTAAAATCTCAGTCAAGAAACTTGAACTTTCTGTGCCCTAACTGCCTCGTCTGTTAAATGCTTTCATGAGCTTTCAATAAGGACTGGGTTAAAACCCTTTATCAGATAGTTTATTATCGATACATAATTGTTTCACCTGTTACATCTTGTCTACCAATAAAACCAAGGATTGGGACTTTCCTGTACTTCTTTCCTAAACCCAATTAACCCAAATTGTATTAAAACTGTATTAAATATGAAAGGTATACAACTCTATGACTCTGTTTTTGATTTAGTCAAGATCCGTAGGATGGATTCTAAATAACTTAAAATTTTGGCATGTATTAGACACTATTTCATGTTCTACTGTATCATCATTCTCTTCTGTTTCCAATGTATTTAAACACTTAACAAGTTTATCAGCTCCTTTAAGTTTATCTTCTTCCCATTAACAACTTCACTATAGTCCACAGTACTGAAGCAAGAAAGTGTTGTGAATCAATGATGACCTATTGATATGGGGTCCTTTGACATTCAAATTCAACTCATTCTTTAACTTATTTTGAGCCCATCATTCAGAATTTGGCTCATTTTAGAACTGCAATGTTAAAAAAGAATCTTAAATAGTGCTCTTTGAATTTATTCATTGTATTTTGTAACAAAATTTCCTATAAACTATGAACATTCTCATTCCCTTAAATCTTTTTAAAATTAAAAATCAGAATGATTCATATATTTCATATAAACTTTGGAAATGGTTATTTTCTGGATTAATACACTGCATAACTTAAACAATGACATTTAAAAAGTAATTCTAATGGACACAGAAAAACATCATTGTGCTTGGAAATCCCAATTTGTATAATCTGGTAAAAAGTGCAAACTGAACAAGATTTTGGTGAAAAAACTGTATCCATAACAAAGAAACTAAGTTTAAGAGAATTCCTAAATTGCTCTTTGATTCTATTAGAAAAGTGCACTCAATTTAAATAAAAATAAAGAAAACAAAACAAGTGACCTCAATTATACATTTTTCAATCTTAGGTACAAAGCTTTTCCATATTATTTTCAGTGCTACAGAGTTCTCTTATAGTTTAATGTTATTTGGTAAAGGTAATTCAGTTAGGAAAAAAATACTTAAAAATCCCAATAGTATATTATTGAAATATGATTAATTACAGAAAACATTTTCCCCAATAGGATAAAGTTTTAAAAATAAGTACTTTTTTCTCCAATACTTAAGTTTTCGAGCAGAGTAATATTACACAGAAAATCATGTTCCAAAGTTCCTAGTGAAATATCATGTACTTTTGGACAAATGTCGGAGGGCTATTTTATACACAAACCTCCACCATATGTGATCTGATAGTTACAACAATTAAAGAATTTTATATACAATCTGAGAAGAACCCATATTATAATTAATTTGTAGGAAGTCACATTTAAGAAGACAGTTTCTGAGAATTTTATATTTGTGCAGATAGGGGGAAAAAAGATAACAAAACAGTATTTCTTTCCCCACAAAAAAGAAGGCCAACAAAAAATAAAACAGAAGTAGCTACCTGGTAAAATTCCATGCAGAGAATAACCATCTGCTTGGCTGACTTAGAAATTAAATTTACTTAAATGTCTAAGGTATAGGAAACATTTTTCAGGTGTTTAATACAGGACAAATGTTTAATTTGATTCCCCATCAAAGACATGCAGTACTTCCTAAGCAGAAGGAAAAAAATTAATTGAAAATTGAAATATTTCAAAGACATGATTAAGAATGTATTGCATACACAAAAAAATTGTTTAACAGTTAGACCTTTACTAATAACGAGATGTGCAACAGACATAATTTCATTCTTCCAACTGTGAAGTATTTCTGGGTATCCAAATTTTCATTGACCTTGAAGTACGTATTGATGATATAAATATAATCCTAAAATAACTTATCTTTTCCTTCAAAAATCTGTCATACTCACTTTACATACCACACACACACACACAGGAAATAATCCTAATGTCTAACAATAGGTGTATATCATAAAAGAAGAATGCTATACAGTTTTAAAAAAAACCTAAATCTACATTGTTAACATCAACAAATCTTCCAATGAATTGCTGAGTGTAAAATCAGAGTACATGTAAGAGCATGAGATCAACCGTGTAAAGTTTAAAAACACACAAAACACTACATATTATTTATGGATACATACATATGCAGATAAAGTATATAAGCATATACAGAAATAATACATCAACTTCAGAATAGTGGTTACCTATAAAGGATGGAGAATGGATAGAATGAGATGGGCACAAAGGGGGCTTTAACTCTATCCACAGTGTTCTACATTACAAAAATTAGAAACAAACATGGTATAATGTTAACATTGTTAAATTTGGTAGTGTTACACAGACACACATTTTCTATATTTATAAATTTTGAAATCTTCCATGATAAAAATGAAAACATTCACAGAAGAAAAGGTCGAATCACCACTACCATTTCCAGATTAAGTAACTGGGCATACTAAAATACAACACAGGTTTTCTTCTCCTAAATAAGACAATAAATATTAACAGAAAATATTACATGATTGACAATGTACACTTTTTATAAAGTATCCACTGATTATATTAAAAATACACAATTAAAGAACAGGATTTAAGTGCTTCTATTTCAAAAACTCTACCTTTGCTTGAGTCAAAGGATTGAATTTCACACCACAAATAGGCTTTCCTTGCTTTAAAAAGAGTACCCCTTTAATTTTCTTTTATGTCATTTCCTTCAATGTGATTGAGAATAAAAGGCTTAGTATACAGGGTAAAAAAGATACCTGACTCTCTGTAAATAAGACCAATGAATACACTGTATTCTAACATAAACCAACAGTGGCTCAATTCAAAGACAATAAATTACTGCCAGTACAAAAACTTTGACTTTCTCAGTTTGAAACTTTTGACCTATAGGGAAATACATAGAATGTTTAACTCTGTTTACCAAACATGTTTTTCTTGTCAGGAAAGCTTTCCCATCTTTGTCAGATTAATACTTCCTTGATCACAGATGAAGTCTTTCAAATTAAAGATAAACAACTACTTGCCTGTTGTTTCTGATATGCAGTGTTTGGATTTATCTTTGATTCCAAGAGTAGTGATCCTGAAAGATAAAAAATAGTATTTGTTAAGTTTCAATTTGTAAAATTCTGAATAAAATATCTGAATATGAATTTAAAGAAAAGAACTTGTTCTCTTCCCCTAGCTAGGCATGAGAAGTAATCAAATATATTCTGATTCATGTTCTTCTCTTCAGATCTCTGCTTTATATAGAACACACCATCTTATCCCCCATATATAACCCTTAAAGGAAAAAAAATCCACCTAAGATCAACATTCAGACCCAAAATATAAGGAGACTAGATGTCCATTAAAGTTTTATTGAAATGAAAACTTTGAGGTCTAAATGACTACTTGAAGCCAAGCTCTTTTTAACAAAGTCATTTTATTGCATTTTCAGTTTAACAAAACAAATTACAAAGGACCACAACAGGAATCTAAGTACTTAGTACACAAATAACAGAAGGGCATTTTTGCTTTACTCCTTAACAAAATGAAGGATACTTCATATAGAAATAAATGTCCATACCTATTCAAAACAAAAGGTAAAGAGTACAAAGTACAAGAATAAATCTAAGATTGTTATTTTTCTATTATCTGCACATAACTGCTCAAATCGAGGCGTTCAGATTACAGTGAGAAAGGTTTTCATTACGCTCTACATTTTATAATTAAAATACTTCACATATGACTCGTACAATAAACCAACGGATTTAAGTTTACAATCTGTACTGGTGTCCTAACTTGTTTCGGTTGTAAAGCACCCACTTTTTCATGGCAACCTCTACAAAGGCAGCCTGGGGGGGGGGGGATCCTAGACTACAGATATGCTTGTGCGTGCATGTATCGTGGCAACAGTCTGCAATAACTGCAGGAAAAGGTGCTTTTTGGTTTTCCCCAGCACCTGTCGACTGAGGCAAGCGGGTTTTTAAAAAATGGGCTTAAAAAAAAAAAGTCCAGGGGCGCCTGGGTGGCTCAGTGGGTTAAATGAAGCCTCTGCCTTCAGCTCAGGTCATGATCCCGGGGTCCTGGGATGGAGCCCCACATCGGGGTGCTCTGCTCAGCAGGGAGCCTGCTTCCCCCTCCCTCCCTCTCTCTGCCTGCCTCTCTGCCTACTTGTGATCTCTACCTGTCAAATAAATAAAACCTTAAAAAAAAAAGTCCACTCAGAAAGTAAAGTTTCACTAAGCTTTTTGAAATAGACATATAATGGATAAGAAAACAAAAAAATAAAGGGAGGGGGAGGGTCAGCTCCCTAGGACGAGAAAAAAACTATTCTGTCTCTCGTTGCTTCCTCCGTTCTCACTCAAAGGCGAAGACTGGAGAGGAAGGGGTCAAACCCTTCATAGGGACAGGAGGCGGGGGAACAGAATCAACGTTTGACTGAGGGTATATCCGGACAAAGTAGTTTGTTTTTACCGTACAGAAGTGCAGGCACAAAACCAATGCGCCGTCCCAAGATGTGGTAGTAACCGTACCCGGCCCAGGGCCTAAACGCCAGGGCTGTGCCCAAACCGGAGGCACTGATTGCCCCTTATCTTATGTTCCAATAACCTTACCGTCGGATTCAGCCCGAACCAGCAGCGACATCCCCTTGAGTTCCTCCACATAAGTGGAGGAGACATGCCCGGTGCCTCGGTCGTCCCACTGACGGTCTTCGTTGAGGGTGTAGACCTTCACTCGCCGCCGCGTATCCGACATGGTGGCTGCTGTCCCCACCGCCCCGGCCACCGCCTCCTCGCTCACCTCGTCCGCGCCCCTCACTCTTGAGAGACCGTTGCGGCGGTGGCGGCAGCGGCGGCGGCGGCTCCGGAAAGGCCCGAGTTCACCATGGCTCCCAAGGTTCAGTCGCGGGAAGGGGCAACAAGAGTCACCAAGACCTCTCTGTCCGGAGGCCCGGTAACCTTTCACTTCACCTCCGCACACACCCACCCTCCACTCCCTTTGCCCCCCCCAGAGCTCGCTCTCCCGCCGCCGCCGCCGCCGCCGCGGTAACTACTACAGATCCGCCATCTTGTAACCCGATTCTCTCTGCCTTTCTCTTCCTCCTCCAGCAGGCTCGCACGGGCTGTACTAGCAGGGGCTACGGCGGCCGACGAGCCCAATGCGCGGTGCCTCGGCTTTCCGCACGCGCTTCCCGAGCTTGCGGTGCTCGGTGTTCTCGCGAGGCGGACGGAGTACAAGCTCTAAGTGGGAGGGTCTAAGTGCGACTTCCTCTTTTCTGGGTACCGCCTGCTGGCGCGGGATCTCGGCCGGGTGGTCGGTTCTCGCGAGTTCCTTGTAGCCTTTAGTGACGGGAGGTTCCTTTCAGAGCCAGACGCCAAGAGCGGAGGCTTGGATCTTTTTTCGAGCGGTTGCTGGCTGCACCGGGGGTGTGACGAGCCGTGGGACCCAGCTCTGAGGAAAAAGTAAAGCATACCTGGGAGGTACGCATCATTGGACGGACTAACCCTGGGCAAAAACGAAGGAAATGTGCCCGCACTCCTTAATGGAAGCTGACCCTGTCAGCCTAAGGGAGAAAAATAACTTAAATTTCTTTCTTTGAATATGTAGGAACTTTGACCCCTGGAAGTTACGGGGACCGGAAACCCACTAAAACGCGTAGCATCTGTTGGGAGTTAAACATCTCCTCAGGAAGTGTTCTATGGACCACCCAGGCGATTATACAGTGGAACATTAGTGTGTTGACAAATTCTTATTTCCCGCCAAAGCCTATCACCCTTAGGCTTTTGGTAGCTGGGCATTGAAAAGCATGCTTTCCACTTTGCGAAAATGCAGTGCTCTTCCCTTGTTTGTAAGCTCGGAAAATAAGTCTTCAGAGAAGTTTAGGGAAGTGGAGGGGACTTACTTTCCTAACGCATCTAAGAGCATTCTTTTGATACTTTTGAGTTTCTCTTAGGAGCATTTTTTGCGTTATCTATCGGGAGGTGGTCAGCGCTGAATAAGCTAAGGAGGAATTCTCTGGGCATTCACGTTGTCAAACATCACATTAACTGTCAAATATTCCCCTGTGGATACCAGTCATGTGCTGGGCAGTCGTGTATTTCAGTCCTCGTTCGTTCTTCACAGAATACTTTCCGTTTTTAAAGAAATTCCTAGCTTGCTCTGTCGTCCGTTCTTTACAACCCATTCGTCTGAAAGGTGAAAACAGACACGACGCACACGTTGATCCTGCAGCGCATCTTGGGGGTTGTAGTCATTACTTACCGGGTTTCGTTAAAACGTGGTTATGTTTTGACCAGATCATTTGTGTGGACACCCTTCGGCGATGCACTAAAAACGTAAGACGTCTTACATAGAAAGACGCCTGATAAAAAACAAATTCTAATTTCAAAATCTGGATACATCGCATTTTTGAAAGATCTATAAAGGACTTGAGAAAATGTGTTTGAATCAAGGATTCAAATGTAATAATAGAGCCATTAATTGCCGTGATTGATGTGCACAAATGCATTTTGAGCCCAGAGAAAATAACCTGTCTTGAGTCAGAGAAGCTTCACAGATAAAGTTTTGAACTAGGTGTTAGAGGATCCCTAAGTGGGGGTTTGCAGTTTGGCTTGGGAAGGTGTTCAAGGCAGAGGGGACAGGGTGAACAAAGTCATTATATGTTGCTGGCCTCAAAGAACTTACAGGTTAAGTTATATGTAAATTAAAGGAATGAAACACTATATGTGTTGAAGTTAATGTCCCACAAATAGAACTAACTCTGGACAAAATTGTGAAACAAGAGTTATTTCCTGCAGGGGCGCCTGAGTGGCTGATTGGGAAGGGGTCCAGTTGTGTAGCCCCTCTCTTTAGAGACTTTGACCCTGTCCTCAGATTTTGAACCCTGGTCCTTTCTGATTTGTTGTAGAGATAATTAGTTCTCTTCTTTGATCACTGCTATGGCCATTTAGGTTGTAACTTCCTCTGTTCTAAGGTCTGCTATACTGCTCTACCATCAGCTTGTCATGCAAATGACATTTGTTAAAATCTTTTGTCTGCTCTTGTCTCTTTTATTATGTTTGCCCTTTGGACTCTTATACTTAAAAAAAATTATATTTAACTGTGTGATTAATTTTGCATTTTTGGACAAAGGTATGGTTGTTTGGTTTTTTGTTCATGTTATGTTTTTTTTTAATGTTCTGTATTTTCCTTGGATTTTTTTTTTGTTTGTTTGTTATATGTGAAGTAGGATGCCAAAAGTGTTTCCTCCAAATGAAGAACCACTTGTCAATATCATTTATAGATTAAATAATTTGAAATGCTATTTTAATCACATTCTTTATTAAATCTACAGACACTTACACATACATGTATGTGGATTTGAGTCTGAACTCACTACTCTGTTTTCATTGTTTTAGTTGGTCAACTGTAGTTGACAGTTTTAATTGCTATAGTTGTATATTTGTTTTGGTATTTGGTTGATGCAATGGCCGTTATTAGTGCACCATTTAGATCTCCTTCAAGAGAACCTACTCTGGGGAACATACTGGACTGATAGCCAGCTGCCACCCCTTTGGATCCACCATTGCATTTGAGCTGAGGACATGAAGACCTTTGGCTGCTTCCAGCCATTAACTGAGCATAGCACAGGTACTATACTTGTGTTTTTTACTATCTAGTGCAGAACTCCTTCAATGCACAACTTTGCCTTGGGGAACTTTTCAGCAGTCTGGATGAGACTTTCTCAGAAATACACTGTAGTCAGAAGCTCTTTCCACCCAGTATTTCCTTATCTTCCCTCTTTATTTATAGAGTTCAAACTTGTACTATAGTCTACAGGCTGTCCCTTTGAATTCCTGAGTCTATTTTATCATTCACAGACATTTTCTCTAGTCAGTATCTTACATGTGTAATCCCTTCTTAGCATCTGTATTTTTGAGAGCCAGAACTGACGTAGTTGGTACAGGGAGTAGTGTAAGAAATCAGGCAGTAAGATGGGGTTTGTGGAATGGTATACTCAGTCCTTGGCATGAGGTGGTCACTTGACTACTGATTTGACCAATAGTGACCCAGGAAAACATCCCATAAGAGGGGAATGCTGTTGTCTATACAATGATTCAAGCATTTAAAAAATATGGGGAAAACAATGCCTACAAGGATAGCAGAACTGGCCAATTAAGTTGTACTACTGCCTTGCAGAGGGATAGTGGACTTCAAAAAAAAGGACTTTATTTCCTGCAGTGAAAGAACAGACATAGGATTTGACAGAGTTACAGAGCTCTAAAGATATCTGTATGTTCAGCTATGCAGTTAGGGTCCTGGCTGGGTAATCCTAAAGCCTGAAATATGGGATGGGGATACCTGTGAAGACGTTGGTTGTGCAGATACCCCGAACCCTCAGGGATTGCAAAAGTGGCTTATACTTCCTCTAAGAGGTAACAATTCCCTCCCCTTGCAAAAAGACCTCTTCCGTAGTTGCTCTCATTTCTTATCCTAGCTGAGAGATTGTGGTAGCTGGGTTAAATCTCAGCATAATCTGCCTAGGGACTGCTGGGCCTAGGGAGGAAAGAGATTACACACTGAAGGAATTGAAAAAATAATCTGGCATTGTTTTACTAAGGAGCCAGAGAAGTACACTTGGGATTGGACTTTGAGGGTCCTTGAGCAAGGGCCTTAGATACTCAAGATTTCATTGATCTGGGATACCTTTGGAACAAAAGATCTAACCCAAGGGGATGGGGCAGACTTACTGCTAAGATAGCTCTTGGAAGCCTGGAAAAGTGAGAGTGGAAATGAGCTTGCATCATGGCAGCTTTTGACTCCTGGAGAAGATAGGTTATTTATTTTGGCATACCTATGTAGTTATTGCACTCTTATTAGCTCTAACTTTTGTACCGACTGAAAGTGTTTTTAAGAAAATCACCTGCAAGGGGCATCTGGATGGCTCAGTCAGTTAAAGCCTCTGCCTTCGGCTCAGGTCATGATCAAGGCATCGGGTTCTCTGCTTGACAGGGAGCCTACCCCCCCGCCGCCTCTCTGCCTACTTGTGATCTCTGTCAAATAAATAAATAAAGTCTTTAAAAAAAAAAAGAAAAAAAGAAAATCACCTGCATATGTTTTTGTTCTTCTCCTCAACCTCTTTTTAAACATTTTTAATTTTTTTTTAAAGATTTTATTTATTTGACAGAGAGATCACAAATAGGCAGAGAGGCAGGCAGAAGGGGAGGGAGGTAGCAGGCTCCCTGCTGAGCAGAGAACCCCATGCAGGCTCAATCCCAGGACCCTGAGATCATGATGTGAGCTGAAGCAGAGGCTTAACACACTGAGCCACCCAGGCGCCCCTACTCAACCTCTTTTTAATCTTATCTTGTTGGTTAGAACCTGAGAAAACTGATGAGAGTGATAGTGGTGATTCTTGTTTTGTTCCTGACTTTAATGGCAATGTTACCAGTGTTCTATACAAGTTTTTTTTTTTTTTTTTTTTTAAAGATTTTATTTATTTATTTGACAGAGAGAGATCACAGTAGGAGAGAGGAAGGGAAGAGATCACAGAGAGAGGAAGGGAAGCAGGCCCCCTGCTGAGCAGAGAGCCCGATGTGGGACTCAATCCCAAGACCCTGAGATCATGACCTGAGCCGAAGGCAGAGGTTTAACCCACTGAGCCACCCAGGCGCCCTCTATACAAGTTCTTAATTTCTGATAGATCCCACTTACCGAGTTAAGGACATTTCTAATATTTTGAAAATTCTTGGAAATTTTATAATTGTCTCTTCTGTATCTGGTGATCAAACAGTTTTCCTCTTGTAAAATATTTATAATGAATTATATACTTATTCTTACCATTCTTGCATTTCCATAGATCTACTTACTTGGTCCTAATAGCGTTTGTCAATATTTTATTAAGACAGTTTATCAGGAGGACATTCAAGATGGTAACATATAAGGGATCCTAAACTCAACCTCCTCCCATGAATACAGCTACAGCTATGTATCAAACAGTTCTCTATGAAAAGGACCCCAAAGGACCCCAAAAGGACCTCTACAGCAAAGGACAATAGGGCCACATTGACATGGGTAGGAGAGGCAATACATGGTCTTTCAAAAAATCCCACCCTAAGCATAAAGACCAACATCTGGGAGAAATCTCATAACACAGGGCTTGTCCCTGAGAATTGAGGGGTTTGTGCTCCATAGCAGGTACCTCGGCCCTTTGGAACTACATCAGAGAGATGAGCACCTGGCCTTGAAAATCAACAGGGCTTAACAACTATAGGGCTTTAGGGAATGGAAAATCCACTATTAAGTGACTCACACACAGACCCACTCATCCCAGGACCCAGCACAAAAGTAAGTTTCAAAGACACCTAGACCTTATGCTGAGGAAATGCATTTGCTAATGTTATAGCATCTACCAGATACAGGAACCCCTTGGGAATCTCCAGGGACAGAGATGCTGGCAAACACCATTTCTGTACACTCCCCACTCCCACCCAGCCTTCTAGCTCAGGAAGAAATGTCCTGCCCGCACCACAGCCCAGGTCTACCCTCCTCCTGCTGAATGCCCTGCCCCCATGGTCTACCCTGCCAGCCAGTGGGCATGTGCAGTCTACACAAGGGACACCGTTTGAGCACCAGGTGCTGGTGGCCAGCGGGGATTGTTTTGGACTCCCTGGGCCTAAAATATTCAGTTCTTCACAGGTTATCACCCCCAAGGGCACCACACAACCAGCTGACTAAAATATACCCTAGAGTTCATTTGAAAAAGGTGTATTTTTTTCTCCTTTAGTTTCAACCTGAGGGGCAGGCAGGATTCAGGTTTGCCATATATTCATAGGCTACATAGGTGCCCCCAGATAAGATGGGCAGGGAGATAACCATATTAGTCCTCTCCCGTGGCCATGTAACAGTTCACAGATGCCTCCCAGAAAGGAGCTTATATACGCCTAAAGCAAGAGTTTTCCAGTTGTCACCCTGGGGATTAACTCCAGATTTCCTGGTCTCAAAGTCAGCAGGGTTTTTGATTCTGTAATCATAAAACTATATATTTACATAAGACTATATATTTACATACTTTGAAAGTATGTAAGTAGTGGTGCTGCCTGTGGATCTGGCTTACTCTATTCCTAAAAGAACTAAAAAAAGAAGAAATGAAGGCTAAAGTTAGTAGAAGGGGGAAAATAATAAAGATCAGAGTGGAAATAGAGACTAGAAAGATAACAGTAAGGGTAGTGAAATGACGAGTTGATTTTTTGAAAAGATAAGCAAAACTGATGAATCTTTAGGTAGGCTCGATTTAAAGACAGGGCTCGGGGCACCTGGGTGGCTCAGTGGGTTAAAGCCTCTGCCTTCGGCTCAGGTCATGATCCCAGGGTCTTGGGATTGAGCCAGGCATCGGCTCTCTGCTCAGTGGGGAGCCTGCTTCCTCCTCTCTCTGCCTGCCTCTCTGCCTGCTTGTGATCTCTGTCTGTCAAATAAATAAATAAAATCTTAAAAAAAAAAAAAAAAAGGACAGGGCTCAAATAAATAAAATAAAAAATGAAAGAGAAGTTATAACTGATACTGTGGAAACACAAAAGATCCTAACAGACCACTACTAACAATTATATGCCAACAAACTGGACAATCTGGAAGAAATGGAAAAATTTCTAGAAACATATTATTTTCCAAGACTGACTCTTGAGGAAATAGAAAATGTGAATAAGCCAGTTGCTAGCAAGGAGATTGAATGAGTAGCCAGAAGCCTCCCAACAATCAAGTCCAGGACCGGATGGCTTTACCGGTGAATTTTACCAAACATTTGAAGATGTAATACCTATCCTTCTCAGACAAGGATACCACGGAGAAGAATCCAGGCCAATAACCCTGATGAACACAGATGCAAGAATCTTCAACAAAATATTAGCAAACCAAATTCAACAGTTCATTAGAAGGATCATATACCATGATTAAGGTTGATTTATCTCAGGGATATAAGTATGGTCAACATCCAGAAATCAATCAGTATATTAACATTCGCAGGTAAGAATATGCTGTTGTATCTAAAATAGAAATGAGAGGTCAAGAGACTCCAAAGCAAAGGGTAGAGCAAGAACGCCTTTGTTCATAATGATGTACTATCATGGCGCCAGTCAGCCACAGGGAGAGTGACTTGGCTTCTGTGAAATAAATTCACGGCCCTGTGATCATCCCTACCATCTCTCACCGCTCCCCCACCAATTGTTTTAGCTTATGTTGGTACCCTTCTCTTGACATGTATTCTTTAATAAAATTTGCTAAAATTTTACCCACCCATTTGTTTTTCTTTAAAAAACTACTACCACTTGACATTTTATATACTTTACTATTAGTTTCCATCCACTAGAATGTGAACATTGGAACTTGATCTGTTTTGTTTACCAATGCATTCCTTGCACACATTATAGTGTGTGGAACATAGTAAGTATTGAATTAATGAATACTAAGCTTGGCAGAACTGAACTAAGAAAGATACTGATATTTACACTACTACATCTTTGATCTATAAATATAAAATATCCTGTAAGAGATGAAAAACTGTACTTCGTGGGCAGGGGAGTGTCAATAATAAAGAATATGAAGGAAAAAGTTTTGTAAGTACCCACACTGCACTATAAAGATGGCATTTCAATTTTAGTTAAGGTGTTTTTAGCATATAATTGCACTTTCAGAAGTACTTTATGGAGAGTAGGGAAACTACCAAGATTTGAATGAAGATAAAAATAAAAGTTCAGACATAAAGTGTGGGATCTTGGTTTAAGTGGAAATGGAATCTTTTTGATGGTTTGTGGTTAGTGGGTTATATTGTCACTTTTTGGAACCACTGGTCTCTAGAATTTAAGAAGTTGCTTCATTTTTCTCCCAGTAGTAGTTGGGAGGCCATTTGAAAAAGAAAAGAGAAAACTTAAGAAAAACAAATTACAATTTTGAAATGCTACCATTAAAGCTTGTCTTTTTTTTTTTTTTTTTTTTTTTAAGTAGATTCCATGTCCAGTGGGGAACCCAATGCAGGGCTTGAACTCACGACTCTGAAATCAAGGGTTAGACACTTATACTGAACCACCTAGGCGCCCTAAAGCTCACGTCTTAAACAGAAGGTAAGTGAGAATGAAAGATTTTTGTCACTATTAGAGAAAAACCAAATGTACAAAGTATATAGTTTATATTTAATGTCATTTTCAGTTAATCTTCAGTATTTCAGAAAATGTGCCTGCCACACTATTTTACACACTGTTTATAAAATCAGGGTTTACTGACTTAAAAATATATATATTTAAAAAAATATTTGACTAAGTTGTTAATATTTTACAAACTATTTATGAGTCATGAATATACAAACATTTTATCAGATTTCTAACAGGATTGCATATTCTAAATTAGGACTTCCATTAGCCATTTTTTTGTGGAATTATGTAATAAATCATTAAAATGAACATCTTATAGCTATTACTAATAATTATGTCAATAGCCTTTATATAGAACTATTTCAAACATTAGCTGAAAATCGTGATTTTTCCCATCCTTTATACCAAGAACATCCATACATTTGCAACATTTACTCTATTTGATAAGTAAATGATTTTTCTATATTTTCTAAAAAATTATATTTTCTAAATTTGGAAAATGTATTCCCTCATTCTAGTTAGGATCCCATTTATAATATTTATTCCACTACATTTATGGTTTTGTGACCAATTTGAAAGGTGGTATATCATTAAAAACAGATCTGTACTAAAGAAACTGGCTTTGATATGGCAAGTCCCAGTTTGTAAGACAGAGGTAGCCAAATACCGCTCTTGTGCAGAGGTGAGCCATTAGATGACTAAGAGTAGATTGTCTCTACTCTATACCAAGACGATAAAGAAGGTAGGAAGAGATCCATTATGGTAACAAATGGGGTCTATTATATCAGAGGTTTTAAGGTATTTCAGAATTATAGGAATTAAAGGGCAATCTTTTTAAAGATGTATAAGTGGTTTAGTTTTAATAATATTTATTGATTCGTAATGTAAACAAAAATAAGAATATAGGTAACTCTTGAAATTAAAAATAGACCACATAAAATGTGCATTTTAATACAAATCATTAGGATATATTTATACTATATATAAATCTACACGTTAGAAGATAGTACTGAATTTTTACTCTACAGAGTATCACTCTAGAATTCTCTTTAAAAAAAAAAAATCACTGGGTGGAATTAGATGATGACTGTGAAATAGATTCTCCCATTACAATACTGCTTCTGTCATTTAGAGTTTTGACAACACTTGTAGCTGGAGACTGTAGCACTTTACGAGAAAGTCTCATTCTTCCGTCAGCTGGATCACGCCCAAAGTATTTCACCTGTATTAAAGAAGCCAATTTACCTTTACAGTTACATAGTACAATGATCAACACCCAAATTAGAAGATATTTACATTTATATGGTGCAAAAAAACCCAATGAGTAATGTTTTTACTTTCCTGAAAGCACAGCTTAGTACTAAGTAGAGATATATACTAATAAATATAATTTGGTTAAATAGCCCTTATAAGAAAAAGAAAAGAGACAGGCATTTAGTTGCTCTATTAAAATCTTCTGTTAGACTCAATTGTGCTTTCTTATTTTCTCTAGGTCAGGTCCCTATACTGGAAGAACAGTGAAAGCCATGGTGAATGATTCTAGACAAGGACTTTCTGAGCCTAAGGGTACGATAAACTATACAGGATTATGGTTAGGTCATTCACACTATTCCCCAAAGGACTATCAAACTGGAGATTATTTGGCTTGACTTTAGACAACCCAAGTCGGGGGGGGGGGGGAAATGTGGCAGTTTTAAAGTCCCTTCTCATGCAAAAACACAACCTTATACAGATACTGGGTCTTAGTTCTTACTCTTCCCTAGAGGCTCCTTGAACAATGGACTACAGATTAGGAATAAACTAGAAGCCTTGGTTACTCAAGTCATGGGTAATAGGTATAGCTGGAACAAAATGTGGTATGGACAAGTAAAACAGAAACCAAACACCACCAGACTGGCAATGACTTCCTTTATACATTCATAAAAAACTATAAAAAGGTCAAACAACATGGCTTTCTTTAAACTCAAAAATTTCTAGCTATGAACCAGTTGAAGTCTCAACTTAAATATGTTATTCAAGGCCTTTAACAGAGTTACGTGTTCAGAGTTCTCCTGTCCTATCTGCACATCACTGCATAGCTATTACTGGCCTCATGCATTTTTAAAAGTTCTAAAGTGGGGGGACTACTATTCGAACTAAACTGCAAGCTCCCTAAGGGGAAGAATTACACCTAAATCCTTTGTTTAAAAACAAACCTAAAGTTAAAAAAGCACAACACATAATACAAATCACAGATGTTGATTTGATTCTTTCAGCTTTTTGGAAAAAAAAAAAAATTTGAAACTTGGAGTACAGTTTACAACTTTTAAGGCTGAAAAGTTGAATACAAGTACCTGAATTTCTTGGCCAACTTCTAATCCAAGGGCGGTGGGATGTTTAATCTGAAAGGGAACATGTTCATTTGTTAGTTGCTATGCATAATTTCTTAATATCCATAGCAGTACACATTTTTTAAAGTGGAAAGTTTTAGTGTTTTTCCTGATTATAAAATCTGTTGATTACAAAGGCTTAAAATACACATTAAAGTGAGAGCAAAAATCATCCAAAGCTCTCTACTTTTTAGATAACTACTGCTGATACTCTAACAAGTATCCCTTCAAATGTCTTAGTATGTACTCCATTTATAAAAATGGACCTTACTGAGCTTGCTGTTTTCTAATACGTTGATTTTTCATTCAATAATATGTTCAGGATATCCTTTTATATCAACAAATGAAACAGTAGAATGTTCAAACTGTATAATTTGTTTAACTGATCCCCTAAAGGTAGTCATTTAATTCGTTTTAAATTCCAGTATTTTTTTTTTAAGACTTTATTTACTTGGGGAGGGGAGCAAGAAGGAGCATACGCAAGCGTGAGAGTGCTTGTAGGGCAGAGAGGAAGAAGCAGACTCACTGTGGTGCAGAGAGCCCAATGCAGGGCTCGGTCACAGACCTGAGATCATGACCAGAGCTAAAGGCAGATTCTAACTGACTGAGCCAACCAGGTGCCCCTTAAATTCCGGTATTGCAAATGTTAGTAATTACTGAATCTAGCTGTAAGGTATATAGATATTCAGTGCACTATTTTTTTCAACCTTTCTGTAGGTAACTACAGTGTTGTAACAATTAGGTAGTTACTCAAATTATCCTTTCAGAATAAAGTCCTAATGTTGAACTTCTAGGGCCAAAGGTACTCATACACATATATCAAACACTCTCCAAACAGTTTGTCTCAATTTACATTTCTACAACAGTATCTCAAGGGTATGAGAATGTCCATTTTTTTCTTCCATATTTTCACCCACATTGGGGATTTTCAACTATCTGAAAGTTGAAAAATGATAACTTAGTTTTATTTGCATTAAAAAAATCTGCTGTTGGGGCGCCTGGGTGGCCCAGTGGGTTGGGCCTCTGCCTTCTGTTTGGGTCATGGTCTCAGGGTCCTGGGATCGAGCCCCGCATCAGGCTCTCTGCTCAGCAGGGGAGTCTGCTTCCCCCACTCTCTCTGTCTGCCTATCTGCCTACTTGTGATCGGTCAAATAAATAAAATCTTAAAAAAAAAAAAAAACACCTGCTGTTGGGGTGCCTGGAAGACTTGGTGGGTTAAGCATCTAACTCTAGAATTCAGCTCAGGCCATGATGCCAGCATCATGAAATCAAACCCTGTGTTGGGCTCTGTTCTCAGTGTGGAATCTGCTAGAGATTCTCTCCCTTTCCATCTGTTCCAACCCCTGCTCACCCATGCTTTCTGTCTAAAATAAAAACAAGTAATATACAAATCTTTAATTTAAAAAAATTGCTGTTGGGGCGCCTGGGTGGCTCAGCGGGTTAAGCCTCTGCCTTCGGCCCAGGTCATGATCCCAGGGTCCTGGGATCGAGCCCCACATCGGGCTATCTCCTTGGCGGGGAGCCTGCTTCTCCCTCTCTCTCTCTCTCTGCCTGCCTCTCTGCCTACTTGTGACATCTCTGTCTCTCTCTGTCAAATAAACAAATAAAATCTTAAAAAAAAAAAAAATTGCTGTTGAGGGGCGCCTGGGTGGCTCAGTGGGTTAAGCCTCTGCCTTTGGCTCAGGTCATGATCTCAGGGTCCTGGGATCGAGTCCCGCATCGGGCTCTCTGCTCAGCAGGGAGCCTGCTTCCTCCTCTCTCTCTCTCTCTCTCTCTCTGCCTCTCTGCTTACTTGTGATCTCTGTCTGTCAAATAAATAAATAAAATCTTTAAAAAAAAAAATTGCTGTTGATGTTGACCTTTCTTACTGATCCACATAAACCCTGTGCATATGAAGCCTCTCTCATTTGTTATATACATCTTTTTCCCCTGAGTTGGTACTTGCCTTTCACCTTTATTGTAATTTTGCCATGTATTTTAAAATGATATCAGGAGCCCCTGGGTGGCTCAGTCAGTTAAGTATCTGAATCTTGATTTCACCTCAGTTCATGATCTCAGGGTCGTAAGAAAGAGCCCTGTGTGGTGCTCTGCACTGAGCAGGGAAGTCTGAGATTCTCTCCCTCTGCCCCTCCCCTCACTCAAGCACTTGGGTTCTTTCTCTAAAATAAATCTTTCTAAAATAAATAAAACAGGAGATATTCTGCTTTATGAAAATCAGCTATTCCAATACAATGTATTAAATAATCTGTTTCTTCAGACTAAAAATGCAATTTTTAGTATATATTATATTCCCATTTATATAACGATAATTTCTGGTCTCTATTTTCTGTTGCATAAATTATCTAATTCTAGGTCAATAATACACTGTTTTATTCAGTATAGCTTTATATTTCAATATTTGGTAAACTAAACATTCCTATTAATCTCTGTACCTATAGTTTTCTTGAATAGTTTCATATTTTTAGTTTTATCTTACCATGCTTGGTTGGCCAAGAAAGTTGGGAAGACAGGGCCATAGCTAGGTATTATTAAAAAGTAACTGTTACATGTTAACTCTCGATGTGTTAACTCAAGAATGTTTCTATTCCATCATGTAAGGACAAACATAAATATCTGTGTTAAATAGTGTAAAAACCTTCTGTCAGCAACACTGCTGTCATTTTCAGCTTTTATTTAGGCTAGTAAGTGGACAAAGTGCACAATTCTCAACAACCCAGGTAATTTCACTACGATGATTTTAAGGTGGTTTAAAATACATTGTTTTGTTTTTACCTTTCGTTGATCAAGTTGTGTGTTATGAAGTAGTACTGCAGTCATATTTGGATATAATTTAACCATCACTCCAGTGTCCCTGAAAAGGAAAGGAAATAAGCCTGATTAAAGCAGTATCTGAGTATCTACTCATAATCAAACTGATTACGTATTTATTGGAGAACAAAGTAAACACACACACAATTGTAAAAAGGATACCTAAAAGAGAAACTTATTTTTTTAACTGAACATACACCTTGGATTTACATTTTTTAGAAAATATTTTATTTATGGGGCACCTAGGTGGCTTAGTGGGTTAAAGCCTCTGCCTTCAGCTCAGGTCATGATCTCAGGGTCCTGGGATTGAGCCCTGCATCAGGCTTTCTACTCAGCGGGGAGCCTGCTTCCCTCTCTCTCTCTGCCTGCCTCTCTGCCTACTTGTGAGCTCTGTCAAGAATAAATAAAATCTTTAAAGAAAAAAAAATTTATTTGAGAGAGTGAGAGAGCATGAGCAGGGTAAGGGAGAGGGAGAAGCAGACTCCCCTGAAGAGCAGTGAGCGTGACAAGGAGCTCAATCCCAGGTCATGACCTGAGCTGAAGGCAGATGGTCTGAGCCACCCAGCTCCTACACCCTGTTATTTAAATATTTGTAAATGAAAGGACAGAGAACAGATAAAGGAACATTGTGTAATGACAAGCTTTTACACTATATATTCTTCTATAATTCTCTATTTCCCCATTTTGAAATGGCATTAATTATTTATTTTTTAAAAGATTTTATTTGAGAGAGAGTGAAAGAGAACATGAATGGGGAGGAGAGGGATAAACGACATTAAATATTTTAAAGTAGTGTAGATGAATCATCAACCTATTAAATAATGGTTTAAGGAAGGGGGCTGGATAAAATAAGGTATTTATTTCATTACAAAATCTGTCTTTGTTTCACTAGTCTACTAAAATAAGCCATCTCATTTCTCAGTTTTTCACCTATGATATTAAACAAATTATTCCATTGGCTTTTGTTATTCATTTCAAATAGCTCTGAACACTCAGGCTACATCTGATATATATATGTATTTTTTTCCTTAAGAAGGGGATTTTTCAGGGGTGCCTGGGTGGCTCAGTCTATGAAGTGTCTGCCTTTGTCTCAAGTTATGATCCCAGGGTCCTCTGGGATTGAGCCCCGCATTGGGCTCCCTGTTCCTGGGGAGTCTGTTTCTCCCTCTCTTCCCTGCCTCTGCTTCCTCTCGCTACCTTTCTCTCTCTCAAAAAATAAATAAAATATTTTTTTAAAAAGGAGAGGGGATTTTCTCATCCCCCCAAAATCAGTCTTTTTAGCTGATAAAAAATACTTTGAGGTTGAAATTGACATTTAAAGAAATGTTAATTAGGCATTAAGTAGTACTATCTTTAAAACAAACCAACATAACACTACTAGAAAAAGAAAAAGGAACACTGCTGGGTCTATCTGGGCCTGTTTTACTGTTTATTGGGAAAATTTAAGTGGTGGGAAATTTGGTTCAAGGAAACAATTCACTTAGAAGAATCTATTAGTACAATTATAATCACAGAATCATGTTACTGAAAATCAACAAACTGGCATAGAAAATAAATTATACCTTAAAAATAATTTGTGGCAGGTAATTGACATAAAATCTAAATACCTAAGATTTTCAACATATATAATGCAAATATGAAGTTAACATGTGCTTATAATATAAATCTTACAAAAACCAGCATAGTGGGGGCACCTCGTGGCTCAGTGGGTTAAAGCCTCTGCCTTTGGCTCAAGTCTGATCCCAGGGTCCTGGGATAGGGCCCCACATCGGGCTCTCTGCTAGGTGGGGAGCCTGCTTCCCCCTACCTCTCTGCCTACTTGTGATCTGTCAGATAAATAAAATCTTAAAAAAACAAAGAAACAAACAAAAAAACCCCAGCATAGTGTATTGGTTGATATTACCTGATTTCAGTTATTGTGGCGGTATACACTGCTCCAAATTCTAGTTGCTGCTCTTGCTGTAAGTACAAAATAAGCCATAAGATGAATAAAAAGCAAAAAAATATAGAAAAAAGTAAGTATTATAAGATCTAAACTTACATCATCTTTGCAGATTTCAGTAATGAAGTCTCTTGCTTCATGCATAGCACTTGGTGTTGGTGCAAATACAGAAAATGTTTCTTCATCCACCTGACTAACAGTTACTCCTTTTAAAAAGATAATTTAACATATTAAAGTTAAATTGCTCACTTTAGTGAAGCCTAGTCTTACAAAGTAGATGTGAGAGCAGGGGACTGACGTATAAGTAGCTGGGCAGAGTTGTGTTATATTTACTCATTGCTTTAGGAATGAAGAGATTCATTCACCAACATATAACACATTGCACACCTGTTATGTATGTGACATTGTACTCTGGCCAGGGGAAACAACAGTCAGTCACTATCTCTGTGTTCTTGGAGCTCAAGAGTTTGGTAGGAGAAAGCACATTTAAGTTCTAATTTTTGAAGATTTGATTTTGCTCTTTTAATTATGAGTAGCTTCTATACTGTAACCTTTTCCTCACTTTTTCTTTCTCTTACTCTAGAGTCGTGAACAGATGGATGAGGGATGACATGTCAGTTTCTCAACCTAAAGCGCTGGCTAAGACAACTATGCTTCTCACCTTCCTTCAGTAACCTCAAAGCTGATAAGTACTAGGTAACTCAAAGATTGTTTCTAGAAAAAACAAAGCATACTATTTCTACACATACTCTTCAAATAAAAGTCTAAATAAGACTAAGTGAAAAACAGCAGAATAGAAAATGACAGCAAAATCCTCTGAAGTGATAAACTAAAGATTTTTCTGAATGTTCAATTTTAAAATGTCACAAAGAAATCAATGAATTCTAGGTCACCCTTCTTGAATTTAGTTAAGAATGACTGCTGATTTATTAAGAGGCATACAGAAAACTTAAAGACATGACAGCATTATATTCTTTTCTCTTGTTCTCACATATCTCAAACATATTTTTTGAATATAATGGAGATGAAATGGCAACTTATGGGGCCTACCATTAAAACCCTCAAACTTGGGGCACCTGGGTGGCTCAGTTGGTTAAGTGTCTGACTTTTGATTTTGGCTCAGGTCATGATACAGGTTTGTGAGATCAAGCCCTCAAGTTGAGGTCCATGCTAAACATGGAGCCTGCTTCAGATTCTCTCTCCCCCCCTCCCCCTTTTCCCCTTCCTCTCTAAAAAACATAAAAAAATAAAACCCCCAAACATCATACAACTCTTACCTGTTTCAGCCTGAAGCTTTTTTAAATGATATCCACCTGGTCCAACAAATTTTGCCCGTTTTGATAATGGAACCTGAATAGTTTCTAAAATGTAGTAAAGACAAACTGTAAATAATTCAAATACATATATGAACCTAAAACATCTTGATCAAAATTTTTTTTTTTGCATATGCACATGTAAAACTATTTCATGGGAAATAGAAAAATAGTTACTTGACTCAAGTTTCTGTAAGTTCTAATGTCTAAAAATACCTCCCCAAATTTAAAATATTTATAGAAATATTTAAAAATATTTTTGTTTTGTGTATGGAGTTAAAGGAAATTTAAATATAATAATATACTTTCATATATTAATGTTTACCTTATGACAGAATAAATAATAACTTTAATACATTACCTACAACAGGTCCATTTTCTTTTCTAGATGCTCGAGGTTTTGAAATAGTTTTGTTCATAATCTGTAGTATCTCCTTCTTTGCCACTATAAGAGATAAAAACATAAAAACTATAATCACAGTTGACCCTTGAACAACTGAACGAACAAAATTCGTGTAAAACTTTTGATTCCCCAAAACTTAACTACTAATAGCCTAGAATTGACTGGAAGCCTTACTCGTGACAAAAAACAGTTAAGTGACACATTTTTTATGTTTATCTATTATACTCGATATTCTTATAATAAAGTAAACTAGAGAAAAGAAAAGATTAAGACAACCTTAAGACAACCATAGAGGGGTGCCTGGGTGACTCAGTGGGTTAAACCTCTGCCTTCAGCTCAGCTCATGATCACAGGGTCCTGGGATCAAGCCTTGCATCGGGCTGTCTGCTCAATGGGCTTCCCCCCCATCTCTCTTCCTGCCTCTCTGCCAGCTTTGATCTCTCTCTGTCAAAAAAATAAATAAAATCTTAAAAAAACAAAAAGGAAACCATAAGGAATAGAAAATATATTTACAGTACTGTATATTTATTGAAAAATATTTGCATAGCCATGGATAGGGGGCTGGCTCTGGGATGGCATAGTTCCACAGCTTGGTGGCTTAGGCTCAGCAGTGGCAACCCCTAGGTGGCCTGCAGGCTGCAACAGTTGCATGGAAGCATAGTAATGCTGCTTCATCTGCATGGACATGTACCACTGACCCATGGCCATACACTCATACCTGTGGCCACATGTGAGTGTGCTGGTCTCCAGGAAGCTTCAGGGCCAAGGTGCAATAGTGGGGAATGGGTCCCCTCCCAACCCCACAGGCACAGAGGACTTAGTGCAGGGACTTCCTATACAGTGCTACCTCTTCTCTCTGGGCATGTTTCTCCACTTCAGTCCAGTCTGCTGGCCAGCCCTGGATGCTTGATGGGACCACCTTCTCAGCACACTGGGTAATCTGCAGCCCTAACCAGTCATGCCCCCCCCCCCATCCGCAGGAGCTGCTA
This sequence comes from Mustela lutreola, assembly GCF_030435805.1. Classification (NCBI taxonomy): domain Eukaryota; kingdom Metazoa; phylum Chordata; class Mammalia; order Carnivora; family Mustelidae; genus Mustela; species Mustela lutreola. The sequence continues at coordinate 79,617,780 of NC_081298.1, forward strand.
ATTGCCTCAGCAGGACTCAGAGGATACTCAGTGTAGCAGACATGACCTCTGGGTCAGCTGCCTTCAGTTCATCTGGTGGAATGGGCAATAGAAAATAAATGCTTTCTGCTGTAAATAAATGCTTTTGTTGCCAACTTTAAAAAAAAAAAAAAGCCCACAGAAACAAAACACAATCCACGCATAAGTGGACCCGTGCAGTTTGAGCACAAATTGTTTAGAGGTGAACTATATATAAAAAAATGTGATAAGATATAGCAGTAGTCTTAGTTTTTATGGAGTAAAATCCAAATTCTTTAACTTAATAATCAAAGCTCTTCATATCCTAATTACCTTTACAATTCTACTTATAGCCCTCTTTCTCCATAAATCTTATCTTAGGGAGTCACTTATAAAAATTGAATTTTCTCTGGTCTCTCATAAAGGTTTGAAATTTCATTTCCAAAACAGTACTTTATAAAAAGCCCATTTTTAATATGTCTAATGGGAATTATAGTTGTCATGAATAAATGAAAAATGATGGAAAGAGAATCAGGCACACTAGCTTACCTGAGGCTTGTTGAATGGCCTCCATAACAATTTTTATTGGTATTCCAGGTAATTTAATATCTGCCTGACGTGGAAAAGTAAAAAAATTATATAAATACTGATTCATGACATTATTTAAATATTATAAAAGTGAAACAAAATAGGTTTAAAATACCTGTAATGCGGTTATTCCCTTATTGGTGCCGGCTATTTTGAAATCCATGTCACCATTGTAATCTTCAATTCCCTGAAGGAATTTAAGAAATGATATAGTTTTAAACAAAAACAAAATTCATCCAGGCAGAATAGAGGAATTTTAAAAAACATCTAGCGAAGTAAACCATGTCCTCTAAGACTAAAAACAAAGAAGTATCTTCTACGGTAACTATTGCTTCTAATTTGTGGCTTTTTAAGTTAGAACTGTTTCATCAGAAGATTACTTTAAGTTCATGTTGTCCCCCCATAAATGCACAGGGATTCATTTATGATCACCCTAAAGTGAGCCGCTATGGATATTTATACTGCTTTATGTATATTTTAACTCACATCCTATAAAATCCAAGGCTAATATGCAGAGGAGGAAAGTAAGATAAGTAACACCAAGTAATGTTATTCTTCTAAGCATTCAACGCTTATAAAATGTGTCATCTTCACCACTGAATATTTGAAAACATGGATATACTTGCCAGAATATCTGTCAGCAAACGATAATCTTCTATTTCACCCTTCTCAGGATTGTTTTTGGTGACCAATCCTATTGCCACACCTGCGACGGCAGATGAAATTGGAACTCCTATAATTGAGAAGAAGAGCTTGTATGTAATGTGTACATCAACCTAACACACATATTTATCATTCTGTTGATATTTAATATGTGAGTCATCAGAACCAAGCTGGAATTTGACGTCATCAGAACCAAGCTGGAAAGGTCATGTATCTACCTCATTTCTTCTTAAGCATATGAAAAAAGCCCCTTAAAACAAATAAACAGGTAATCACTTTTCTCACAAATATCTCTATAAAAATAACACACTTAACTCTTAATAGAATCCATTTGTCTTTTTACTTTTGGTATGTTTATCTTCTTTTTTTGGAAATGTAACCATGTTATTGGTAAATCCCTCCAGCCTAAACCCCTCATCTCACTACTCCATGAAAGCCATCAGTAGTTTTTTTTGTATATGTGTATCCTCCCAGAAAATTTGTGCCCAAATATGAATCAAAGTGTAATCTTTTGTTCTCTTTACTTATGGAAGCATAGTGAATGTGCCCACTATTCTGCACCTTGCCTTTTTTCACTTAATAACATACCTTGGATAATGACACATAATGCCACACAAAGTTCTACCTTATTCTTTTGAATGGCTGCTCAGTACTCCCTGAATGGATTTATAAGCCACATAATAGAAGTAGGATTACTGCGTCAAAAGGTATATGGGTTTACATTTTTATAAATCTGTCAAACTGCCTTCCAGAGTGTAGCATTTTATATTTCTACCAGCTGTATTTGAGGGTGCCTGCTATTTTATTTTCTTAATTCCTGTCAGATCTTTTGACCTTTGTTATATAAAGGGCAAAAGTGGTAGCTTATTGTTTTTAATTTGATTTTTTTATGAGTGAAACCAAACTTTTAAAAATGTTTATAAACTGTTTATTTAATTAGTTTATTTATTTAGGCTCCACACCCAGCTATGGAGCCCAATGCAGGGCTTGAACTCACAACACTGAGATAAAGACCCATGATGAGATCAAGAGTTGGATGCTTAACCAACTGAGCTACCCAGGCACTCCTTATATTTCTTTTTCTCTGAATTGCCTGTTCATGGCTTTCAACCATTTTCCTACTTGTTTGTTAATCTTTTTTTCTTAATGATTTATAAAAGCTCTTTCAACATGAACAGTACATCTTTGTTAAATATAAATGTAGACTATTAAAGGAAATATATTATTTTCCTAGTCAGTTGACTTTGTTTATTGTGATTTATTTTCCTGTATAGAATTTTAAAGTTGTACGTTATCATGGTTCCTGGATTTTGCTTAGAAAGGTTTTTCCTAAGATTTGATAAAATTTTCCATGTTTCTTTCTTTCTTTTCTTTCTTCCTTTTTTTTTTTTTTTACAAAACATTTAAGGTTTTATCACTTGGAATTTAACTGTTAAAAAGGATTGTGCCAAGGGATATCATTTCATATTCTCTAAGCAATCTCACTTATGCTCTTGTTTTTAACCATAACCTATAATGTTGATGACCTAAAAAATCTCTCTCTCCTATCTATTTCTCTTTGCTACTAAGCTCTAGAGCTATACAGCCAATATGGCTATTGGACATTTCCAGTTAAATGTCCCCAAAGCATGTTATATGTATGTACATATATATAAAATATAAGCATACCCAATAAATCCTTTTTGTCTTGTCTTTCTTATCTTGGTTGAATGCAACTAAGATACTTGTCCAGAATCAATACTTTTTTCCTCATTTCCTAATATGAAGTCCACAAAGATCTAATAGTTTGTCCTTTAAATTTCTGTAGAAAGTTGTCCTTTCCTACTGAAACATCCATTGTTACTTCTTTAGTCTAAGTTTCCTTTATTTCTTGCTCTGATAACATTCTCCTTGTCTAGTATCCCCCGTTTTAGTCTCTCCCCCGTTTCCATTCTCTCCCACTTCATCCTCTAGGTCTATCACCTAAGCTGGGAAAAACTACCAAAAAGAAAATAAATCAGATTCAAATCACACCATTCCTCTACATAAAATTCTCCTGAGTTCCCCACTATTTGCTTTCAGTAAATTTTATACATGTTCTATGGTCAAAAACATTTGGGAATAGTGCATATAGAGATTCAGAATTCACAATAGCATGTTAAAGCTTATTTAACTCATATTAAATAAACCTGCTTAACCCTGCTTAAATGTAGTTTAGAACAGAATGACTTTTTTTTCATGGTATACAATAATCAACATCCAGCAGGAACACTAGTCATAGATTACTGAGTTGTGATATACTAGCTTTAAGTTCAAAATTCTTAACATAACAATGACTTTTAAAAGGTGGTCCCAATTTATTACTTAATTTTTTAAAATACATTTTAGAAACATACTATACGGCTTCATAACTTCGCCCATTATGTTTCTTTCACATGAAATATGGGTCCTCCTCCTAATGAGAGATCAACTACTCAGCCTTTAGAACCAGATGAAATGTAGCTGTCTTTATGAAGCCAAGTACCTTCAACCTAATTTTTCATCCATATTGTACATATTTTTGCCTTTTACCTATTTGAATTAATCTCCTTGATCTTGTGTTTTTTGTGCCTATAAGCTTTTTAGAAAACAGGTACCATTTGTATCCCTAAAGTAAGATAGTGCCTATGTGAGGAATGACAAGCATTCATGTGTTTGAGCTGAATTGCACACCCTTTGTTGGCTTTTTCCACAGGACTTAACATTCATTCTTGTCAAATTCAATTGTTTTCTATTTAGCTTATTTTTTATCTTAACATTTTTTTAGAGATCAAAATTGTCATTTAACACATCAGTCATGCATTCCTTTTTAGCAGTATCCTTTTAATTAATTAGCAGGCACTAATTAGAATTAGTGCTCTAAGTCAATTCAATAATAAAAACACTAAAAGGGACAGGGCTTAGAAGGAAACATCTTCAGGCATTCCACTTGACCAAACCATCCTACTGATCAGATTTGCTTGTCTCCTCTGCTCATGCTTCAACCAGTTATGATGGCGCACTTATCATCCATCTCAATTTCTGTATCATTTACAGAAAAATCATGAGCTGCCAAGCTACTCTAGAAACAATGTAAGCAGCAATCACCCTCCCCACTCCAAATCTGGTAATGTTTCCAAAGTGGAACATTATTTTACGACATGATTTATTTTAAATGAGTCCCTCTCGTCCCTTCTCTTCACAGCCCCCTCCTTCCTAAAAATACTTATAACCCTTTTTTTCTTAAATAATCTCTTTTAAGAGTTTTGCTAAGGGTGACTGTCAAGTTCACTAGGTTATGCTTTATAGAAAATACTTTACTTTTTTTTTTTCAAAATTAAGAACTTTTTGTGTCCTTCGTATATTAGTTTCTGATTTTTCAAATACTGCCAACATTGGTCAGGTATCTCATCCTGAAGTTCTCATCTTTACTTAGGTTGGGTTTTTGTCAAGACCAAAAGATCTGAATTCATTTAAAGCATTTAAAATTAAAGAAATTTAAAATTAAAATTTAAAATTTAAAAATTAAAATTAAAAAAATTTAAAATTAAAGCATTTAAAGCATTTAAAAGCATCTTAAAATTTCCTTTTACTTTATATTTCAATTCACCTTTTTGAGAATATGTTGTTTCCCAGTACAAAAATTTAAGACTGACTGAATGCAAGCTCCACCAGGACAGGGGCTTTGTTTTGTTCATCACTGTGTCCCAAAAGCTCAGTGCTTGGCACAGGGGTGGCATCTAGTAAAGACTGGCTGAATGAATGTATGAAGGTGAAAAAAAAAAGTATTTTACCAGCAAGCTTAAATATCACCTTATGCTTTTCTGGCACTGAACACAACTAGAAAAGTACTTTTAGGTTGGTTTGTTTTGTTTTGTTTTTTGCTTTGGCTTAAGTTTTCGTCTTTCTAGATAGTGTTATTATATACTCACACAATTCTTCTATCTCATCCTTGGTTATAGTATCCTTTCTACTTTGTTTTTCTGTACTATAAATGTGTGAACTTAGGGGAAGCTCCATGTAGCCTCTTGAGTATCTTTAGGTTCCCTTCCTTCTTGAACAGCAACATTGGTGAGATACAGAAATTGTTTTTCAGAGCCTTAGCATGTTGACTCTTCCCCTTTTAGTGTTTCAAACTGAGAGAGGATACTGAACCTCTTATAGTCTTTCTTCCTAAAATTCTGTGTATCCTTCTGTGCGTGGTACTGTTCTTCTCATGGTTTGCAAATTGAATGGAAGATTACATGGTTATTTTCCTTTACGGATCCTAAATACTTCTGCTTCCTGGTCCAAACTTTATTGGTGAATGGAATCAACTACAGAGCTCTTTACCTTTTGGAAGGTAAGAAGGCTCACTGGATCACCAAGGCAAGTAAATAATTTCAGTGTTCTCCCTTTTACCAGAAATAAGAATTCTAGTAATTATCTGTATAGCCGAAGCTGCACTTTGTAACTATCTTGCTCTGGCCTGGTTTGATAATCTGTAATCTGACTTCTCCAGGTCTTATCAAAATGTAATTTTAAAGAGATTTTATATTTTATACTAATTAAATAGAGATAAAGCATTAGTAGCTTTGACACATAATTCTTTTACCTGCATCCATTAATGCTAAACTTCCACCACATGCAGATGCCATTGAAGATGATCCTATTGAAACAAAAAAATACTTGTTTATAATATACTGATTTTTTTTAATGTAGAAAACTGTTACTATTGTTTATTTCCTTATAAATATTCAGTATTCTTTCCTTCTTTCTTTTTAAAAGCAATTAAGGCAAGCTCTGTTAAACCACAAACTATAGGGCTACACAGTCCAATATGATAGCCATTAGGTACATGTAGCTACTATATTTAAATTAATTGAAATAAATTCGGTTCCTCTACTGTATAGTATGAAAATAATTTCCATCATCATAAAAAGTTTTATAGGACAGCAGTGCTACAGATTCTAAGAAACCTCCCAGAACAACCACCATGCCTCTTCTGTTGCTTAATCAGAAGGCAGTTAAAGATAGAGGATAGGCTCTGGCTCTCTCACTGGACCCTAAGTTATAGCCTAGTCACACCCTGTAAAGAACAAAAAGTCTCTAGCTTAAATTCAGCGGGGGTTTTTTTGTTGTTGTTTTTAAGTATCTGTGACCATCACTGTGACCTTTCTGTCTCTAATGGCCGTACTTTGCCTTGATGTGAGTACTTAATGTTAATTTAAATTTGATCTTTTAGATTTTATTTGAGAGAGAGAGAGAGAGAGTGCACAAGCAGAGGGAATGGCAGGCAGAGAGAGAAGCAGGCTCTCCGCTGAGCAAGGAACTTGAAGCGGACTTGATCCCAGGACCCTGGGGATCATGACCTGAGCTGAAGGTAGATGCTTAACCGACTGAGCACCCAGGCATGCTAAATTTGATCTCTCAGCCCAGCCACTCTCTCTGTGCTGCCTGCTTATATTTGTGATACTTGATAGGTGTCCCCTCCCTGCTTAATGGATCAGTCTCTTTTGTCCTTTTCTCTCTGGAAGCTGGCCTTGCTCTATGGTTTGTTTGTAAAAACAAATAACCCCTACTGGATCTGCTATAAAAGATACATAAAGAGAAATACTTGTTTTATATTGCTTTCAAAACATCTCATTAGCTAAGAACAGCGATTTAGACAGTCTATGATTAACTAAACACATTTTTCTTTTGTCATAGACTTGGGCACTGTGGTAATAAGCACAATGTAACATAAGTTATGAAAAGATTGTAACAGGGAATTCCGGTCTCTTTGACTAGAGGAAAAATTTATTTTAATATCCTACCATTTGACTCTAGGACTTCAGATGTTACTCTTATTGTGAAAGGAAAATCCTTGGGGATAACAGGATACAAAGCTTTCTCAGCAAGAGCACCTGAATTAGAATAGAAAATAATAAGCATAAATGTACTAAGTCCCCATAAGAATACCATGTAAGTTTATACATTTGTACTCACCATGCCCAAGTTCTCTTCTATTCACCCCAGTTACTTTGCCAATTTCATTAGTGGCATAAGGAGGAAACTTAAAAAACAAAAAAACAGATACATAAACAGCTGACATGGAAAGACCTAAGATATAGTATCAATATAATAAAAGAAGTTACAAAATAGTAGAATCCCATTTTTTTTAAAAGTTCATTTATATACACAGAAAATGTGTATCTGAAATTTACATCAAATTACTAAACGTAGCTATTTCTAATGTGTATTTGAACCAGAGTGGGAAATGGATAGTTATGGGGATTCACAATGTAAGTTTCTATTATGTTTAAATTATTAACACTGATGAAGTATTATATTTTTATAAGAAAAATATATACAAATTTAAAAAGAAATGCTCATTAAGGGGCGCCTGGGTGGCTCGGTGGGTTGAGCCTCTGCCTTCGGCTCGGGTCATGATCCCAGGGTCCTGGGATCGAGCCCCACATCGGGCTCTCTGCTCTGCGGGGAGCCTGCTTCCTCCTCTCTTTCTGCCTGCCTCTCTGCCTGCTTGTGATCTCTGTCAGATAAATAAAGAAAAAAATCTTTAAAAAAAAAAAAAAAAGAAAAAGAAATGCTCATTAAGGAAATAGATCTTTTCCAGTAAGGGTTTTCTTTTAGTCAGAGGTTGCAAACTATTTTATTTGACCAATATAGTGTCTCAAAGGAATATGACTTAGTTGCAATCATTTAAAATACTGGGAAATACCCCATAAAATCTTGGAATTCCAGTTTAACAAATATTTTTAAAAAGGAATACATGAATCTTCAAGCATCTGGATCTAGCAGTCAATTTTCAGAACTGCAGTCAGTTTTTAGGAGATAGAGAAACTTGCTGGGTTGCACCATGAGTGTGTAATCAGCAATACCCAGACTGCAGGGACCTCTACAGGTAAATGGCTCTGGGACTTCAAGAGACAGATTAAAAAGAAAAGAACATGTTGGAGAAGAAACTATAGATTAACAGAGACTTACAGAAATACCAAATTAAAAAAAAAATGGACAAGATTATAGAATACAGTATACAGATATATACCAGAAATGCAAGAAGTAATTACTATAAAATTTAGGAGAGTAGTTACTTTCAGGGAAAGAAGGGTGTTGAGACTAGGATGAAAAGCATAGAGGGGCTTCAGGGGTGACTGGGAACATTTCTATTCTCTGATTTCAGTGGTGGTTTTAAGATTCTCTGCCTTATAAAAACTCATTATACCATCCTTTGTTTTATATCATTTTCAGTATCTGTGTTTTATTTTACAATAAAAAGTTTTTAAAAAAATGAAATGAGGTAGCAACAGCCCATATCCTTTTACTGCCCCTCTCTTCACTTCTGTTGCCAGTCATCATCTAGAGGTGCATTTTTCACAGCTGTCCTTTTTATTATTTATTTTTATTTTTTTAAAGACTTCATTTATTTATATGACACAGAGAGAAGAGAACAAGCACAAGCAGGAGGAGCAGCAGGCAGAGGAAGGGGGAGAAGCAGGCTCCCCACTGAGCAAGAAGCCCAATGTGGGGCTTGTTCCCAGAACCCCAGGATCATGGCCCAAGCTGAAGGCAGACACTTAACTGACTGGGCTACCCAGGTACCCCCACAGCTGCCCATTTTAAAGACTGCCATCCATGTGCTGTGCAGCTCATGGCAAAGGATATGCTTTACTCAATTATAATTCCTTTCTGGCCTCTGCAGCATCAGAGTATATTAAGAACAGGATATTTATAAGGGATGCAAATCTGTGAAAATCTCTAGGTTTCTGTATATTCTCTATTAATCATAGTATGCTCAAAAAAAATTGAGATGTTGGGATTCTGGGCAGCCAACAACAGTCACTCAGAAGTGAAGTGACTTGCTGCTTTCACACTAGCCTTCCAGCAACTATGCTCCAAATACTAAAAGTGCTAGATATGTCTAGTGTGCCTTAGGACTTAGTTGTATATCAATTCAATCATGAACTCTTAATAGTTTCACATAAAGCAATTTACTATTAAATACCTCAGAGTTCTTTTACTACTAATCAACTTAGTAAAAATATGAACATTTAAATGAACTAAAGGGAGGAGGTGTTTTGTCATCTGAGGCATTGAAAAGCCCCACTTTTGTTTGATACCGGTGAATGGGTACAATATTTTCTTGATTAAAATAAAATTGTCTACTATAATTTAACTTTTATGTATGACTCAGAACATGAAGTTACTGACTGAAAACTATGACTTATTTCTCTAAATTCCCTTCTGCATGCAATAAAAGAACATGCCCAAATCCACCTTAACAGATAAGTAAAATCAGCATAGTAAAATGTTAATAGTAGAACCTAAGCAGTGAGCATATGGGTATTCACTCTAAATTTCTTTCAACTTTGCTATATCCTGAAAATTTTTCATAAAATATGAGGGATAATATTCACCTTACCTCATAGTGCAGCATGAAATTTTTATCTTTTATTCCACTACAAACAAAAAGCATAATATTAAAAACATCATATAAATACAAAAAAAATAACTTCAATAAGCAACTAAAAAGATTTAAGGGGATTTAAAAAATAATTATGTATTAAAGAGAGTTGGTCTGAAATTGAAAACCAGAATCAGAAGGATGAATGTAAGAGACAGTATTTTTTTCTGGGGTTTTATGAATGAATTTTACGAAGATTTAGTAAAACAATTTTGCTTCAAAGAGAAACACTTAAATATTCTATTTGTATAATAAGACAGTAGACATTTACTTTTAAGCATTAGTAACTGCTAAGAGAATCTTAAATTTTATAAATACATTAAATCTCAGAATTATGATCTTTCTCCAATCAGTATGTGAAATGAACATCAGTAACTGAAATGATATAGGGGAGAGGAGGAGATCAGACAGGCAAAGATTTTTCCAGGGTTTGAAATGAGAAATGTTATGACTATATCTAGAACAATGAGGAAAATAAGGATGAGAAGAAATACAATTCCTGGAAGCAGGAAACCAGATTTATCTACAACTGAGGAAAAGATGGACATATTCAGGGTCTTAGCACAGTGTCCCCATTAAGTGGGTGTATTACAAAAGGTACCTCTCTGTGCAAAGGCTTGAAAAATCCTGGGTTAGGGCTAAATCTGCATAACCATAAACCACAATCTGAGAAGAGAAATTTAAAAACTTACAGAAGACTAAAGGAATAACAGATTTGAGGGGCTAAAGAGGAGGATACGGATCATTAGTGCAGCACCTCCATTTTACAAGATGAAGAAACCAAAGGCCAACATGGCTGACTGATATGTGCCCTCTCATTTACACAGGTTACAGACCTAAGACTAGAATGTAAAGAGGTACCCTGGCCAAGTCCAGGGCTCTTTCTTATGCAGCCGTGTCGTTGCCTTTTAGAAAAGAAAGAAGTCAGTGTGAAAAAGGGCAGGACAACCAAGTTTGGGCTCAGATGGGAATTTAAAAAGTTTAAGAGCTCCCCCAAAAGGATTATGATTACAATAACAATCTCGCCTATACACACAGCTGTATTGTCAATTCTGTCAGCTATGTGAAAAACAATTACTGATGCCATCCTCAAGATACTGGGGGTTATCCTCATCAGTTGAGCAGTAGGAAGAGGGAGGAAGAGTCTTATGGTCTTCTGAGATCCTTACCAAGGGAAAGGGAAGCAAAAGTAGGCATTGAGCAAAGAAAAGAACTGTGCGTGGTATAGTAGCGCTGGTGAGGACTGTAACATAGGATTCTCATCATCTGAAATTGATGAACAAGATTTTACTGCTGACTCTTTAGGAACAGAGGAGGAGAGCCAAGTATTTCTGAACATAAATTTCAATGTGGCCTGGGATTAAATAAGGCTTTTTTTTTTTTTTTAGCTTATTAACAGCCTCCAGATTCTTTTTAGCAACTGAGACTCTTTCTTATGTTTTTGCTCTCTTCTTTATAACAAAAAAACCTACCCATATCTGTCCTGAGTTCTAGAGACAGAGACTAAACTGATTGTACCCATGTTAAAAATACACTATAAACAGAAAAATAAAGTAGAGATAGTAGGTTTAAAAAAGTAATAATAATAATATACTACTTGAGCTTCAATTATATACTGGAACATTGTAACTTACTTTAAAACATATCAAACATATGTTTTAGGACATACCAACACACTTTAAAAGTTACCAAAAAACACAACTTACTTTATGGCTGTTATAATTCGATCTGACTTCATACTAGATTCTAATGAATCAAATGTAACAGTACAAAGCACCTAAAATAGTAAGAAAAAAACCTGTCAGGTTTTAATTTACTAACAATGAGGAGGAAAACTAAAAACATTTCAATAACCCAATTAGCTATTAGAGAAATGGGATAAATAAATTCTATACAAAACTTGTCATGCTAGAGTAAACATTTATTCTTTCTATAAATATGAGAGCTATGTGGAAATCTCAATAACCCAAAGGTCTAACATCGTAGACTACTATGTAAAGAACTATACTAAGTGCTGAGGGAGGACAGGAAGAGGATGGTATGTTTGTAAAGCCTGGCTATAAAGGAAGCCTCAATAAAGGTCTAGCCAGGAGGGGAAAATAAGATGGGATCAGAGAGGGAGACAAACCATAAGAGACTCTTAAAAATAGGAAGCTAATTGAGGGTTGCTGGAAGGGGGGAATGAGCCGAAAGGGGTAACTAGGTAATGCGCATTAAGGAGGGCATGTGATGTAATGAGCACTGGGTGTTATATGCAACTGATAGATCACTGAATTCTACTTCGGAAACTAATAATACACTAAATATTAATTAACTGAATTTAATTAAGAATTTAAAAAATAAATAAGTAAAGGTCCAGCCTATAAACTGCCTACATAAAAAAAAAAAGTGCAATCTTCTTTGGAGGAACATAATGTAATCCAAACTCATCATTGCATCAATCAAAACATCCAGGATAGGGGCGCCTGGGTGGCTCAGCGGGTTAAGCCGCTACCTTCGGCTCAGGTCATGATCTCAGGGTCCTGGGATCGAGCCCCGCATTGGGCTCTCTGCTCAGCAGGGAGCCTGCTTCCTCCTCTCTCTCTGCCTACTTGTGATCTCTCTCTATCAAATAAATAAATAAAATCTTAAAAAAAAAAAAAATCCAGGATACAACCAACAGAAAAATAGGAAATGGTACCCATTCTCAAGAGGAAAGATAATGAGTAGTTTGCCCCGAGCTAATTCAGATGTTGGATTAACAGAAAAGGATTTTTAATAGCTCTTATAATTATACCCAAAGATATAAAGAAAAACAAATGGAAATTCTAAAATTGAAAGATACATTATCTTATGTATCTTGACAGGAGTCAATGAACATGGAGAAGGATAACAGAAATTGCCAAATCTAAAGAACAAAGAAGGGGTGTGGGGTGGGGTAGGGAAAAACATACCCTCAGTGACCTGTGGGACAATTTCAAAAGGACTAATATATATACTTACAATCCCATGAGGAGAGATAAGAGAATAAGGTAGAAAAGATATTTGAAGAAATTATAGCTGAAATCCCTAAAGTCTGATGAAAGACACAAATTTACAGATTCAAGCTCAGGAAATTTAGCATGATAAATACAAAGAAAACTACCTTTTCACAGTTATATTGTTAAAAACCAAAACAGAAAGAAAATCTGGAAAGCACCCAGATGAAGATAATAAATAGTATACAAGGAACAAGAATTTGAATGCATCCTGACTTTTTATTAGGAAAAAAATAAAAAATAAAAAAAGGTAGAACGTTCTTTTAAGTGCTAAAAGAAAAAAGCATTAGCCTGGAATCTAAATCTTGCAAAATACATTCTTTGTACATAAAGGCAAAATAAAGATATCTTCAGAGAAATGAAATGTGAGAATTTGTTGTCAGGTCCACAGGACAATAGTAAAGAAAGTCTTATCAGATTGAAGAAAACAATGCTAGATGGAAATTTGGATCTTCGGGAAGAAATACAAAGCATCAGGAATTATAAATACATAGGTTAATAAAATAATAAATATAAATAGGTTAATAAAAAAAATCTTTTCCCTCCTAACTTCTGAAAATACATGATTATTTAAACTACAAGTTATAATACTGCCTTGTAGAGTTTATAATACATAGATGTAACTTTTAAGAAAGACAATTATAGCATAATGTGTGATGTAGTACTAAGAAGTTAAGGCTATACACTCTACTATCTATTATAACCACTAAAAAAATAATGCGGAGTTACAGCTAGAAAACAGAGACATATTAAAATGGAATTTAAAAAAAATGTCTAGTTAATTCAAAAAGAAGGCAAAATAGAAAAATTAAAAACAGGGGGCCAAACAAAAATAATGAAATGACAGGCTAAATTTAATCACATCAGTAATTAAGTTGATCATTAATGGACTAAACACTCTTAAAAGGCTGAGATTGTCAGAAGAGCTAACAGAAGTATGCAGGCTATCTTAATGGAATTATTTAAAAAAATTTATTAAGGGGCGACTGGGTGGCTCAGTGGGTTAAAGCCTCTGCCTTCAGCTCAGGTCATGATCCCAGGGTTCTAGGATCGAGCCCCACATCAGGCTCTCTCTGCTACGTGGGGAGCTTGCTTCCTCCCCTCTCTCTGCCTGCCTCTCCGCCTACTTGTGATGTCTGCCTGTCAAATAAATAAAATCTTTAAAAAAAATTATTAAAGGCATAAAAGAAAACCTGAATTAAGAATGAGATTATTTATTGAAAAGACTGTGATTTAAATTATAAAAATATAATTTCTCTCTCAATTTATAAGTTCAGTGCAATACCAATAAAAAGAAAGATTTTTCTTTTCTATAACTTGATTCTAAAATTCAAATGAAGGAACAAATGTACCAGAACAGCTAAGACAATTTTGAGAGGCAGGGAAGAATAAAAAGGGAAGATTTATTTCTCGCCTATTAATATATACCTGCAAAATATAGTAGCTAAAACAGTGTGACACTGGCCTAGGAAATTCACAGAATGATAGAAGAGAATATAGTCCAAAATGTATTTATAAACTTTGAATACAGATAAATTGATATTATAAGTCAACAGAAAAAATGAATTATTAGTAAATGTGTTGTAAACGTGGCTTACTCTGGCATTTCCCATCTCATACCAATTCTAAGAGTAAATGCCAAAACAGATTAATAGTCTAAATTTGATAGCTACTAGTAGAAAGTTAATAAAAAAAAAACAAACTAGGTTCCTAATTTTGTGACTTTGGGGGTAAGGAAAGATTTCTTAAATAAGACTTTAAAAACACAAATCACAAAATAAAAAAGGAAAGCATTAGCAACATCAAAACTAAAGATTTCAGGTTCACTCTAGACAAAGAGTAGGTTACCACAAGCCAAATTAAAAGGCTTATGATAAAGAGGGAGATAATATATTCAAATTCTGGTTACTGAAAAGGATTAATGTTTAAAACACATTAAAAAAAAAAATCACTTAAAAATAGGAAGAAAAAAAGGGTAACAACCAGATAATTCACAAAAGAGCAAACCTGAACCAGGGCCATCATATTGCTCAAGTTTATGTGATAAGAGAGCCCTGAATGGTGTGCAGCCCCCAGGGTATGATTTATACAGTGATGACACTGACTTATTATGATATAAAGAGATCCTCAGCTGCACAGGGAAATACAAACAAAAGCAAGGAATACCAGTTGGTACCAATTTGACTGGCAAATTTAAAAGTAGTGATTAATAATGAGTAAAAGGAGGAGGTATAAAGCAAATACCATACAAAAAACAATGGATACACATATATGTTAAATATAAGAGCACAGGTGCTAATATAAGGGAAAAAATAGGACTGAGGCATAGGCTAAATAAAGAAAACAAATGAGGGCCCTGAAAAGACCAAAAATAAACAATATGCTAAAAACTAAGTGTGGACGCCTGGGTGGCTCAGTGGGTTAAAGCCTCTGCATTCGGCTCAGGTCATGATCCCAGAGTCCTGGGATGGAGCCCCCATAGGGGCTCTCTGCTCAGCAGGGAGCCTGCTTCCTCCTCTCTCTCTCTGCCTGCCTCTCTGCCTACTTGTGGTCTCTGTCTGTCAAAAAAAAAAAAAAAAAAAAAATCTTAAAAAAAAAAAAACAAAAACAAAACTAAAGAGTGTATGAGTTACTCAATTTTGTGTATCAAGAGTAAAAGAAAAATATCATATATGATAAAGATACCAGGTAATTCTAGAAAATGCAAAGCAATTTATAGTGACAAAAGCAGATCAACAGTTGCCTAAGGAAGGGGAGGGGAGCAGGGAAGAAGGGATTATAGAGAGGCAGGAAGAACCTTTTGGGGGTGACTGGTATGTTCATTGACTTTGGTGACAGCTTCCCAGTTGTATACACGTGAAAACCTATTAAACATACACTTTAAATATGTGCATTTTCTTGGATGGCAATTATACCTCAAAAAAGCTGTTAAAAATATTTTTTTTAAAAGTCAGGTGTTAACAAATTCCATATGATAAAAATCTATACTGTCTACATAATGTACTTCTGTGAGATGTAATTAAGCAACCTGGAATCAGCAAATAACTACAGCATTTTATATATATTACCTGTGTTTGTCCCCTCTGAAATAATGCTGATCCATGAAGAGTTTTAAACATATCTACCTCACAATTTATATTCCGAAGTGAAGTCAAATCTCGACCATCGCACCTATAGTAATAAAGGAAAAAAGTATGTAAAGCAGTGTTCAGAATCAGAAATATCACCCATTATTTCTTATTCCTACCAAGGAGTGCTCAACTCCAGCTGTGTAACGTATCACCTGAGAAATTTAAGAACTTTAAAAAATAATACAGATACCTGATCCCCACCCTAAATCCCACTGAATCACAATCTCAGGTTGTGACCCATTCACTTCTACTGTTAAAGAAGTTCTGCAAGGCAATTCTGATGTGGATTCAGGGTTGTGAACCACTGCTCTACACACAAGTCCCACAGAGAAACAGGCACATCCACACATTTTTTGACACCCATTTATGAAATACCCTAATTCTTTAATGTTCACTTAAAAAAAATCATTTCCTTGCTTTGAGCAAGTTGCCACTTTCAAGACAACTTACAGAGGCACATACTTCAATTCCATCAAAAAAGGATATATTTACCTTTTGTATTCATTTAAAATAATACTTCTAAAAACCTCCTTTGCAACAACATTGAAGGATTCTATTATTTCGAATGTATCAGCCTCTGGAAATTTTTCTACAGAAAGAAAGACAAACCAAAACAAAGGTTTTCTCTTTAGAAGACACGATTTCTCTTCAATTCATAGTATCAAATCAGTTCATTATGGTAGTAAACCAAGGGAATTGATGCTGAACTATTTAGTCCTCAAGCAAACAAAGCAGACAAATCAAATATTCTCAAGTAGGAAAGACACAAGTATTATACCTCAAACATATTGTTATTGAGAACTTAATTTGTTTTCTACCAGAACAACAGGGCTTTGTTATTAGTTCTCTATTGTATTATGTTACTAACAAATCCAGCCATCTTATTAAAAGGTCTGAGTGACACTTTTAAGATTAAGAGTAATCACCTTCAATGTTTTGCCTTAGGAACTTTTCTCTTAGTCTGCAAATAGAGAAATAATTTGCTTTGTATGTTACAAGTCCCTACTGTTGCCTTTTTAGTTAACATTTATTAATTTCTTTCAGGAACCATGTGCTATACATGTTTCTTTTTTAATGCCTTTAATCTTTCTAACAACTTATGAAGTATATTTTATTATTACCACCATTCTAAAGAAGAAAAAAAAGGCTTAACAAAGTACATTGCCTGAGATCATACAGGCAGTGACAGATAGAACTGTGACCCGAATACAGGTTTGTTTGCCTTTCTAGGCTTATGTTTTTAAATGTTAAGCTACTTTATCAACTGATTAATACCAAGCCTTAAGCACTGTTCTCTCAAGCATTTGGTTTATTAAATATAAATTTCACCAGGACATAAAAAATGGACAGAGAGAGATATACATATTAAGAAATGTATCTTTGTTAGGAATAATTTTTAAGTATTATACTTTAAATGTCATACTTGGTACACATTCAGTTTGTGACTGATATTTACATAATAAAATGCTTTGCTTAGTAATTTCTAGAGAGCTAAATTCTCTAAAATCTTAATTTTACAATTCCACAATAGCATCAGTTAACATTTTTTGAATACTTGGTTATGTGGCAGGTACAAATGCAGATGACTTACCTATTTAAAGTAAACCAGATATTATCATAATTATTATCATAATACCATAAACCAGATATTATCAGTATTACAATTTCACAGATTAAGAACTCAAGAATTTTAAAGAGTATTTTTCACATTTTCAAATGACATGATACAAAGTTTTCCATCATAGAGTGTAAGAATCTGATCCAGAAAAGATTGAGAATATTTCACATTCAATGTTTTACTGGTGCCCACTCTATCAGGTACAGTGCTGACCACATTCGCAGAAGTTAAAGATTTTATTTATTTATTTAAGAGAGAGAGAAAGAGCAAATACACATGCATATGAGCAAGGGGTGGGGCGGTAGAAGGAGAGGTAGAGAGAGAATCTCAAGCGGATGTTGTGCTGAGTCCCACGTGGGGCTTGACCTCATGATTCTGACATCATAACTTAAACTGAAATTAAAAGTCAGATACTTAACTGACTGAACCACACAGGTCCCCTTATAGAAACTTTTTAAAAAAATTTTATTTATTTTTCAGAGAGAGAGAGCGAGAGCGCCAAGCAGGGAGAACAGCAGGCAGAGGGAGAAGGAGACTTCCCACTGAGCAGGGAGCCCGATGTGTGAGTCTCTCTCAGGACCCTGGATCATGACCTGAGCTGAAGGCAGATGCCTAACTGACTGAGCCACCCAGGTGTCCCTCACAGAAGTTAATTTAACAGTAACCTTGGGATGCATCATTATTTACCAAAGATGAAACTAAGGAACAAGGAAATAACTGATTCTCTGAAGTTAATAAAGCAAATTTTACCTTTTAGTTGTTCCTCTGTATCCAATCTTATCTTGTTAACAGCTTCGTCTCTGGAAATCTAAAAGAGAGATGAGGTTCAGTATACATAGAAATATGTAACATTTCTATATTTACACTTAACAATTAACATCGTTACGTTGTCAATTGCTAACAATTACATTGTTACAATTAACACACGTAATAGTACTCAGATTTCTCTACTGGTAGTATTCTTTAAAAGATTAGAGCTAGTTATTGATTTATAAGAAATATTACCTATTTAATTCATTCAAATATATTTACACACTTCCCTAAAACTTGCATTAATCAACAAAAGGAGAATGGAGAAGCAAATAACTACACTTTTAGCTTTCTGTTTAGAGGTTTTTAATAAAAATTCATAAATCAGATTATGTGAATTATGACAAAAAAGAATTCCCAGAACAATTATATAAGACAAAATTCAAAAATACCTACTTTATCATGTTCATAATCAGTGAAAACTGCATACAGTCTTTCCATGGAGAGTCTATTTTAAGCAAAAAATAAATGTCAGCATAATAGTTCTTATGTTAATAGTATAAAATACTATTATGAACAAAATTGCAATACTTCATAGTAAGATAAAATATTTAATAAGCATTTCATAAAGAATTTTTAGAAATGTATTTATTGTTCTTTAGCACAGCTAATCTGTTTACTATTTATAATACAATATACTAAATTTCTTTCTCCTCATCTGTCAGGTAAATCACTCACAGGTACTATGCTCTTCCTTCTTAATTGTTCAATTTATTTCACCTTAGAGTTTTCTTACATACAAACTTTCTCTCCCCACTCTTTTTTTTTTTTTTTAAGATTTTATTTATTTATTAGACAGACAGAATCACAAGTAGTCAGAGAGGCAGGCAGAGAGAGAGAGGAGGAAGCAGGCTCTCCGAGGAGCAGAGAGCCCGATATGGGGCTCGATCCCAGTATCCTGGGATCATGACTCGAGCCAAAGGCAGAGGCTTTAACCCACTGAGCCACCCAGGTGCCCCTCTCCCCACTCTTTTTCAACTTCTTGCTTTTTTTCTATTCTCTCCACTTTGGCTGTTATTGCAGGCAACTGTTTTGTTGGGGACAATTTACATCTCTTTAGTCTCTGACTGACTGATGACTGTAAGACTGATACTAAGGGAAATATTAAGTTTTTCAATTTATTTGAAATAAAATGAAATACTCTTCTGGTAATTTCATTCATACTTCCTGAGTGCCTGCCTATAAGCTGGCACTGTTTTAAGCACTGGGCATACAGAGGAGGTTATACTTGATTTCTTTTCAAGAACCTCAACTGTTTCCTTAGATATTCAAATATCTTATGATTTATTCTTTTTCCTTGTTTGACACAGATATGCAGATTATCTGAATCTTAACCAGTAAACTCCCTCCCCTTTTCATTTGAAACTCAAACTTAGGCACCTGTAGTGAGAACTGGCTTACCCTTTTTAAAGCATTAGATTGGCATTTATGGCGCTCACTTTGAAAATAGAAGGATGCCATATAAGAAGTAATGCATGCATGCTTCCATGGGAAGTTTTTAGGCTTACAATTAAATCTGGTAATGATTTTCAAATTTTCTTTTGTACAGATATTCTTACTTATGAATGTATTCCACAATCTCTGGTGAAGGGGTAAATAACTTCTGAGGTGTCCTCTTGGTAACCCCAATTTCTTTTACCAATTGCTGGATGCCCTGAATTATTTGTTGGGTATATTTTACCCCCACTTTAATAGCATGGCAAAAGTCCTGTTGTAAAATGTTCTCCGCAGAGGCTTCCATCATCACTAAAGGGAGGAAAAAAAGATTGCCATTGAATCTTTTACCAGTATAGCATTTTTAAGCACCTTGACACAACATAAACACCACAGATCAGTTTTGCTTATTAATGGTATATCAACCGTTTTAATTTCTTTCCTTCGAATCAGCATCCTTCCAAAATGTAAACAGCAGTAAATGAATAAAGAGACCTTAATACTTGAAATTAGGTTTACAGCTTTCAATTTCGTAAAGATTTCTCACAAAAAAATGAAACAAAATAAACTATGCATACTTATTTATTAAATAAGTTTTGCGATATAATTCAAATACCATAAAATTCCATCTTTAAAGCTGCATTTTTAATACATACTTAAAATGAAATTTAAAAATATCAATAAAGTAGGAATCCAGTGAAATTTTTTTTTTAAGATTTTATTTTTATTTATTTGTCAGAGAGAGAGAGGGCAAAGGCACGCAGAGTGGCAGGCAGAGGCAGAGGGAGAAGCAGGCTCCCTGCCAAGCAAGGAGCCTGATGTGGGACTCAATCCCAGGGCACTGGGATCATGACCCGAGCCAAAGGCAGCTGCTTAATTGACTGAATCACCCAGGCATCCCAATGTTTTCTGTTTAACAATTATTTGATGTGACCTCCTACTCAATTCTCTCATTGTCACATTGTCTAATGCTTGCACAGGTGGGGGGATATCTTTTGTCATGATACTGTGTCAAGTAAACCAACTAGAGGACTGTTACTACTCCCATAAAAAAGCTGCTTTTATGGTTTTGCGATAGTAAAACTCCTGTATAAAGGAGGGAAGCGCCAAGTAGCACTTCTGGCTCCCAGTGTCACTTCCAGTAATATCTGCTATTCAGGTTTGGCTTTGGTTTCTGCCAGGCAGGTTTCTGCTAGATTCCTGCCTCCTCATGTGTCATTTTTGGCCCTTCTCAATTTGTACAGTTAAACATCATGCAATGCACAGATGTGATGGTAACTATCATATTTAATATTAAAACCACATAATGTTGTCATTAAGATTTATTATTATCTAATCATCACTTTTAAAGCTTTTAGGTCTAATCTAGAATGAAAAAAATCTTTTGTGCTTTGTATTTTATATTGGAATTTCAACAGTCAGTTGAAGCTGACCTGTGAAACTAAAACAAAAGATCTAACATTGTGTCATGGAGTTCCAGAAAGAGAGTATAAAGATGGCAGGCTGAAAAGTCCTGGAAAAATAATAGCTGAAAACTCTACAAATTTGGCAGAGACATAAATGCACAGATTCAAGAAGCTGAGTAAACCCCAAACAGGGTAACCCAAGGAGAGACATATCCTAATTAAACTTTGGAAAACCAAAGACAAAAAGATCTTGAAGCCAGCCAGAGAAAAGTACCTCCTCACCCATATGGAAAAAGCAATTAAAATATTAGACTTATCATTGGAAACCATGAAGCTTGGAAGGGATTGGCATATTATATTTTAGGTGTTGAAAGAAAAGAACTGTTGACCCAAAATCCTATGCCCAGTGAAAATATTTACAGAATAAAGGAATGAAGGAATATATATTTAGGAATGAATTGAGACTCTTAGATAATTAAGAAAATTTGTTACTGGCAGACCTACCCTAAAAGTATGGTTCAAGGAAATTCTCTAAACAGAAAAAATAAAAAAAGAAACCATGGACTATCAGGAAGAAAAAGTACTGCTAAGCAAAAATGTGGGTAAATACAATATGCTTTCCATCTCCTCTTGAGTTTTCTAAATTATGTTTGATGGCTGAAGCAAAAGCAAAAATTATAACTTGGCCTACTGTGGTTCTAAATGTAGAGGAATATTGAAATGACTATATTACAAATGGAGGAGGGTAAGACAAGGTCAGGTTTCAGTACTTCATTTGAGGCGTAAAGCAGCTTTTCTGGCACAATGATACCATGATTATACTTATATTTTTCTTCTTATCAGTATTCCCATGACATCCTCTCTCACTTTTCGCAGAATTAAACTGGAGATTTTTAAAAATCCATTTGATGTATGTAAATTATGCCTCAATAAGTTGATTTAAAAGAAAATATGAAAGAAATAATATGGTAAAGAAATCAATATTCCTTGACTTTGTTTTCACTAATTAGACTTCAAAGCAATTCATTTTTGAAAATACTTTAGAAGGAAATTCCTTAGTTTTTTTTTTATCTATAGATCTGTGCTGTCCAATTTGGTAATTACTAGCTCCATACGGTTCTTTGCATTTAGATAAAACTGTGTAAAATTAAAAATTCAGTTCCTTGGCTACTCTAGCCACATTTCAAGTACACGGTAGCCATAATCACATATAAAACATTTACTTCATTGCAGAGTTCTACTGGACAGCATCACCATGTATACCAAAAATTTA
The DNA here is from genome assembly GCF_030435805.1 of Mustela lutreola. Taxonomy (NCBI): domain Eukaryota; kingdom Metazoa; phylum Chordata; class Mammalia; order Carnivora; family Mustelidae; genus Mustela; species Mustela lutreola. Next base: position 79,640,157 of record NC_081298.1, read on the forward strand.
CACAAAAAAGTGCTGTCTAAATGACTGCTGTTAACCATTTTCAGTAGCTGAAGATTAAAGATTTTTTTTTTAAAGATTCTATTTATTTATTTAACAGACAGAGATCACAAGTAGGCAGAGAGGTAGGAAGAGAGAGATGGGGGGACAAGCAGGCTCCCCGCTGAGCAGAAAGCCTGATGTGGGGCTCAATCTCAGGGCCCTGGGACCATGACCCGAGCTGAAGGCAGAGGCCTTAACCCACTGAACCACCCAGGTACCCCTAACGAGTTTTGAGATTAGTTGAAAACTGTGAATTCTAGATACAAATTTCTTCTTAAATAGTTACTGGTATACTGTTTCCTAAATTATATCCTAGCATAAATAGAAAGATCAGTGATATTAAGTGTACCAGTTGAAAGCAAGCAGAATGTGCAGAATGATGCTGAAGTCATCTAGCAGCCAACCGCATGAAGAAATTATTCTTGGTTTTTAGGCTTTATTCCAAAGATTTGTTGGATTACTAAATATTTTAATAATGATATGGCAGCAATTACTTTTTTGTATTTTTCTATCCCATAAGTTCCATAGTGATGGTATTGGACTTGGGCCCAATATTAAGTTTGACACATGAACATGAAGTCAAAACAACCTTCTGATGCTTTATGCAGTCTCTAGAGTCTAATTCGTCCATCTAGAGAGCAAGAGGTAAGAAGGGCAAGCTAGAAGTTGCTTATGGGGTTTTTACAGCATGCCACAGTTGCAACAAAGATCTTCAGTGCATTCCTCCAACATCCCCATAAAATTAGAGGGCTTCAGTCTAAGGCAAGTAGAGGCTATTTATTTATGGCCATTCAGAAGCAAGTTTATTTCTGTGTCTTCATGATAACAGCAGGTATTAACAGTATGCCTATTAGGTAACTAGGTATTATGCTTGGCACTTTACAAACCCTGACTCTAATCTTCACAACAACCCTGTAAAGTAGCCAAATCAATTTACTAAGTGAAAGTAATGAGCACTTTAACTTTAAGCAAAAATAAATTTCTCATGCAGACCAAGTAAACTTGAGACAGTGAACCAGTACTCTGCTCAAGGCCCTTTCTGGGATGCTCAAATATGTTAAGGGTCATCTGTTATTCATGGCTTCCCCAAATCTTTGGAATGTTCTCTCCACACTGTGATAGCCTACCACAGTAAGAATCTCATCTTCTGGAGCTCGAGTCCAACAATCATTTCCTTGTTTCTCCAGTAATCAAGATTGCAGTCATGTGTTATAGTTCTGTGTGATGTAAGTGAAAGTGAAAATCGTTATATGAGGTCTTTAGTAAAGCACCTTGAAAGGGAAGATGACTTACTCAGGTGGAATACACCTTTTAGTTACTCCCCTCCTTTTTTTCCCTCTAGTCTATAGGTCAGGTTAAGTTGGCCAGAGCTCCAAAAGCAAGTTCATAAGCATGAAGTTGAAGGCCACACATTGAGGAGAGCAGAGCAGAAAGCTGGAAGGAATCTAGATTTCTTAAGGTATCATGGAGCCAGGGGCATCTAGATGGCTCAGTTGGTTAAGCGTACAACTGATTATTTTAGCTCAAGTCATGATCTTACGCTCGTGAGATCAAGCCCCTGGACGGCTCCCCACTCAGCATGAAGTCTGCTTGAGATTCCTTCTGCACCTCCCCACACTGGCCCATGCATGCACACATGTGTATGTAGTCTGTAATAAATACCTTTACTGGGGCGCCTGGGTGGCTCAGTCATTAAGCATCTGCCTTTGGCTTCAGGTCATCATCCCAGGGTCCTGGGATTGAGGCCCGCATCAGGCTCCCTGCTCACAGGGAAGCCTGCTTCTCCCTCTCCCACTCCCCCTGCTTGTGTTCCCTCTTTCACTGTCTCTGTCTAATAAATAAATAAAATCTTTTAAAAAATATATTATCTTTACAAAAAAAAAGATATCATGGAGCCATTATAATTGTCTTGGTCCCCCCGTTATTTAATTTAACAACATAAACCCTAATTAATATGTAGATAATGTACAACTCCTCTTATATATGTTTTAACTACCCTAGAGTCCTTATTCTATTTCCATCACTGACTAATATTCCAAAAGAAGCTCGAAATGTGTTTCACATGTTAACTGTACATAAAAGTACTAAAAGCTTAATAGTTTACATTTTATCAAAATATTCCCATATCAGAAGATCCCATTTCAAAAAGTCCTAGACATCAAATACCACACAGTAAAATTAACTGATAAGATCTTAATTAATCTCTCCAAGGTTACACAGTTAACTGTGTGACAGCTGCTAAGTTTCAGATACAGGTCATTCTACTGTCAAAGCCAATTCTCTTTTACGAGAACCGGGCCAATTTTCATTCATGCAGTTATGACATTTTTATTACAAGGAGTGAGGGTAACCTATGGTCAGTGCATTTCTTACAAGTTTTCTACCTTGCAGAAACAGGTCACCTTTTTCTCAAAGGACATTAAACAAGCACTGAATGATGAATTAGCTAAATTAACATATTTAAACTATTAAAACAATTTATTACCAGATTTAGAAATTCAATTTTTAGACTAGCTTATTAGCTTAAAAATAATTACCAGAATTGTCTTGGTAAATAAAGATTTTTATATATTTCAAGTAAAATTATATCACATTCTAATTTTTTTTTTCTTTAAGATTTTATTTGTCAGAGAGAGCACACAAGCAGGGGTACAGCAGGCAGAGGGAGAAGCAGGTTCCTCACTGAGGAAGGAGCCCGATACAGAACTCAATCCCAGAAACCTGGTATCATGACCTGAGCCAAAGGCAGATGCTTAACCAACTGAGCCAGCCAAGGATATATCACATTCTGTAATTTCAGGCTGTATCGCATTCTGTAATTTCAGGTATTGTTTGATATGAAGCAAGAGCACCACCAAAATAGGACAGCAATAAAACAGAACAAAAATCTTTATGGTTAAGTGACAAGATACACATACATAGAAGAATATAAATGCATTTTTAAGAAACCAGAACTTACACTTAAAATCCAGAACAAATGTACTACTTAAATTACTTACCAATTTGACTTTTAGGTGCTCCAGCAACCACTAAATTTAAAGTACTAGAAGACATTTCTTTCCGTGTTGGATTAATAACACATTCTCCATCGATCATTCCTATTCTCACTGCCCCTAAAATACATCAAAATACTGGCAGTTGTGTAATAAAAAGTCTGTTTTCAAGACACTATCCCAGTGATAGCTTTGATCCCTATCTTTAATTGTGACTATAATAAAATCCATATTTTTACTATGGTTTTTAAGGCCCATAGAACATCCTACCTCACCCTACCTAGCCTCACTAGATACTGTGCTGCTGAGATACATTAGTTTTTCCATACTTCTGTGATTATGCTCGTGTTCTTTTCCCAAGCTAGACTATACTTTTTCCAAGGCAAATGCTTACCATTTGATCCTACTAAGGTTCAATTTAATGTTGAGTACTCTGAGAAGCCCTTCTTGACAACATGATTTCAAAGACTAAACATACCTTTCTCTATCATTTTTACTATAGCTTTATAATACTGTTCATAAATAATTATTTGTTTATTTCCCCTACTTACACTGAAAGCAAGAACTATTCCTAGACTGCCTTTCTTCCTTCAGTTCTTAACTTAGTATCTGATATTTAGGATATTCAGAAGTTACTTGATGAATCATTTTTATATTTCATGATTACAATTTGTAAGAGATGTAAGTTATAAACATATTTGTTTTATCCTGAAAGACCATATACTATAACAATTTCCTATCCCCACCCCCCCCACACCAAAAGTCCTCAAACAGAGACAATTAAGAAGTCAAAGTATCTAGGAACATAAAGTCTCTAACACCATAACATTTTGCTATCAAAAACAAAACCTAAGGCAAAAATGAAAATATCTTGAGCTGAAAGGAGTCTTAGAATATCATCTAATTAAACTCCCTATGAGATAATAAGTCAGAGCTAATTAATCTATGCTCTTGCTATAGCATGCTCACTAGTATTTCAAGAAAAAACATAATGTTTTTTATTTTCAAATCTTAACTTACCAATAGGTCCATTCCAAGGAATATCTGATAATGAGAGAGCTACAGAAGCTTAAAAAAAAGAAGAAAAAAAAAAAAGAACTGAAGTAAAAAGATTTCATTCCTTTAAAAAGACTATGATAATTTTAATCTTGATTTGTATACTTACCACCATTAATTGCTAAAATATCAGGTTCATTAACACCATCTACTGCCAACAGATTACAAAGTACCTGGTACAAGGGAAAAAATTCAGAGTACTTAAAAAAAATCTACTTGATTTAGGAGGACTATCATTTTGGCTAAATCTTGGTCTAACATAAAGGAGCCCTATGTGTTTAAAAGCATATGCTTTGTAGTCAAACCCCTTATTTCTGGCTATCATTTAACTAAATACATGCTTGACTATGGCAAATTACTTAAGCCTCAAAAGTTTCTCATTTTTAAAAGGGAAAAATAATAGCATTTTCTTAAAAGGTTTTCTGAAAATTATAGGAAATAATATTTGTAAAGCATTTACAATACTGGGCATGTTGAAAATATTCAGTAAATGTTAGCTATTTCTATTACATAAAAAATATTGTTTTCTGCTCAGCATATAGAAAACAAAATGATGAATTCCTTTCTACTGCAATAATATGCCTATGTCATGTACTTAAGAAAACAACTTAACTAAAAAAAGAAAAAAAAACTACTGAGGCAGTGACATCCTTGCAAAGGCGTATCTGCAAAGCATATTTATTTTTATGAAACAAGTAGAAGTTCATTAAAATATGGGTCATTATTCTGAAAGAGAATAATATTCACAAAAATACCAAAATATAATAAAGTAGAAGTTTAGAGGACCCAGTAAAATAGGTAGTAAAGACTAGTTTGTATCAATTGTCCTAGCCTCTGACACTAATATGACAACAGGGTCTGAAGGGTCTGTCCCCTCCTTCCTCAATTACTCTAAACTTTAAAAATCACCAGTTTGTTTCCTGCCTTTGGGCTTTTGTGCTTCCCATTCCATCTGTTCAGAATGTTTCCCCCACACTCGTAGGTTGGCTAACTCCTACTCATAATTCAGGTATCAACTCAAAATGACACTGAATAAGTATTAATTTTTAAAATTATTAATGTTTTAAAAAATTAGCTTAATATAAAATAGCATTACCAAAAATTCTTATTTTGTGTTCTAATGTTTAGCCTAGGAAGTATTATAGAAATTCATTAATTTTTTATTGATTTAGAAACAAATAAACCTAAAGCAGAATATACCTGTGTATCATAAAAGTAACCAGCTGGAAAGAGAGGTCTAATTGAACGATCTGCCAAAAGAAAAAAAAGAAAAGACACTAAATAGTACTGACAAGAGTTGCTTTACAGTTTATCTTTTTCTCCTATTAAACATCAGGCTGAAAAATAATATAGCTAGCTGTTCAGTATATTAAAAAAAAATTTCCTTGGGCTGATTTGCTGAAGGGGTCATAGATAAATGTCAATGATTCAATTAATGTATATCCTGTCCTAGTAACAAAAAACTAACAGGGCACAACAAACAAGTCTAAAACTGGGGAGCAATTTTTCATCCTGGTTCCATAGGCATTAGTTACATATATAAGCCAAGTAAAGAGACTTAAGACCAGCAAGAGACCAAAAGAAATCTTTCCTTGGTATTTTATGTCTGAAAAATGCATATAAATTTACACAAAGTAACCATTTCCTTATAGAAGAGCTATAAACTCAAATGATCCCATAATATTAAGGATGTCAAAGATTTGAAAGATTATGGGCCTTATTTCAGTAGTTGATGAATATAATGCTTTCAAAATTTACTGCGATGAATATGAAAATGAATACTAGGGATAGACTGAACTGAACAGTAGGGGCAAGAGCCACAGAGTTTATATGCTCAATAGAGATTCATTCATTTCATTGACATATATTTATTGAATGCCTATTCTGTGTCAGGTAGTATAACAAGTACCCAGGATTCAGTAGTGAATAAACAGTTTTTTCTTTGCTGGAGCCCATATCTGAGTGAGGGGATATAAAAAGTAAATAATCTCAGGTAGTGTTAATGTAATGGAAGAAAATTTAAGAGAACTGTAAATATAGATAGAAGAAATACTAACACAGGTGTAACAGAGTTAATGCCTCTATCTTACTATCTTACCTATTACTCGACTTGTAAGAATTTCTTTATCAGAAGATCCAATCTCTCTTCTGAGATAGTTTGTGGGAATTCTACCTGCTGCAGCAGCCTTCTGTCTATAGTCAACCTGAGATAGTATGAAAAAAAAAAAAAAATGAAGTTCATTTGACTCCTTTTTATGGCAACAAACTATTCCCCAAGAACCACTGTATATGTACTAATTATCCTGAGGTTGCTAACAACATGGTCCAGATTAAGAAATAAGGATATTTTATTTACTTTTAGCATTTCATATCTCTTTGCGAAGGGAAAACTGTGATAGAAATATTTTAGTAAACTGATTTTTAAAAAGTCTTCCACTTAGCAGTAAACTACACAGCCTTATTATTGCCCACAGTGGCTTATTCTGGTCAAATAAAACATTCCCTTTTTTGTATCAACTCTGTTACATAAAATTGCATTTCTGTTTTCATAACAGAAAAAAGCCATAAACTCCTAAAGCACTCCTTTCTTCTCACCAAACATATACTTGCAAACTCATACTGAAGGGAAACCTATGAGAGCAATGAATTCACTGCTATTCAACATCAAAATCTTCATGCATTTCACTGTTCTTATCAACCTGGCCATTTCAAAGCAGCTTACTACTAATATGAGAATTGATTATGAAGCAGTCAGTCTAAATTCTTTTAATGACTCAAACTACAAAAGAAAATCCTTTGTTGTATGAAGTTTACACTGTGTATTCGTTAGACATTAGACAAAAATATTACAAACTCTACATTTATGCCATATTACTGTTCAGATAAATCAACAAATACTTACCACCAAAGGCATGAACTGGGAAGGTGAAGGTTTTGTTTTACTGACCGCTGTGACCATCACCGCAGTGTCACCTGACTTAAACATAAATAACAACACAGGCAAATTCCTTAAAAAACAGACATTAACATCTAAGTAGTGAGTGAGTGAATCCTTGCTCCAGTTAAATACAAGGGAAGAGAACTGTTATTCCATGAACACAATTAAAATGAAAATAATTCATCACTAGTCAAATCTTGATCCCTTCTACGAGATCAAGAAAAGGCTAATATGCTTAGTCACAAGCAATCGTATTTTCTACTACTTAAGAAGAAATTTAGGCTACGTACAAAGAAAAATTTCTCACTTATCACAATTAAAGAAAATAGTAAAATCACTTTCTCTAGAGTAGTATTACAGAATTTATTATCAGAACAAAACAGAAGCCCAAGTTTCAAACATATCTTAAGTCACTTAGTAAATCCAGCCCCCTGACTCCCTGGTTCTCTGGAATGGTTCTGAAACCAGAAATGGCTTACAGTACCACAATTCTAATAACTGACATGATGTTGTAAAGATAGTCAGGAGCGGTCTCCATAAGCATTTTTAAGATGAAAATTTAAAAATCTGGACTTTTTACCTGTACTACCGCAGAGCCATCTGCAAATCTGGCCAGCTTTCCAGAGGATATTTCTAGTTTTCTGTTTAAAAATAAAAATTCATTACAAAAGGACTTAGGTCATCAATACAAATCGCAGTTCAGTATAAAATAATCAAAGATTCTAACAGAAGAACCAAGCCACACAGGTCCCCACCCAGCAAAAAACAAGTTAAAAAAGGGATAGAGTTCACAATTGTTATTAAAAGTACCAGGGAATTTAAGAGCTACTTAAGGAAAAATAATGAAGGCACAGGAGAAATCTGAATGAAAGATAAAATACTTTGGGGGTAGAGAAGTTGTTCTTAAATATTAATACCCATTTATAACCTTCATTTAGTCTCTCATCCCTTGTTGATAAAAGTAGCCTTTTGACAGACAAATAAGATCATTTCTCTACTTAAAATCCTTTGAAGTATCCCTAGTACTTTCAGGACAAAATATAAATATTGTCCTGCAAAGACATTCATGTTCAACAATGGTGCCAAGACAAGTCAGTGGGGTGGAGGTGGGGAAGAATAGCCTTTACAACCAGTGGTGCTGAGACAACTAGGTATCCATATGCAGACAAGTTAATAAAGTTGGATCTCCTTCCTCATACTAAAAATAAAAATTAATTCAAAATGTAGTATGAACCTAAATGTAAGAGCTAGGAAAACACATAGGAGTAAAGATTCTTAGGAAAACACATAGGAGTAAATCTTCATAAACTCGGGTTAGACAATGCCTTATATATGACATCAAAAGCACAAGTGACAGAAGAAAAAATAAACTGTCCTTTATCAAAATTAAAAATTTTCTTGGTTCAAGGGATATCAAGAAAGTGAAAGAAAACCCACAGAATAAAAGAAAATATTTGCAAATCACATATCTAACAAGGGACTTGTATCTAGAATATGTAAAGAATACTTATAACCAAATAAAAACACCAACCTAATTTTAAAATTGGTGAAGGATTTGAATAGAAGTCTATATACAAAGAAAATTTACTAAATATCCAGTTAAGTACATGAAAATATGCTCATGTACATAGGGAAATGCAAATCAAAACCATAATGTGATATTACTTCACATCTACTATGATGTGTAGTAAAACAGATCAATAACAAGTGTTGGTGAGGCTATGGAGAAACTAGAACCCTCATACAGTATTTGTGGAAATATAAAATAGTACATCTCCCTTGCGAAATAATCTGGCAGTTCCTCAGTAGGTTAAACACATAAGTTGCCAAATGATCCAGCAATTCTCCTCCAAAGCAAATGCCAAGAGAAATTAAAACTTTTTATGTCCATGCAAAAATTTGCATAGGAACATTCATAGCCACAGCATTATTCATATGGCTCCCAAATGGAAACAATCAAAATGTATATCCACTGATGAATGAACAAAAAAAATGTGGTCTCAGTGCATACAATGGAATATTATTAAGCCATTTAAAAAATGGAAGTATTGGGGTACCTAGATGGCTCAGTTGGTTCAGTGTCCAACTCTTGGTTTCCACTCAGGTTGTGATCTCATGAGTCATGGGATCAAGCCCTCTCAACCCCCTCCCCCAAATCAGGCACCTCACTCAACAGGCAGTCTGCTTGAAAGATATTCTCCCTCTCCCCCTCCCCGACTCTTGTGTTTTATCTCTCCCTCTCTCTAAAAATAAATAAATCTTCAAAAAAAAATGCAGTATTGCTATGTGTTACAACATGGATATAGCTTACAAACATAGTAACTGGGGACACCTGGGTGGCTTAGCCATTTAAGCATCTGCCTTTGGCTCAGGTCAAGATCCCAGGGTCCTGAGATCAAGTCCCACATAGGGTTCTTTGGTCAGCAGGGAGGCTGCTTCTCCCTCTGCCTCTGCCTCTCACACCTGCTTGTGCTCTCTCTCAATCTCTGGCAAATAAATAAACAAAATCTTAAAAAAAAAAAAACAAAAGAATTTTCAAACCTTTAAAAAAAAAACATAATAAATGAAAGAAGACTCACAGGAGACCAAACACCATTGATTCTATTTTATGAAATGCTCACAAGAGGCAAATCCATAGAGACAAAAATTCTCTAGATTAGTAGCTGCCTGGGGCTATGGAGATAGGGGAGAAATGGGAAGTTACTGCTAATGGGCCTGAGATTTCTTTTGGGGGTGATGAAAACGTCCTAAAATTGATTGTGGTGATGGCTGCAACACTGTGAATAGTACATTTTAAATGGGTAAATTGTACAGTATGGAAATTATATATTAACAAAGTGGTCTTTATAGATATTAAATAGGTGGTATTATCAGCCTTATTCCCCAGCTTCTGCAGAGTACAAAAAGAGGTTACTTAAGGCTTGAAACAGATCAGCAAAATTTGTTAAAAAAACCAAAATTCATAAGAATTTTGTGAAGCCAAACCAACTCAGTGACTCCTGAAGATACCAAGAAAGATGTTCTGTCCTATGAAGCCTGCTTCAGAAACATTCTATCATGGTCCAGTGCTGAATACACATACATACACACATACGCACATGCTAATGCCCTGCCCCCCTCTCCTTCATATGCAAAAGGGATAAAGAGATAACTCAATATTTCTACCCATTAAACACTTCTGTCAGAAGCCTTAGTTCATGAAAAGCATATTTATCTATTCAGATAGACTCATTTTGTTAAAATTGAAAGCAAAAAAAAAAGCATGTATACTTGTACTCAATCATAACTTTGAAAAATTGATTTTAACCACAAGAAATATCTGAGAAATTCTAGATGGATTTCTGTTACTGTTCAACACAGATGTTGTGATGACAGCCTACAATAAAAACGGGTCTACCCTGATAGATGGAATGAGGAAGTGCAGAGATAAGGCTTGAGCTGGCATAGTATGTGGAGGGAATGAGATGCTCAGAGCCAGTCACATAGTGTAGACTCAAGCGAAGTCCCACCAACCTATAGCTAAAATCAGTATCAAGGTTTTATGTGTAAAATGTAAATTTGCAGTCTTGAAATTTTGTTTACTCTGGAGTAAGAATATGCTACCAGTACTTCTCAAGACCTAAAAGGAATTGGCATTTCATCCAAAAATGTAAATTGAGTGATTCCTGTGAAAGAAAGGGGAGTATTCTCTAAAGTAAATTGACGTGACCCCAAGACCGTGAAGAGGAGCTGTGAAAGCTCTAGTTCTATTCCATTAATGGGGATCTGGACCCAGAATTTTTGAGATTGCCCACAGTGGCATATTCTTTTGCATATCCTCAGTGATAATAAGTCTTTATTCTTTAATGGAGATATAATTTGTACAGGGGACCAAAAGAAGGCAGTAGAGAACAGAGGTTAAGAACATGGGTTCTTTCTGAATAATGGTAAGCATCACTGGAATAAAATACTTCAGTCTGCAAATGACATATATCACTTTTTATTAGGTTCCACTGGTGAACAGCAGTCACATGGCCCCACCTATGCAGGGACCAGCAGTGTACCAAAGAGAGCACACATACAAAGCTTAAGGCAAGGAGTACGTGACCCACTCCTCTGCTAAGCAGCCCTTCCCAATTTTATCAGCAGGCAGAGAAGTGAAGCTGAGGAAACACTGTTAAGCTTCTACAGCTGACCTATTTACAGTGGGAACTGATTGAACCAGTGAGAAAAACAAATAGGCCTGCAGTACCCCTAGATATTCTCATACATGTACACTTCCATTTATATGCTTATTCAAACAACACTTGGATTTATATATTTATTCAAACACCACATTCTCCTGCCTTCTTTGTTCCCTTTGTTGAGTCTACTCAGTGTCTTCAGTAGGGTTCCTAGCGCACCCACCAGATAGTCCTATGGTCCTAACTTGGTGATTGCCCTGATTTGAACTGTTTTTCTCCCAGGTATATACAATTTATATTACACAGAGAACCAGGCGGTTACTTTTCATTATATCTCATGATCTCAGCTGGTGTTAACTGACCTATGTAACTTTTCCTGTTCATGCACTTTTAGTTCTGTTTTTGGTGCAAACTTACTACTTTTATATATATTGATTTTACCTCATCAATTTACTCTTCAGTATTTTACATGTAAAATATCTCCAGATACAGACACGATTGATAACACACAGGCCTTTGGGTGGCTACGGAAGGAGATTTCTGAGCCTTTTAAAATGTTGAGCCATGTGAATGTTTACCTAATGTGAATGAATAACTAATACAAAAAAAATACTTGAAAACATTAAATAAAAAGGATTAAGATGAGTAGTGAGATTCTATTCGTGGGAAGAAGGGTGGGAAAAACGTGGAAAAACGATGAGAAGTTTGAACAGAGTCAGCTGCCACAGGAAGTACAACTCCAGGGAGAGAGATGTTCTAAAAAAACATTTTTAGAAACATCTGTAGAAGGGCGCCAGTGGGTTAAGCCGCTGCCTTCGGCTCGGGTCATGATCTCAGGGTCCTGGGATCGAGCCCTGCATCGGGCTCTCTGCTCTGTGGAGAGCCTGCTTCCTCCTCTCTCTGCCTGCCTCCCTGCCTGCTTGTGATCTCTCTCTCTGTCAAATAAACAATAAAATCTTTAAAAAAAAAAAAAAAAAAAGAAACATCTGTAGAATGTAACTGTAGAATCCAACTTCCAATGAAAAAAATTCACTACAACAACAACAACAAACAAACAAAACCCCCAAATATCTTTAGGATTCAGCCTCTGCCTGTCACTTGGCCTTCCTTTGATGCTAAATTCACATTTCACCTATTGCTTCATACACAGTGAGTTATTTGTAGTTACTCAAAAGCACTGTCACCTGCCTGTAATTGCACTTCCACTTTCTCCTTGCTAATTCCTTCTCCTCCCCCTTCAAGATTCACCTCCCATGACAAGATTTAGGGTGGGATAGAAATGCCTTTGTGCTCCTTTGGCACCCCATTCACACCTCTCTCACAGTGATTTTCCTAGCAGCTGTGTTTATCTTACTCCCTATCAGAATCTGTATCTACAGTGCCCTGTACACAGCAGATGCTCAATAAAAGCTTGTTGAACTGAAAATTAAACAGTTGCCTCAAAGGCTACTCTGAGTATTAAGTACAGCATTTGAAAAACACAATAGTATATAGTTTCCTAAAGTGCTGTATATAATACACATGGTAATGAGTATAAAGTGAATGGCATATAGTAGTCAAATTCAATAAATGTTGCAAAAAAAAAAAAAAAAAAACACCTAATACAAAGATGAAAGAATTGATTTACCCAGAAGGTATGATATGTAGGAATCTAGTTGTTGCAACATATGACACAGGTTCAAGAACTAACTACAAGAGATCCAGGTTTACTGATAAATGAAATATTTAAAGTAGATTATGGAAAATTTGGGAAGCAGGGGCTACTACCATTGCTTTGAGTCTGTTAAAAAAAAGTCTGTTTATTGCACAGCAGGTGTTTGTTCTGAGGCATTTATTCAAAGAATGATACGTTACTGAAAAATGGAAGAGAGATTTTCTCCCTCAAAAAATCAGAATCAGAGGGGCACCTGGGTGGTTCAGTGGGTTAAGCTGCTGCCTTCGGCTCGGGTCATGATCTAATGGTCCTGGGATCGAGTCCCGAGTCGGGCTCTCTGCTCAGCAGGGAGCCTGCTTCCCTCTCTCTCTCTCTGCCTGCCTCTCTGCCTGCTTGTGATCTCTCTCTGTCAAATAAATAAATAAAATCTTAAAAAAAAAAAAATCAGAATCAGAGAATGCCAGAGGTGGAAAGAGCCTTAGAGGTCATCTAGTCTGGGGATCAACAAAGTATATAGCCTGTTTCTGTACAGACTTTCAGCTATTTCTTTCTTTTCTTTTTTACATTTTTAAAGAGTTTGTAAACATACACCAATATATGACAGTATGCAGCACACAAAGCCTAAAGTATTTACATCTGGCCCCTGACAGAAAAAATTGACCCTTGACCTAGGCCAGTCTCATTTTGTGACAAAAAAGTAACTTGTTCAGGATCAGTCATTCAGTTAGTTAGGAAGACCTGTAATCAGTGGCAGATTTTTGGGTTTTGTACACACAGGGTCAAAGATTTTAAAGTACCTATGAAAAATGTAGATATATAAAGTAAGCATTAGCAATTTCATTTACTCTAAAAATCTGTTTTTAAAAAGTGATTTTTTTTTTTTAAGATTTTATTTCTTTGTCAGAGAAAGAGGCAGCACTCGAGCACAGGCAAGGGGAGCAGCAGGTTCCTCCTACTCCCCCACCCACCCAGCAAGGAGAATCCGAGGATCCTGGGATCATGACCTGACTGAGGGGAAGGCAGACGCTTAACCGACTGAGCCACCCAAGCGTCCCTAAAAAGAGATTTTAGACATGAATTATGGCAAACGGACTCATGGAAAAAGTATGCGCTTGGAGAGAAGCAAAATCCACATAGTCTCAAAGTAGGTGACTCTGAGAAAGCTAACCTTTTTGAGCTTCTGTTTGAACCATGAAATGAGGTAAAAGCACCTTTACTGCAGGTTTAAAAAGCGTGTATCATGTAACTAGCGTTCAATAAATTGAAGTTTTCCTTTCCTTCCTACCCAGGGTCATACTGACCATGCATTTACGGAATAAATTGGATTTGATGACGCACGCATCCACTGTCAACTCCATATCCTGAAGTGAAATGTTTCCCACTACAGAGTCCGAGTGTCCGCAAATAAAGGCGACGAAAGTCAGGTGGACTGACTCAGCTGGAGAAAGGAGCCGGAAAGGGGTAAAAGGGAGGACCGAGAAGCAAAGGACACGAGGCTGAAACAGTGCGGGAAGGAGAATGGTGCCAGGAGACATACACCAAATCCCGAAAGACATACCCCAAATCCAAAAAAGCCAGAAATCTGGCATTTAGGTTTGGGGTAAAGAGGGGTAAATGAGACCCGCGCTGCCAGATTCCTAGGCTGGGAAATCAATGTACCTCGGGCTGCCTGGACGGGACGCCTTGTTAAAGGGCACAGGACGCACGTTGTTCCTTACCTGCTGCCTAAATCCACAGCCACGGATCGGAACCTCGCGCCACCCCACAGAGCTCGCACCTGTAGCTGGGTGAGCGTCCGATCCCGCCCTGGCAGACGAGAGGGACCATCGCAAAGCGGCCGAAGTCGGAGGCACGAGCAGCAATGCCTGCAGGCCGCCATGACACCCGGCACGCGATCACCCCGGGCTGTACCCTGATTGGCTCTCTCTGACGGTGGGGCGGAGTCTGATGCAGTTTCGTTTCCGTGGTGCGGGGCTTGGGGAACTCCGGGGAAGCGGATACCTTCGTCGCTTTCTACGAAGACTAGAGAGGGTCAAAACTATCCGAACGCAATTGTGACAACTTCTCTTTCCTGTTTAAGTACCTGCCAGTGAAAGGCAATTGGAAAATTAATGCCTTTTGTGTATGTGTGTGCTATCGTAATTTAAAAGAAAGTCCCAGAATGATGCAAATGTTGAACAAGTAGAGTAAATATAGTAGTGATAGAAGTCATTAGACAAAATATTATTATTTGGCTTCTGTGAACTGAGAATTAGAGGAGAATTTGTGTAGTGGACCATGGAAAGAGATCTCTCTCTTCTCTCCTCTGCCTTGATTTTTATTTTATAAATTTCACACAAATAGTACAGCAAAGGTTTATGTTAATTTATTTCTAGTAAGTTAATTTCACTTCTTAATGACCTATATCATCATTTTAGATCTTTGACATCATTTGTTATTCATCTTCCTCTCTATTGTTAGTATTCAGCAACTCATTTCTCTGCCCCTTTTGATCAAGTGTCGTTATTTTTTAAACCAACTCTTATTAAATGCAAAATGCCAGCTACTATTTAAAAGAAATGTTTTGGAAAAATGAAGAAAAGTAGTTTTTGGAATTTGAATTGGATATATTTTCAGGTAGTAAATCTTTTATATCCCTTTTAATCCTGTTAGAACATCTTCATATGGTTCCTTGAATGAATCAATGATAATTTTTTTTTATTATGAGGGTCCTATTTCTCTTTTAAGATCATAACCTCCTTCATTCAAAGAAATCCAAACAACAATATCCAACATACACTCAAACATGGTTTTAAGAACTAAAAATGTTGAACTTAAAACAGACAAATGATTTAGTAGCAAAGCAGTTCCCTGACACCTTGGTTTTCATGAGATATTAATACTTATTTGGAATGTCCATGTCAATAGAAGGAATTATTACTAACACTGCTAGGGATACTTAGTAATAAGTTTTTTTTCCCTCTTCCTCTACATTTGACTTCACCGCCGTTACTACAGTGTTTTCTAGACCAATCTATTGAAATCTGTACTAATGACAAATCTATCATAATCTACTTGCCATAATACAACATGGCTTTGGATTTATAAAGCACTTAAGTACTATTTAATCACTTCAATCAGGTGGTATTGCCTAATAGTTCAGAGCATAAACTTGAAGTTAGTCTTGAGTCGTCCCAATCTTAGCTCTGCCCGTTTTCTAGTTGTCTGACCCTACCTCTCTAAGCCTGTTTCCTCATTTGTAGAAATGGATACCAATATGAATCTCATAGGGTTTTTGTAAAGATTAAATGTGACAAATGATGTAAGATGTTTATCACAGTACCTGCCAACATTGTCAGCCTCAATAAATGGCAGATTCAGCTTTGACTAGACTTTTCTTAATTTTCCCTCTAGTTTCCTGTTTGAAATACTGAAAATCCCTCTTTGCTGTAGAGCCCCATGAATCTGTTACGCTTTCATCCCTCTGGAAATACTGAGAAGCAGTATTTACACATTAAGTCCACTTATTTCCTCACACCAACCCCAAATAATTGATATGGTAATAATTATTTAATAAATTTAAAGGTGATGTGCATGTTGAAATTTATTATTAGGTGGTCATAAGGATGATCCAGACCTATATTAAGACCTATATTATATCCACACCTATATTAAGTGTGGTGTCTCTCTTAATGTGGGACAATGATCAGTTGGAAGTCAGTGACGGGGTGTGATAAAAGGATTCACCCAAGCCAGAACCTGAGAGATAGAAGTTTAGTGACTACACTGCAACAGCAGAATGAGCAGGACAGCAAAGAAGAGACTGTCTGCAAAGAGGCAGTGGGTGGAGGCTGTTTTTAAAGGGGGAAGGTGAGGTGTGCAACTTAGGGAATTTTCTCTTTTTTGGTGACTATGCCTGGTTGTAAGTAGCCCATTGGTTATTAGGGCCAATGGATATTTTTGTGTGGTTTGGCTGGTCAGCCTGTCTGTATTCAGTGAGAGGTTGCTCCAGGCCCTTTCTACATTCTGTTGCTCACCCTGTTTGCCTAAAAGCAGACTCTGCATTAAGCATTTTAAGATTAACAGAGAAACAGAAGTATAAAAAGTTTAAATTCTTGTGGTTGTGTGATAGGAAAACTGAATGACTCCATAAAAACATGGCTTTTGCTCTTTCCCTGCTTCTGTTCTTGCTAGGATGTGCACCTCCACTTTATACATGCCTCAGAATGCAAATAGTGTATGTCTCCCTTGTAAAGGACAAAGAGTTAATGATTTCTTTAGAATAGATAACATCCGAGGAAAGACCAGATGAGAATGACTGTTCAAAGCTATCGTGTGCATATTTCAGACCATTAACACTGGATTTTTTTGAGGCCAAGACCCTCTGGGTCTAACGAATACACCTGGGCCCTTATCTTTATTCTAACTGATTCCTGGATGCCCGAGAGTATATATGTACAGCAGACCACAATCCTCAATAAAAACCCTGAACAGAGATGAGACTCATGCTCCTTTCATTTCTGAGTTTCCCAGATACTCCATCTGTATCTGCTCTCTCTGTGTGTTCAGTGAACTCTGCTGTCACTTCCTGCTGGCTGCGTGAAGCCAAGAACCCCCTTAGCATGTCCTGGAGACCCTCTTTGGGTCCCTGGACTCAGCCTACCAGCATCAGTTGTATTTATAGAAGCTATGATTCATTGAGGTTCAATCTGAGATGTCACATTCTAGAAATATAGTTCTGCCAAGTATAGTTCAACAGCCAAAGTATAATTTAAAAGGAAGTTCTTTACGTATAACTTCTGAAGGACATTAAAGATGATATAATTTAAATTCACCAGCAATATTTCTCAGATCTCCTTTTTTCTTTTCTTCAAACTTCAATGAATGTGTGTCAAAATAGTTAATACGACTGCTGGCTCTGAGGAGCAATTTCATTTAAGTAATACATCACTGCATTAAATTACTATTAATTAAAATTTAATTTGGTTTGTAGTTTGGCTTATAAAATATATACAATTAGTTTTATGACTATATAAGAGGTACAAGATTAAGGAGTTTTTGCTTGTTATATATCTGTACAAAAAGTATCAGTGGACACCAAGGGTGTCTACGAAAATTTTTTCTCTTGAAGGATGTAGCCAGAGGGATCTTTCTAAATTACGAACCTAATTGCGTCTCCATTCTGATTTTCTTCATTCATTTCCTAATCTTTGCTTTGTGTTGACTACAAACTGTCCCTATTTAGCTTCATCAACTTTTACTACCTGTTTTCTTTCTTCATTTCCTCTCATTTTGTAATCCAAGGAAGATGAAGTACTCATTCCCCTCTAACATACAACCCTCTCTCCTGCGTCTGTGTCTGTATGATTCTGTGTACCTGATACACATTCTTTCCAATGTGTCAGTCTGGCACAGTCTTCTGGTCTTAATACTGGAAGCCGTCAATACTAACATCTCTGACTTCCCCTCTCTGACCAGTAGGTACAATGTATGTCTATTTTTCCACTTTAGTAATGAATTTATACAGTCATTGTTTTGTCCATGGAAATGCATGTGGGAGTAGGTATTATGTAGTGGTTAAAAGTGCTGGCTCTGGCATCAGATTGTCTAGGTTCAAATCTCACCTGTCACCTGGATAAGTTGCTTACCCTTTCTATGTCTCAGTTTCCTTACTTGCAAAGTGAATATGATAAAAATATATACCTCTTAGGGTTGTTAGGGAGATTCAAGTGCAATCTTATTTTTATGGAACTTGGCATAGTCCCTGGCCCATGAAATACCTGCTTTATGCCAGGCACCATGCTAGGCTGAGGGGATATGAGGGTGTCAAAACGGTCCTAGGGCATAATACTTCCTGCTTTATGGAACTTGAAGTTTAGTATGAGAGACAGATAAAAACACACCAAACAAAACCAAAAAGAACAATTAGAGTGTAATTAATAGTAAGAAGGAAATAAATTAGGTGAGAAGATAGGGAA
Organism: Mustela lutreola; assembly: GCF_030435805.1. NCBI lineage: Eukaryota > Metazoa > Chordata > Mammalia > Carnivora > Mustelidae > Mustela > Mustela lutreola. The sequence goes on from NC_081298.1 coordinate 79,658,957, forward strand.
TAGAAATAAAATAGGTGAGAAGATAGGGAATAATGGGATGGAAGAAAACATGGTGGTCAGGGAAAACCTTTCCATGGAGACATTTAAGCTGCCCTGAAAGATGATAAAGAGACGGGTTCAGAAACATGGGGGCCAGGAGGGAGTATTGACTTGTGGGGGTAGGGTTGTCCCTGAGTTAGGAGAGAGTTTGACTTCTGTGAGGACTTGGTAGAGCCAGTGTAGCTAGAGAGTGGTAAGTAAGAATGTAGCAAAGATAAGGTAGAAGAGGAAGACACTGGAAAGTTTAAACAGGGAAGTGGCATGACCTAGTTAGTCTACATTTTAAGATGATTCCTCTGGCTGTTGAGCCTAAAATGGATTGGAGGATGATAAGAGAGAAGTGTAGAAATCAGGAATAATGTGGTGGCAAGGGTAAAAAGGAGAAAGGATGGAGAGATTTGGAATATATTTTAGTGTTGGAATTAATAGGACTTGTTGATAAATTGGATACCAAAAGGTATGAAATTAAGACTATTACCAGGCTTAGATTGGTCATAAATGTAGTGTCTGAGACACTTGAGAGTAGCTGACAGACTGTTGGATTTGAGCATAGAACTCAAGGCAAAGGGCTAGTGTAAATATAAGAGTAATCAGCATATCAGTGATATCACAAGCCATGGAAATGCTTTAGATCATTCAGAAAGATAGTATAGAGAGATAAAGGGAAGTTTTTTTTTTTTTTTTTAAAGATTTTATTTATTTATTTGACAGAGAGAAATCACAAGTATATGGAGAGGCAGGCAGAGAGAGAGAGAGAGGGAAGCAGGCTCTGCTGAGCAGAGAGCCCGATGCAGGACCCAATCCCAGGACCCTGAGATCATGACCTGAGCCGAAGGCAGCAGCTTAAACCACTGAGCCACCCAGGTGCCCCATAAAGGGAAGTTTTGAGCCTTGAGGAGTGAGAGGCTGCCAAAGCAATGGAGATGGAGCCAGCATTGATTCAGGAGTCAAGGTAGGTTGTATCATGCTGGGTATTTCCCATTTGCACCCACTCCATCCATACCCTTGGGTCTTCTCTGTGCCATTATGGAACTAATGTATAGGTAACAACCCCCAACTACCTGACTCTTTTTTGGCTGGGTCAGCCAATGAGAGACACTGGCAGGAGGGTAAAATGAGAGAGAAACTGAAAATATAGAATCATAATTCCTTATGCTGTGGCAGTGACTGCAGTCACCTGTCACTGCAGCAGCTCCCAGGTTGTCCTGCTTGTGTGGCTCTAGCTATCACTCCAATTACTCTATTTCTTCTTACCTCTTTAAGCCTTCGGAGTTTCCTACTATTGATCATTACTCAGTGGCTTCAGCCTTCCTCACTGTTAGTTCCAGAATCTGCCTTACCCTCTGTAAATAGTGTCTTCATTAAATTCTCTCTAGAACTCATCTGAGTGTGCCTTCTGTTCCTTGCTCCCCTTTGCACTGCTCTTCTGAGAGCATGCTCTGACCTCTCTCCCAGCACAGACCACTGTTGCTTGTTAGGAGAAAGTTGTTACCCTGGAGGTGGGAGGTGAGAGGCATGCTGTTCTCTGCTCTTCCGTCTAACCCTCAGTCTTAGGAAGGTACTGTGTGCCTGGATTCTCAGTGCTCCTGTCTCTCTCCCAGCTGTTCTGGGCCAAAGGTAAGGGGTTATGTTCTGTTCCTTCTTCTACCTGCAGTGGGTTTTCACAGTGCCTTAAGAGGAACAGTATTAGTCACATTCCCACAGTGCATAAAGCTTTGATTCATATGGAGGCATAGGAACCCAGTAGGGCTTTTGCCTTCCCCACAGTGGCTGCTGTGTGCCTTCTCCAGGCCTGCACCTTTCTCAGGAGGCTTGCTTTTACCCTAGTCTTTTTTGTGAGCACTCAGTGAAGTTCAAGAAGAGCCTGTGAGGTGTTGGGAATTCCTGTGTCTGCAGCTCTCAGGGATTCTCTTTACTCTTGTCAGTCCACACTCAGCCCTTAGTGATTGGTTAAAAAGTCTAGTTGAATTCTTCTTCTTCTTCCCCTTCTGACTCCACAACTACTATGGAGCCCTGTGTGGGGCTTGAACTCACCACTCTGAGATCAAGACTGATATGTCTCTGTTTCTCTCTCTCTGCCTCTCTGTCTCTGTCTCTCTCTTTCTCATATACACACACACATCCCATGTGAAAAGCTTTATTAGGTGAGTAATATTTTATTTTTGTTTGTTTGTTTATTTATTTATATTTTTATTTATTTATTTTAAAAGATTTTATTTATTTATTTGTCAGAGAGAGAGCCGAGTGAGAGCGAGCACAGGCAGACAGAGTGGCAGGCTGAGGCAGAGGGAGAATCAATCTCCCTGCCGAGCAAGGAGCCTGATGTGGGACTTGATCCCCGGATGCTGGGATCATCACCTGAGCCAAAGGCAGCCGCTTAACCACCTGAGCCACCCAGACATCCCTGTTTGTTTTTAAAAATAATTACTTATACTGGTGCCAAAGGAGAGAGCCCTAAACTTTCTTACCAGCCTGCCCAGCTGTAGGGCGTAAGGGGAAGGGGGTGATGAGGGTTGGAAGTTGTCAGCAATTAAACACCAAAAAATTGATTCAAATTCCTTATTAATAGTCCTCCAGCTCTCGGGGACATACATGAAACCTTCCGGAAAACTCTTCTTACTGTGTTTGCTCCTATTTCATGGTAGTACAGGGCTATTCTATCGCTTAATCAATGTCAGTATTTCCCGCATTCTCTAGCAGTAGTTCTTTCGGCCTCCCATTGCTTGGTGTGGTTAAGGGTGGGGCAGGCAAGGAAGGCTCTCTTGGTCTTCCTCTAGAGTGGGGAGGAAAGATATCCTGTAATTCCTAACTAAACTGGAAATTCTGTCTCAGTGACTCCCTTCAATTTCATTTTCAAATTTCTAGTATTCTCTATTATGACTGGAATGGAAGATGGGAGCTGATAACTATGGACTCATTCTATTTAAGTGGTATATCTCCTTCAATGTTGACATAATTACCACTCATAATTTCCAGTTTTGGAGCCTTAACCCAAATTCTAATGCAGTAGGAAATGTCCTCATTCAACATCAAGGAAACTTTTTTTTGACTGGTAACAGGAGAGAAGGAAAGGGTAGGAGCAAATGCAGGTGAGTTTTAAAGTTTGTCTTAGGAAGAATTAGGGAGATTTGTTTGACTTTACTTTGTAATGAAGTCTGAGGCAAGGCCAGCAGGTGAGAGTCAGGGTAGAGTGGAATGAGAAGGTACATGAGGTTTAGGAAGGAAGTTATTTTGAGGAATGGAAAAATGAATCTACCCAAGATTTGTGATAGGATTGTCTGACAGTGATGAATTGCTGTGTGCTCTTTGAGACTTGTGATCATGAATTTTAGAGGAAACTAGTCCAATTCAGTTGGGTAGCAAATTTTACCTGTTTGGTGCAGAAATGGAGAAAGTGAGGGGGTAGGATTCACTTAAGGCTGGGGTTTTCTAGGTGCTATGGACTTAACTGTGTCCCCAAAACTCTTATGTTGAAGCCCTAGCTCCCAGTGTGACTCTCTTTGGAGTATGGAAATAACTAAGGTAAATCAGGTCCCGAGGGTGGAGCCCTGATAGGATTAGTGTCCTAAATAAGAAGACATACCAGAGGGCTCCTCCACCCTAATATGTGAGGACACAGTGAGAAGGTGGTCATCTTCAAGATAAGAAGAGTGCTTTCACCAGGAAGCAACTCTGCTGGACCTTGATCTGGAACTTCCAGTCTCCAGAACTGAAAGAAAACAACTATATGTTGTTTAAGCCATTCAGTCTATGGTATTTTGTTATGGCAACCAAAGTTAACCAAGATACTAGGCATGGATGACAGAAAGGGGGCAAAATAATTGTGGGTACTCGCAGAGAAATGATTCCAAGCATGAGACTATAAAATCTAGGCTGGACAAGTAGCTCCCAATAGGAAGTCAAGAGGAGGTTGATGAATAGTGAGAAATGGTGGGTTCAGCGGATTGAAGGTTGAGTTATACCTGTGGGAACAAAAAAATGGTGGATGTTTTCAAGGTTCACTCATGTTATAGTTTATGTCAGTATGTCATTCCTCTTTATGGCCAAAGATTATTTTGTTGTATGAATATATCATATTTTATCTGTCCATTTAGCAGTTAATGGATATTTGAGTCATTTGCATGTGAACAAATCAATAGTTTGTTGTTGTTGGTTTTTTTTTTTTTTTTTTTGAGTGATTGTGTTTTGGGCTTCTGACATTTGCACTTAAAAGAGTTCCAATAATAAATACATGGTCAGGGCACCTGGGTGGCTCAATCGGTTAAGCGTCTGCCTTCAGCTCATATCATGATCCCAGGGTCCTGGGATCCAGCCCCATGTTGGGCTCTCTGCTCAGTGGGGAGTCTGTTTCTCCCTCTGCCTCTCCCCCTGGCTTGTGCTCTCTCTCTCTCTCTCTAAAATAAATAAATACAATCTTTAAAAGAAAAAAAAAAGAGTTCCAGATAATAAATACATAGTACCTGTAGATGTATGTAATGAAACCGTCTAGAATATGCCACCTCAAAATTTGTCACTTGGGCCTTGAATTATTTTGAGCTGAAGGAAATTGAGAATCAATAAATATAGGAAAAGCTTTCTGCCCTCTTCTTATCTGCCTTAAAGCAGAGCATAAATTTCCCTTTGGTAAAGTGGCATAGATTCACCCCATGTCCTGTGCCAGGATGAGAAGAGTGACCATTATCCCAAGCTGGAGTGCTGGCATTAAGATGTGTATGCATAAACATACACTAAAATAATTCTTCCATTAGACCTCATATATTTCCTTCTCATTTTCCCACAATTTATCACCTCTAGAAGCCCAAACCTCCCTTTGCTTTGTCTAGTGGCTTTAAAAAAAATAATTTATTGTCCTTTGTTAAAGTGTATAATCCCTGAATCTAATTAGTTCCTTAGGCTTTTACTTCTTTTCTGTGAAGCTTCTGTGCATGTAAAAATATTAACATCAACAATAGTTGTAGGCCTTTTCTCCTGCTGATTTGTTTTTTGTCAGTTTAATTCGCAGGCCTCAGGAATGAAATCAGTGAGTAGAGGAAAAGCTTCAGAAAACACCTTTTCCTCAAGGTCATATAGTCATCAAGAAAGCTGTGACTAGGGCACCTGGGTGGCTCAGTCGCTTAAGCATCTGCTTCTGGCTCAGGTCATAATCTCAGGGTCCTGGGATCGAGCCCCGAGTTGGGCTCACTGCTCTTATGAGAGGGCTCCTTTCCCCTCTGCCACTGCCTGATGCTCTCCCTGCTTGTGCTCTCTCTCTCTGTGTCAAAATAAATAAGTGAAACCTTAAAAGAAAGGAAGAAAGAGAAGGAAAGGAAGAAAGAAAAGGAAAGCAAGCTGTGATTAGATTTCTCTCCTTTGGAATGGGCACCCAGCCTTGCTGGTATAGATAACAGACATCTCTTCTGTATCTCCCCCAGGAAAAAAAGTGACATGAACCGTTTTGAGGTTCTGGGTCATTTGGATAACTGAAAGCCCCCACCTGCAGGGAGAAACCAGGAGCAGGTTAAGTACTGTATGGAGAATACTTGCTGCTATGTGTTTGGACAAGAATTAGGAATAGTAAAAACCCCTTCAGCCAGGCACTTGGGTGGCTCAGTCATTAGGCAACTGCCTTTGGCTCAGGTCATGATCCCGGGGTCCTGGGATTGAGTCCCATGTTGGACTCCCTGCTCTGTGGGAAGCTCACTTCTCCCTCTCCCACTTTCCTGGCTTGTGTTTCCCCTCTGGCTGTGTCTCTCTCTCTTAAATAAATAAAAAAAATCTTAAAACAAAAACAAAACCCTTCAGCCTATCTTTGTTTCTTGGTGTACTGAAAATTTCCTCCATCCCAATAAAAAAAATCAGAAAGAGATCTGGCCCAATGAGGGGATCACCCTTAATTTTTTCATACCTTATAATAGCTAGAGTTCAGTTTCCAGATCCTCAGTCTGTGGGTGTCCCACTGTGTGGTAAGGTACCTCCAATTGCCATTATGGTTATTTGTTTCTTCTATCACCAGTAGTCATTGTCATTTTCCCTAGTAGAAGGATTTTCCTGTACTGATCACACTCTTGATAACTTCAATTCATTGTCCTAATTGGTTCAGAGAGAGTGTTACAGAATTGTGATGAAAAGAATCAATTTACAGGTAGACTTCTGCATGGGTTGTGTGTCCTTAGGCTTCTAACTAAATGCAACCTGCATTAGATTATTTAAATTTTCATGTCAGTTAGTTGTTTTTAGGGTAGTGGGATCATTATTCCCTCTCCCAGAACAATTTCTTTAAAGTCAGCTTGAATGAACGTTAATTGAACACAAAAGACTGACCTTGCCAGTGCTGCATTACATGCTCAAATTAGTTCAGACTATTATGATTAATACTAACTATATTTGTCATTTATAATCAACACAAAAATTTGGGGGAGATCTTTGGACTTGTTTTTGGTTGATTATGCTCATGGGAATTTCAGACCATATTAAGTTTTCTCTTGCTTCTTAAATTTGTTCTGTGTTTTCTTAACAGAATAATTATGTCTTTGACCTGATTTTGGAATTGGCTGACTAATGTTTGCTCAGGAAGAATGTAAAATTGTCCCTTACCCAGTTTTATCCTTCTGTCTTTGACAACTAACACAAAAGTTTGATCAGGAGAGAAGCAATCTGTATGTCTGAGTTCTGGCTCATTGTGTAAGATGATGGTATTGATCCAAATTTAGAATGTCACGGAGACACTTAAGATTTTGTATTAAAATCTGCTTACTACTCTTGGGTACGAAACAGGTGGCTCTGCAGACAGGCCTGAGCTATTGCCAATGAACAGACTATTGTGTGCAAAATAGCTTTCATTATCATTGTTAACTCTCATTAAAATCACAAGCCTTTAGCCTCTCACAGCTTTGTTCTCTTTGAAAGAGATGATGTTCAAGGTTTTTGAAATGTTTACATTTTCTTGAAATATTTTCATTAGATCAGTCTTCTAGAGAGGAGGAGGTTTTAATACTAGCTTTCATATTTTGTTGTCTTTTTCAGTTTTTCATAAAACTTTCAAAAATTGATAAATTAATAAAAATTCCATTTGGGCATCTGCATTTGCATTTTTCTCTTCCTTTAAAAGATCCCTGTGTCTTTTTTCTTGCTTGCAATATGCATCCTTCTCATTACCACTGAACATTTAGGGAACATATACCATTATATAAGAAAACAGTAATTTCTGTAGCAAATGCCTGCACATTTTCCCCTTTAAATACAGACTCCCATGGACTCCTGGGCAAGGCAATACTGATGTGGGAAACAATGGCAAAACAAAAAATTAAGTTTTCTTACTGCCTACAGCCCATTGACAAGTCCTTGAAACAGGCAGAGTGACATTCTTATAGGTGAAACTCAGCTGCTTCAATGTTAATACAATGCTAAGGGCAAAAGGCAATCTTTGCCCAGTCCCTAGGATCCCGTGAGTCTATTTTAACATATGAAAGTTTCTTTGGAAACTTCCTTTATCTCTACCCCCCAAGATACAAGTTGGCAATCATCCCCCAAGCATGTGACCCACTGATACACATCTGAAGTCTCATGACCAACGTTTTACTAGACAGTAATAACCTAACAATCACTAGTAATATTCCTAAAAATAGCTAGCCCCTCAAGGTCCCGGAAATCTTACTTCCAAAATTCCTTAGAGATTTAGGCTCTCCCTAACCTCCTCCCAACTTGAAAGTATATAATCAATCAGCCAGTGCTCATTTCAGTGCAGCTCCTTCTGCCCTCGAGCCCTGTCCTTGTGTTTTAATAAAACCACCTTTTTGCACCAAAGGTGTCTCAAGAATGCTTTCTGGGCCGTTGGCTCTGGACTCCAACCATTTCCTAAATCAATACTGGGGTGAAGAGGGCATTTGAAATTTCTTTTAGGTTGCAACCTAGTTCTCATTAGGCCTCTTTTATTTTGGTTTTGGCCTTAGAAACATCGCTTAGTTTAACGGCTCATAGCTTGGTTTACTTCACTTTCTCCATCAAAATTAAACTCTTCTCATCCTGCCAATATTTTCTCATGGAAAATTTTAGTTTGAGTTTTTATCTTTCATGAAGTTTGGTTACTTTTTAATAGTTTGAAAGGCACATTTCATTCAAACCTCAAATTCTATATGACATGGGAATGTTGAGGTTCGGAGTCAACAGCCCAAAAAGCATTCTTTTTTTTTTTTTTTTTTTTTAAAGATTTAATTTATTTATTTGACAGAGAGAAAAATCACAAGTGGGCAGAGAGGCAGGCAGGGAAAGGAGGAGCAGGCTCTCTGCTGAGCAGAGAGCCCGACACGGGGCTTGATCCCAGGACCCTGAGCCGTGACCTGAGCCAAAGGCAGAGGCTTACCCCACTGAGCCACCTAGGCGCCCCCCAGAAAGCATTCTTGAGACGTTTTTGGTATAAAACAGTGCCTTTATTATAGCAAAGGGACAGGACAGATGGGCAGAAAGAGCTGCCCTGGGATTGTGAGGAACAACTGATTATATACTTTGGAACTGGGGGAGGTGAAGGCAAAGGAAATTTCAGAAAGGAATTTTATAAGCCAAGGAAAACTCATAGGATCCTGGAGCCCTAGTTATTGTCAAGCTAAAGTTGTTTTTCTCTCTAGCAAAGCATTAAATTAACATTAAGATTTGGAGCTCCTGGAGGAATGTCATATTCTGACTGTCCCAAGTATTTGTCTACTGGCTGCAGGTTATAAGGAAATTTAATTTTATCTACATTTCCTTTTGCCTTTGTTCTCTACATCATATGCACATTCAAATTGTTAGTAAATTCAGAAATGGTACTTAAGAGTATTAGGGTTCATTTTCTTTCTTTAAAAAAAATTTTTTTTTTTAAGTTTTTTTATTTGAGAGAGACAGGGAGAGGTCATGAATGAGAGGAGGGGCAGAGGGAGAAACAGACTCCCCGCTGAACAGGAAGCCTGGTGCAGGGCTCCATCCCAGGACCCTGGGATCATGAACTGAGCCAAAGGCAGATGCTTAACCAACTGAGCCACCCAGGCATCCCAGGGTTCATTTTCAACAATAATTTTTATTGAGTCTGTTGGTTATAGGTACTATGTTGTTTTCACATTTGTTATTTTACTTCTTATAAAGAATAGGGGATTGGGACGCCTGGGTGGCTTAGTGGGTTAAGCCGCTGCCTTCGGCTCGGGTCATGGTCCCGAGGTCATGGGATCGAGTCCTGCATCGGGCTCCTTGCTCGGCAGGGAACCTGCTTCTCTCGCTGCCTTTGCCTGCCTCTCTGCCTACTTGTGTGTATTCGCTTACTCTCTCTCTGGCAAATAAAATCTTAAAAAAAAAAAAAAAAAAGAATAGGGGATCATGGCCACGAAGACTTGGCTTAATATAAATTCATAAGCAATATGTTATGGGGGAATTTAGATAATATGAAAGACTGTTCTCTCTTGAGAAATTTGGAAGGAGGCGTGCAAATATAGTGAGATTACATTTTGAGATACTAACTTGTTCTTCTTTTCCAATATTTTCTCCTATCCTCCCATTCTCACACACTCAGGAAATAACCTTAGTGTTGGATTCTCACTGCCCCTAGGTAAGGTTGCTACAAGGAAGAAAACAATAAATACTTGGTTTGTGAGTTTCAAAATAGATGCAGACGATACTTTGAAAGAAATTATTTGTGAGCCTTAGGGCAGAAAGTTATGCATAGCATAAAAAGCAGAGTAGAAAGAATTCAGGATTCATTTTTCCAGTTTTTGAAAAGATGTCCTAGAGAGAGGAAAAACAAAGGGCTGGCAATAGGAACTTCATGGAAGTTTGAGTACCTGTGAGAAGAGGGGACTTCAGCCATAGGAGCTATTTTCAGTCACCTAAAGAGCCAGGCTCGCTTCCACCTTGATTTTGTTTTTATTTCTACATTTATTTGATTTTTTAAAAAAAGATTTTATTTATTTATTTGACAGAGAGAGAGAGATCCCAAGTAGGCAGAGAGGCAGGCAGAGAGAGAGGGAGAAGCAGACTCCCTGCTAAGCTGAGAGCCTGATGTGGGCCTCGATCCCAGGACCCTGAGATCATGACCTGAGCCGAAGGCAGAGGCGTAACCCACTGAGCCCCCAGGTGCCCCAATTTGATGTGTTTTTCCACCTATGTTTCTACTGGCTGATATGAGGTTTGTAAGAATGCATTGGAAAAGCACAAGAATATAGGGAGGTGAACTCCTTAGGAGGCTACTGTAGAAATCCAGTTAGGAGATGATGGAGGTCTAAACTGGGGGGTTGGGAATTCACTGGAGAAGACTGGAAAGATTCACAAGATGCTTAGGGGGTAGAATCAGTAAGACTAGGTGATACATTGGATATTGGGGAGAAAGCATGAAAAGAATTACATACGACATAGTATGCCTGTTTCTTGAGAGGTGTGATCAACTGTGACTCTCTTAGAGACGTGTGAAGAAAGTCAGATTTGGGGAAAAAGATTAATTCAGGTTTGGTCATGTTCATGTTTTTTAATGTTTTTCTTCTCCTCTAGTCTAAGCTCCATTTGGTCATCTGGTTGTCCTAATGCTATTTTAAAAAATATAATCTATTCGACTATAACTCAATAGCATCATTCCTCAGATACTTTTCACTATGTAAAGTATGTTATCAAAACAATTGTTTCAGTAGAAAAAGGAAATTAGGGGCTAGAGAGTTTTAGATTGGCAATAACCAAGTTATTTTTGCTGCGGGGATGTCAATAATAAAGGAATTTTGAATATAAGTGTATTTAGTTACAAGATGCTAAAAATAATAAATTATATTAAAGTTGACAAGGCAAACTTCATTTTCTTTACATTCCACTCATTCCAGAGTGCTTGGACATGTCCAAGTTGTGAAGAACATTTTCCTCTTTAATCTTTGGCCTTTACCTGGCAATTTTGTTGCTTACATCACACCTCATGAATACCAAGGTTAACATAAGAGGAAACGTAGAGTTAAGTAAATAAATATTGAACATGCCCACAGAGTAGCCAGCCATTCCAGTGAAGTGGTTGTGTCACATACACATTTTCTCTACTCACTCAGTATTAGCTCCCAATCACAATCAAATGATCAAACTATTAATCACATTATATCATATTTATGTTGTGAAAATTAACACTTTTGGAGAAACGGTGGTTATCATCCTCCCCTCCCCACACCATGATGTGATATACCACCTTTGTAATATGCTCAATTCCAAGTAACTTGGATTTTTAAAAAGCTCTCCAGGATATTCTGATAGTCAGCTTTGTGCATGATGACTATGAGAATGTAAAGATAGGTGCTGTAAGCCAGGATTCCTCCTCTCTAGCAAGTCACAGTCCTGCAAGTGAATTGGCAGGAATATAACATTTCAGTTTAACCAAAATTTATCGAATGTGAGGCACTGGCTAGGAGTCAGAGCTACAAAGATAAATAAGTCATGGTCTTTGCCCTCAAGCCTGGTAATGGGAGAGGGAAACACATAACCAGGTGATTAAACAAACAAACAAACATGGCAAGATGCAATAATTGCAGCCATGTGCACAAACTACTGAAGAAGTCCAGGGAAGCTTCTGGGAGAGAGGAATTTTGAACTGAACGAAAACAACTGGTATGACTTCATTAGATACAGAAGAGGGACTGAGGGTGGCAGGGGCTACTGCTGGCACAACAAATTGTATCTTGTGTGAATGCCCCCCCCCCGCCCCCCACAAAGAGTAATACAACACAGAAGCCCTGCAAAAGGAGTGCTGAAGGGAAGGTCAATCCAGGCAGAAGAAGGGCAGAGAAGTGTAAAATAGCATTGTGTTCAGGGACCTGGAATCTGTTTGCTGTTACCTGACTGTAAAGTGAAGGTGGAAAGTAGTGGGATGCAGAGTGGAGGATGGAAACTGCTCTGCTGTGGATCTTGGGCTATGCTCTGTGGGCACTGGAGAACTACAGATGGAGTTAGGCAGGGGAGTGGTGTGGAGTTTTGAATTTCCAGTAGATGCCTTGCGTGGTGGTGTGGAAGATGAATGTGAGGAAGGTAGTAAGATCAGATACAAGAACAGAGTTGACACTAATTGCTGTAGTTTTATGATCACTGAGGTTGGATATGAACCAGGGCATTACAAGAGCACTAAGTGGGAGCAAATGCGAGAGATGTTCAGGGAGTACAGAATCCAGCCCCTGATTTACTGTAAAGGGTGAGGAGGAGGGAGGAGGAGTCAGGGTGATTGCCAGGTTCTTGAAAGGTTTAGAATGGGAGATATGATGATGTCAATGTTGGTCATGCAAAGATTGAGTTACTTGTCAACCACCCCCATGGATTTGTCCTATAACACAGGCCAGAAATAATAAATGGCATGGAGGAAGTAAAAACAAAACTCAGAGGAGCAGAAATCATTTCTACAGAATCAGGAAAGATGGAATCATAAAGAAGGTGGTACTTGATCTAGGCCTTGAAGGAATAGTAAGATTCACTTTTGGGGATCTGATGGGAGGGACATGTCCAAGCAAAGGCATGGGCACTTTCAGGATATTGTTTCAGAACAATTGAGACCTCCTGCTTGTGACGAGAGTAAAGACTTTGCTAAACCCTGTTGAGGGGGATGTGGCTGTAGTGGTGGTTTGGAGCCAGGTCATGAAGGGGCTTTGGGTTCTGTGCATATGGGCATTGGGTTTTGCACTGGGCAAAGATGCTAACAGAGCCTTGGTTTGGGAAGAATGGACTCAGGTGTTGCATGAGATAAAATAGAGATGGAAAGATTGAAGCCAAATAGAAGAGTCAGGATGCTGTACCATGCTAGAAACAGGAATGGAGAGGAGGGGACCCAAAGTGAAAAAGATTGGGTAATTCATTGCATTTGAAAGTGTGGCTCAGTTCAAAGGTTATAAATGCTTGGATTACAAGGGATTGAGAAGATGGTGCTGACTCATAGAAATAAAGGAGTCTAATACAGAAACAGGTTTATAAAGACAATGTATGGTAAGAGTACTAGGGGAACCCTCAAAGAGAAGACTACTTCTGGCCCTGCTTTGTATTTTTCTTTGTTAAAGGCAAAAAGATTTAAAAACAGGTGGGAAGGGGACTGGGGGAGGTAGTGTGCCTTACTGGTTAAGATTGCAGTAAAGAATTCTTGGCTTTAAATTACTGCTGTGCTCTTTATTATCTGTGTGCCCCTGGATGAATGTTCCAACCACCTTAAGTCTGAGTTTCCTGATCTGGAAAATGAAAATAGCAAGACTATTCATCCAGTAAGGTTGTAAATAGCACATGGTTTGCATTCAACAAATACTAGTCACTATTATTAGAATTCTGAAAGGAAAGAAATGCAAAATATAAGTCTAATTCAGTTATTATGTTCAAAAATACAATTCATTTGGGATGTCTGGGTGGTTCAGTCAGTTAAGAGTCTGCCTTTGGCTTAGGTCGTAATCCCAGGGTCCTGGGTTGGAGTCCTGGTTTGGACTCCTCGTTCAGTGGCAAGCCTACTTCTCCTACCTGGTGTTCCCCTTGCTTGTGTACTTTTTCTATGACAAGTAAATAAATAAAATCCTTAAAAATTCTTTAAAAAATACAATTCATTCTAAATTTTTATTGACTCTTCTGATGGACCAAAGGGTTGGTAAGAAAACATTGGTGTCATGTTATAACAACCCAGCTGGTGGTTACTAGCAACTATGCAAAGTCTAGAGATTACCTCTTGGACTTGATTAATATTTTAAAGATGCCTTGAACTGAATCACTTATACCTGGCTCTAAACCTATTAGGTATGTGCCATCAATTCAGAGAAATCCATGCAGTGAGTCAAAATATAAAAGATAGCTTTACAAAATGTCAAATAAATGGAAACAAGCCTGATGACTTCAATAAAAGTAGTAGGCATTTTCAAGTGAGACCAGCAGATTATTTTTAACTTGAGATAATTCTAAGAGTTTGCTAGAATCCCAGTTATGTATATTGACATGTTCTTCAGGTGCTTTGGAATCTGTAATGTATCTAAAAATATTTTTTTGTCATCATTGTAGTAATTGACTCATGCAAGAATCATCAATGGAACTAAAAATAGTGGGTAAAAATTTGAGGAGTAACAGATTTGATTTAGATCAATGTCATCTAAAATTTAGGTTCCTTCTGTTTTCACAACAGTTCTCTCCAAAATCTCTCTCCTCTGGTCAGTCTTTTTCTTTATCTTCGTCCTCAATACACAACGCATTCACCAATTTCAAAGGATTCAAATAGTAATGGAAATCTCAGTTATTGTTTAGCATGGGAAACACTCCTGCAGCCTTTGGACAACAGAGAATTTTACTCCCACCAGAGGGCGCTCGGTCGTTACTTAAGTCACCATTTGGAGTTTGGGGACTTTGTAAATCAAAAAGTAAAATGGAATTTTTATTTTGTACATTTGTAGATGAACCTACAGGTTTGAGGATTAGTGTAACTCTAACATTTAAAACCTTGGGTATGTCTTGTTTTTACTTTTGTATTAAAGATAATCACCTGAATGACAGAGGAATCAGAATCTCTTACAAACAAAACCAAACCATAAAACAAAACAAAACAAACCAAGAAGGAAACTTCCACCACCTAAAAATCAGTTTTTGTTCTTCAGTAAACACTTCCACTCCTGGTTCATTGCAGTTCTGAGAGACATGTTTCCTCCTTCATCTCATTCATTTACTCAGGAATCCAGTTACTGAAGGAGAGGTGAGGCCAGGATGGAAGGAAATCTCAGTTTCAGGATTTTGGTGCAAGGTGCTGACAGTCCTGTGAGTCTTGCTTCCCAGAATTGTATTGCCTTCCGCTAGGCCGTGTCCAGGGTTCTCAAAGTCTCCCCACCAGCAACATCAGCATCCCCGAGCAACTTGTTAGCATGAAAATTCTTCGGCCCCAGACCAGACCTTTCGATTCAGAACCTCTGGGAGTGGGGCCCAGCAATCTGTATTTTAATAAGTTTTGTGAGTGATTCTGATGTATGCCCCAGTTTGAGAACCAAAGCCGGACACTTTGTTTTTACAAAGCAAGCTGCTTTTAGGCCTTGAGAGTCTCAACATTATTACCCAGTTTCCATTCTGAGAATCAGGGACACTTTGCTCCAGGCTAGGTCTCAGACTTTGAGGCAAAAGGCAGTGCCAATTATCTACCTGCTTCAAGCCTCTAAAGGAACTCGTCTTTCACTAGCCCATGGAAGGAAGTTTTGGAAGTAGATCATTCACCTGCAGAGGGAACCAAGAGAATCAGTTAAGAATTTACTAAGGAGAATTTACTAAGTGAGCCACCTGGGTGGCTCACTGAGTTAAGCTTCCGACTCTTGGTTTCACTGAAGTCATGCTCTCAGGGTGGGGAGATTGGCCCTGCACCACGCACAGTGCCCAGTCTGCCTGAGGTTCTCTCTCCCTTTCAGCCCCTCCCCCTGTTTACGTGCACTCTTGTCTCAAATAGATAAAATCTTTATTTATTTATTTTTAAAAGATTTTTATTGGGCGCCTGGGTGGCTCAGTGGGTTAAGCCGCTGCCTTCGGCTCAGGTCATGATCTCAGGGTCCTGGGATCGAGTCCCGCATCGGGCTCTCTGCTCAGCAGGGAGCCTGCTTCCTCCTCTCTCTCTGTCTGCCTCTCTGCCTGCTTGTCATCTCTCTCTGTCAAATAAATAAATAAAATCTTTTAAAAAAAAAGATTTTTATTTATTTATTTGACAGAGCAAGAGAGAGCACAAACAAGGGGAGCAGCAGGCAGAGAGAGAGAGAGAGAGGGAGAAGCAGGCCTCTCACAGGGATCTTGAGGTGGGGCTCAATCCTGGCACTCCAGGATCATGACCTGAGCCAAAGGCAGACACTCAACAGACTGAGCCACCCAGGCGGCCCAAAATCTTAAAAAAAAAAAAAAAAAAAAAGAAGAAGAAGAATTGAGGAAGGAAGTATAGCTTGCTTGTTAGATCTACAGATTCTGGATCTACCTTGTCTGCTGTAAGTGATAGCTCTGTGTGATATTAGGCAAATTCTTGTTTTTTTGTTTAACTTCTCTGGGACTCAGTTTCCTTATCTGCAAATTGGATAATAATAGCACCTATCTCATATGCCTGTTATGAGAATTAAATTAGACAAGATTTCTAGTGTACTTAGAACAGACCCTGGGACTGTGTGTTTAGAACTATTGTGCTTTACCATCGTGCCGGCACAATCCTGTCCTCTTTGACCACCAACAAAACAACCATAATCATACCTTTTCCCAATTCTTTTTTTTAAAAAGCATTTTATTTATTTATTTGTCAGAGAGAGAGAGAAAAGAGAAAGTGAGAGAAGGGGAGAGAGAGAAGACACAAGCAGGGGGAAAAGCAGGCACCCACTGAGTGAAAAACCTGCTGCGGGATTCTATTCCAGGACCCTGGGATCATGACCTGAGCTTAAGGCAGATGCTTAACCAACTGAGCCACCCAGGAACCCAATTCTTATCTTAAAGTAAACAATCTCCATCACATTTACACAAGTGACAGGAGTCTGAGGAACGCCTCTGTAGTCAAACAAAAGTTTTCGTTTGATTCCAGCTCTCTAACCTAATAGATGTCTGGCTTTGAGCAAATTACTTAACTTCTCTTTAAATCTCACTTCCATTTTTATTTGTAAAATGGGATTATAATATTCATCTCATAGGGTTTAGAGTGAGAGAAAGGAACACAATCAGTGAGTAAATTGTAGAAACAAAGCACTGTTATCTGTACACTACTGTTCCCAGGAAATGCCATAAGGAGTGTAGGATAGTGCTTGGCACGTAAGAGGGCTCAATACACATTTGTTCCTTTTCATTCACAGTTTTATACATTTTGAGTATTTGGGGACCTTTTAAATCACCAAAGCGCTAATTATGTTCTTGTACTGTTTACTTTCTGTTTCACACTCCAGCTCCTGGATTTCTGGCCTGGAGTGACTGGGAGAGCTCTGTTTTCCCTTCTTGCACAGGGACCACTGGGGCTAGATTTTTTTCATCAGCTCTTTCCCACTTCTTTAGGCTGACTTTCCCCTAAGATCACAAAGCTCATATTTTTTATTGTAGAAAATTTGGAATATTTCAAGAAAGCATAGATAAGAAAATGAACATTGCCGATTCCTCTCCAAAAGAAAACATCACAAATGATTTGGTGTATTTCCTGCTCGACTTCTCTCTCTTTGCTTAAATAAAATTATTAACATAAAGTGTGTTTGATTTTCCTTCTTGCCTCAGGGCTTCTATGGATGTGAACCTCTTGGCCCAGTGTGTCCTTCCATGGCCTAGGATGCTCCTTCTTACCCACCCTTTGCTCTTATCCCAGCCACCCCTGATGTTTCAGATGAAGCTAGGTCTCTCGGTTAGACACTTTCAAATCATGTTGTCCTCATTCTGGACTAACTTCTGGTTCTTAGCAATGAATCTTGTGTGACTATGTGAATAGTATCTATCTCCATGACTAAATTGTAGGAACCAACTGCATTCCAAGAGGCAGGCAGCACAATGCTGGATACATTGTGTGTCCTCAACAAATAGTTTTCAAATGACTGAATGAGCAAATGAAAAGTGTTGTAAGCATTTTTCCATGCTGGACATGATCTTGGGTGTCTGATTTTAACTGACATAATTTTAACTTGTAAATGGCAGGGTGATAGGCAAGAGGTTCTCTTAGGATTTCAGAGAACTCCATGGGTTTCTAAAGCAGCCCATTATGGTGGGAGGATCCCTGGGCTGGGAATCAGCAGGATCCATGTTTTCCTTTCTGCTTTACTAGTTCCTGTGATCTTGAGTCAGCCACTGACCTTCACTGAACCACATTTTCTTTATTGGCTTTTCTTATCTCCCAAGGAATCTCATATATTAAATAAAAACTGTGTGTAAAGAACCTTCTCAAATTATAAAGACCCATATAAATATGTCCAGACCATTCAAAAGATATTTTGCTTGATTGATAGATAGAGCCAGTTGCCAATTTGTAATGAGGCTCCAACTTTAAAACTTGAAATTGATTCTGTTGCTGAGAAAATCTATTTCAAAGCTTAATAATTAGAAATAATTGTGAGCCTTAATGTCTTAAGTATCCAAAATATATGAACTACTATTTAATTCCTTAAAGGCAGATATAGTAAAGTTTGCTTCAATTTTGTACTTCAAGATTGCACTTAGATTTATGTTTTTTTTTCAAATTTCAGTTGGCTGATGCAGTCAAGATATTTTTGACAGATTGGCCAAAGAAGGTAAATTAAATAGATTAAAAAGAAGCTTTAGTTTTTTAATATACCTTATACCTTATTCAATAGCCACAACATATGGTAAGATTTGGAATTTCTAAAGTGGAGATAATATCTCTGTGATGGGATTAGTGTTCATATTTGAAAGCAGGATGGAAGAAAGAAAACTTCCCACCAGTGTCTTAGATGTTAGGATTTGGAATCAGTCACCCTTATGACTAAATTTTATTGGCTGATTCTTTGGTAGTTTTCCACTGCCTCTTAAGTAATTTCCTTTCCATTCTAAGTTATGTGAAGGTGCTTGAAATGTACACATTGAGGAGGTAAAATATTTTGGGGAACAGATAAAAATTGAAAGTATGATAGAAGTGAAGAACAGTTTCACACTCTGTGGAAATTGTGAGTTCATGGGCAGAATGAGACAGTTTTTGCTACAATACACTCTATTAAAAAGTGAACATTTTTCTTTTCCTTTTTCATAATACCAAATAGTAAATGCATAGCATTTTAGAAGAAGAAAATACTTTAAAGATCCAATGTTATTGTTTCATAGACAATATCTAACATTTACAAAGAAATTTACAATTGCTTCCAGATAACATAATTTCACAGGATCTTCAGAACTCTATTATTATCCTTTATTTAAAAATGAGGAAATGAAGACTCAGAGAGCTTAAATGACTTGTGTAAGGTCACAGAGGTGATAATAATAATGATGGATAATACTAATTGAGTACTTGCTCTATGCCAAGCCCTACTCACGCATGATCACATTTAATTCTTATAAGAGTCCTATTACCTTATACATAAAACATAACAAGCTGGGATTATAAATCAGTGCTAAGAAACTGGCATATTTTTTCACTGAATGCTCTTCCAGAGACACAAAATAAATATTGAATAAAATTAATGTAATTCTATGTTTTTAGCTTATGTTGTGTATGAGGCTGATCAATCAAGTAAAGGGTATTCTGATATTGCAGGTGAGACTATATGGAGAATTAAGACTACCATAGTAGTATTGTGCTAGTTGACAAGCAGAGCCAAGAATCTAGCTTTTCCTAATAGATTCCCTATCTTTCTTTTTCTTCTTCTTCTTCTTCTCCTTTTTTTTTTTTTTTTTAAAGAGAGATTTTATTTATTTGACAGACAGAGGTCACAAGTACCAGAGAGGCAGGCAGAGAGAGAGGGTGCTGAGCAGAGAGCCTGATGCGGGGCTTGATCCCAGAACCCTGGGATTATGACCCGCGCCGAAAGCAGAGGATTCAACCTACTGAGCCACTCAGGTTCCCCCTAAATTCCCTTTCTTTGCCCTGGGTTTCAGAGCGTTGAGTGGGCAATTGGCAACTGGGAGCAAAGCTAAGGGTAAAGTATACCATATTCTGAATATTGGGGACCAGATATTACCTGCAGGATTTGATGAGTCAGACAAACTGTTTCCCCCCAGAAACCTCCTCCCTGCCCCCTGCCCTCATCATCAGAGACTGAACTAGTTCTCATGTCCTATCCACTTTTGGACTAGATGAGGGGAGATGGACATGTTGTTAGAGTTGTGAGTCTTTGGCCTTGTGGAAAGTCCTGCAGCTCTCCCTTTGAAGGTGCTCTGAGGACCATCTGCAGAGACTGGGATGAAAAGAAGATAATGGTATCTTATTTCTAAGTCATCAAATCAGATGATCAGACCTCAATGGCTGTTTGAGTAAGGAAACAGAGAACTGAAGTCAGATAAGTCTACCTGGTGGCGTGGCAGTGATGTGTGGGTCTCCCAGGAGTCAAGAAGCCTCCATGGAAAGTAGTTGGACTAGAGCTGACTTGCCAGTACCCCACACAAGAAATTGTGGGGGTGTTGCTAGGGCTAACAACTGAGGAAGTATTAAAAGGTGGGGACCCTGTTCTGGGGAGGTCCCTCACTAGTTTAAAGAACCCTCACACACGTACCCCACGGAAGAGCCAATGTTGGGATGTCTGCCCCACAGAGGCCAAAAAGCAGCATCAACCAAGAGAAGGCCACAATGCTGCACGGAAACAGACACTTGTCCCTTTCTATCTTTGCTACTACTACAAGTTCCAATCTTCAAGCCCACCAGTCTAGAAGG
Organism: Mustela lutreola; assembly: GCF_030435805.1. Classification (NCBI taxonomy): domain Eukaryota; kingdom Metazoa; phylum Chordata; class Mammalia; order Carnivora; family Mustelidae; genus Mustela; species Mustela lutreola. Next base: position 79,679,253 of record NC_081298.1, read on the forward strand.
AAGGGGATAGAAGTGAAGGGGAAGATCAGTCCCCTCCCCTATTTCAGGCCCTAGTCACAAATGCCTGACACAGAAAGGGAGGAGCTGCAAGTGAGATTTTAAATTAGATTGAATTTCTTTAACATAGTCATTTAAAAACTGTGGGAGCTGCCCAAAATGTTGTTGTTAAAGGTTGGAGTTGCACTCTGAATTCAGGATGTTTAGAATGAATATTATATATGCTTCAAAAATATATGTAATAACCATGACTTACCTGGACAGCTTGGCATCCTCTTCAAATATGCAGAAAGTTTTATGAAATGTTGTTGTCAGGAACCAAGTAGCATCTTTAAAATCCTTCATTATTGTCTGTGCATGGGATGAAATTGAGAAAAGGTGGGCCAGCAAAATGGCAACTCCCTCATTTCTTCTTATTTTTCCTTTTGCTCCATTAGGTATCTTGTCATCTGACCTGCTGGAATGAAGATCCCTGACTTCAAGCCAAGTAGTTCATTTTTGCATAAGAAATCCTGACAGATGGAGTCAATCAAACAGTCAATATTTAACAAGGGTCTTCTATGGTAAGTGCCGTAGAAATTAAAGGTATATAAAAATGGTTCTTACCCTCAAGGAGGTTACAATCTAGATAAACATATGCTCATCAAAGATGAGAGAGTGTATGACATGTGCCAAATGAGCAGAAGTGGCAGCAGAAGTACTGTCAGAATTGAGATTACCTAGAAACCTTCTCGCCGCGGTCATCAGATCAGAAAAGGTGAGGCTTGACCAGTGTGGTGAGGAATGGGTAAGAATAAAGTGCAGAGACAAAGGGCTGCTATATGAGCAAATGGGCAGATATCAGGGTGGTTTGGAAGTCACATTTGAAGGTATTGAGTCCCCTCAAACAAATTCTGCATTAGCCAACTTTTCTTCACAAGTATTGGACACCTCACTCAAACCAGCTTAAAAATAAAGGGCATTTATTTATTGGTTTATGTAACTAAAGAGAACTAAAGGTAAAGTGGGCTGCAGGGGTGCATTAATTAGGGCTGCAGCTACATTTCTCTGTGACCCTCATAGCTCTCTCTTTATCTTCACCTTGGCATTCTTGCTAGTTGCAAGATGATTCCTCAAGTGTTTGAGTTATCTCTTGCTGCATAACAAATTACCTCAAAACTTATGGATTAAGCAATAAAGGTTTATTCTCTCATAGTTTCTGTGTCACAGGAATCTAGGCATGGCTTAGCAGAAGGGATCTATCTCAGAATCTCTCACAAAGCAGCAGTCAAGATGTCAGCCAGGCTGTGGTCATCTGAGGCTTCGCTGGGGCTGGAGAATCCACTTCCAAGTTCACACACATGGCTGTTAGTTGGAGGCCTCAGTTCCTTATCATATGGGCCTATATATGGGTTTCTCATGAAATAGCAATGGGTTTCGCCCAGAGCAAGCGATGAGAGGAGGAAAAGGGATAAGAGAGAGAAAAAGAGGAGAGAGAACCCAGTATTTTATAACATAATCTCAGAAATGACATGCCATCACTTCTTCCTTATTCTGTTGGTCATACAGACCAACTTGGGGACACTGTGAGAAGGGTATTATACAAAACTGTGAAAATCAGGAGGCTGAAATCATTGGGGACCATCTTAAAGTTTGATTACCACATGTAACTTATATAATTCCTTGTTCATATCCAGGAGAAGAGTGTTGCCTCTTTCAGCCACTGAAAAAAGTTCTTAGATTTGCTCAGATTGCGCACCATTCTTAAGCCAATCACAGTGGCCAGGAGAATAACAGCGACTGAATGACTTAGGTTTGGGTTATGCCAATGTTTATTTCAAGGAGACAGGATAACAATGACTGGCTTAGAAAAATTAGGGTCCACCTATAGCAAAAGATGTGGCTTGCTGCCACTCAAAGATCATGGTTGCTCTACAGAAGGAGTGAGTGTTTGGGAGGCACGCACAAAGTCCTCTACAGTCTCTCTCTGGCTGCTCAGCATCCATACGTATGTTCCTCCCTACCCAGACACCGTTACATGCATTTACAACCTCTTTCTAAAGAGAGACTATCCAAAGTCCAAATCAACCTCCAAGTCCAGGATCTCTGGGGGTTGTCCTTTCCTCTCCATCAGGTATGGATGCCATCCTTCACAGGATCTAAGGGGTCCACTTATAACATAATCAATATGGAATTGTGGAGGAAGAATGGAATAACTTCAATAAAACTCCCATTGGGGGGAAAAAAAGAGGCTAGAATACAGTACATAGCTTTCTGTGGTCCACAGCACAGATTATAACCCACAGGACAGGAATCCTAAACTCTTTGCCCTGCTTGGGATAGCTTGTGTAGGGAGGGTAGGAAGTGAGGTCCCAGGCACTAATTGCTACCAGATTTTTGAGGGCCTTTAGAACTTTAGCCTATAGGCAATAAAGAAAGAGAGGGGATCATTGAGGATTTTTGAGTAAGGTACTAAAATGATCACAATTGCTTTAGTAAAATTAATTTGGAGGCATTGTGCCGTATAAATCCACAAATCTCCTCAAAATAATGCCCTGAGGGACAAGTTTCCTCACGTAAAATGAAGGTGATTCTTGAAAAAGAAATGCTAACAGATTCCACAGTAAAAGTTCATGTATAACCCCGGTTTGTCTCTTCCAAATAGAAATTATAAGTTGTTTCTAGGCACCTATGTGAAACAAACAGGGTGGTTCACGTTGTGTCACTTCCCTAGCATTAATTCCAAATTAAAGTGAATGAGTTTTTAAGACTCTTTTCAAAAGGTTTGTAATAGAAGGTAGACTTGGTAGGTAAAAAGTCACTGGGATTAAGTTTAACTTGAAAAAGTAAGAAAAAAATGAGTAGGGAAAGCTTTTTAGATAGCAATAATCCTTTACTTAACCTGTGCATGGTGAAGGAAAAAATAAAAATTATTGTTTAAGTTATTTTACTACTGTAAATTCTATGCAAGTTAGCTAGTTAGAAGTTTGTGTAGGCTGTGGAGCCTGCAGCACCACCCGTGGTTGTGAGGAGTCTCTACTCATTCAGGATAAGCAGAAATATCCTCTTCATTGTGATAAAGCTTATGAGATTTCTCCTCAGATGGTCTGGAAGGAATCCAAGAGGGGAAGTGGTGAGAAAATTGATTATTCCTATTTGAAATTTCAGATATTAGGACTGGATTTGTATTTTGACTTATTCCTGAGACAGATATTATAGAACCCCTTTCCCAATCCCAACACACATTCACACACAGACACCAAAGTTGTTATTTCTCTAGTCTACAGCCTTGAGTGAGTATGAGTGAGTGAAATGTATAAAAGAAAACATTTTTTGAGGTAGGAATAGATTCATCATTGAGTTTCCCTGCCAAATTCAGAATTAGATAGTGGAAAAATTCTATTTATTTTGAGTTTGTGAATCTGCCAGCAAACTGTTGGGAAAAATAAAGACAAGCCAGATGAGGACTTGGGTTATGGAATGAACCATAGATGACATATGACTGAACTTTTAAAGAGAAGAATATAGTTTTTTCTACTTTTATTTCCCAGTTTTAGTAGAGAGTCTTTAATAACTTTGCTCTGAAGCATGCTTTTCTATTATACTGAACTATAGAAGCAAAATGGAAAACAGCATATTGCAGTGTTGAAATTGACCTTAAGGATTGGGAAACTGAAAATATCAAGTTTCCATAGTAACACTAATTTAGTCAGATCACACATGTTGTTTCTGAGCCATTAGTTTACTCTTATAATGTTTAAAGGACATAATATTTACTCTGTAATATGGTTAAGTTAATGTTACAATGCAAAGCAATTTCGTATTTTCTGTATGTACATTTTATTATGATAGGCTTGATATTTGATTTCTTGTACTATTTTAGAAAATGTGAAAATATTCTAAAGGTTTTTTAAAAAGTTTCTCAAGATAATTAAGCAGGAAATCATGAACATATCCCACTTAGAAAAATGATAAGATAAAGATGAACTGGGTTTTGAAAGTTTGCACCAGCATTTTTTCGCAGAATTTCTGAGAATTTGTTCGGTCTTCTAACTGAATAGCTTTTACATGATCTGATTTTAATTTCGCAGTTATCACATTCTCTGTGGTGTATCCTGACATCTACTAGGAATTTGTCCCAAGTCCTTTTAGAATTCCCAAATCCATGAATACTACCACAGCTCTGTGTGTTGGCTGATTTTTGTGGGCCTATTATTCCACAAAGTAGCAGTTTCCTCCACAGCTTTATGAGAGTTACTACAATGATGATGATCTAGAAAAGCGCGAAGCTTCCTTCTCAGTGGACCCTCTCCTGGGGCACACACCAAGGTCATCTTTAGGATCTGTTCTCATATTTTGGTCTCCTATTGTGTGTGGTTCAGATTTGCTTCTCAATGAAGTGGAAAATGCTACATGTCATATGTTTAAGGCATGATTGAAGGTCTTTACAAGCAAAATTAGTCTGTGGTTTTATCTTCTACAGACTTGCATGAATATTATTACATATTTTTCCATACAGTTTACTCAAATAAAAAAAACAATAAATTCAATGAAAAATGACAGTCATGCTTTTTTTTTTTTTAATTTTATTTATTTGACAGACAGAGATCACAAGAAGGCAGAGAGGCAGGCAGAGAGAAAGGGGAAAGCAGGCTCCCCGCTGAGCAGAGAGCCTGATTCGGGGTTCGATCCCAGGACCCCGAGATCATGACCCGAGCTGAAGGCAGAGGCTTTATCCCACTGAGCCACCCAGGTGCCCCAGTCATGCTTTTTGATAGATACTGTGAATATAGATACAATTTATTTGGTTGACTGTCTGAGTCTAAGTGATGATGAGAATTTTAATTTAATTCAAGAAGTATTTACTGAATGCCAATTATGCTAGACATTGTGCTAGGTACTGGGGATATATTGATAAATAATATACAGTAGTAGCAATAATAGAGTAGTATAGTAGTAATAAGTTGCCTGGCAGTTGATAATCACTTGATACACTTTAGCTATTATTACTATTATTATCATTATTTGCATTTCATGTGTCAGTGCTTACATTACTTCATTGAATTCTTACAACAACCCTATTAAAGAGGTTGGCATTACCTTCATTTTTATAGCCCAGAAATGGGGGTTCTAGGGGCTAAGTAACTTGTCTGAGATCACCAATATGGTGACTGGTAGAAGCAGAATTCACACCCAGAGTATACTTGACTGCCAAGCCAGTGTTCAAATATATTATTCTATGTAGCCTGTCCCTGGCTTAAAGAAGCTCTCACCTAGTTTTTCCAGGAAGCCCTGTCCAATAACTAGCTTAGATTTTTCAAAATTTCCAGAGGAGGTCTTCTGGGGCTATATTCCAGTAACTTATTCCCCTAAAGTCAGTTAGAAAAAAAAGTCTAAAGCAAATGTCATGTATTGCACTTAAAATCTATTTCTTCCTTAGGATGGAGTAGAAAGTATATCTACCCGTGTTGCAAACTGAAGTCAATACATCCTAGTGTTTTATGAAATATACTTAGAGAACTCATTGTTCAATGGGGGAAAAAGCACAAATTATATTATGAAATATTTGTTTTTCTGGATTTCTCTTTAATGTTAAAAAGCTCAGTTTAGGAATGAAATCTTTTGTTGCCTTTTTGGATACTCTTTCTGTCCTTGATTTTGATCGTGTTTCAACGTTGTTTTCCAGGGTCTTCTGACTGCCTGCTCATGGGTTAGGTTCTCACCTTGTAGTTTTTAAGTGTTCTCAGTGTTCACACAACATGATGGGCATAAGAGGTCATGAGAGGGTGGGAAGAGGGTCAATAAATAATATGAAGGCAAAGCTATGAACATTTTGGGCCAATCTACTGCAGAACCTCTCTTGTGTAGATATAGCTTTTCTGTGATTAAAAAAAAAAAAAGGCTATTATATTTGGGGAACCATGAGAAAATTTGAAATGTAAGGCACCAGGTGAAGGAGTTTAAGCAGACTGAGAAGTAGAAAAGCAATGCAGAATGAAGGTAGGGCTGTGCTTCTACTATAGTCTTATATGCCCTTCAGGGTCAATGACATTGTAGAAAACCAACCGTTTCTCCCAAGAGAAGAAATTGTTCAGCATTTCCTCTTTTATCTTGTTCAGTGACTCTTAAAGGTAATGTTTTTAAACTCTAGATTTAAGGGATTGGGCTCACGTTTTCCCTAAAAAGACTTACGAGCAATATATAGTCAGAATTGAAGTTCTCTCTGAAAGACGGATGAATACCTAAAAAATAGGCAACTTTCTTGAAGGAAAAGTAGTCTTTATTTTAAAGAAAGAAAATTCCAGTGCATACCAAGTATGACACAAGGCTGATACCCACCCAGTGGCCAGATATATTTTCCTGAGGGATTTTGTTGTGTTTATTCCTCTAGCATTTTTTCATTCCTGACTTTTGGGGTGGCCCTTCTGTGAAGAGTTTCCTCATCCCAGCTGTTATGATGTTTAATATAGAGTTGCCAACTTCTGATCTGGCGGTTCCAAGACACAGGGTGAGGAAAACAAAGCTTTCCAGTATTTTGAATCCTATCCCCCACCCGCACTGGAATTAGTGCTTTCATCTCTGGTCAATCCTGAATTGTTTTCAACCCTAACTTCATCTCTGCTCTCCCCCGGAATAGCAGAACAATTACTAATGGTAAAGATCCATGTCCATGTCCAGGGTTCAAATTACTTATGCCTCACCAAACCTCAATTTATTTCTCTTTTCTTTTTTTATTCCTTCTCTCTCTTCCACCCAAGTAAATTAGGTGGTTTTTTCTTTGGGGGGAAATATTTACTTTAAAGAGCTGTGTGTGTGTGTGTTTTCAAGATAAAAATTAGATTCTGGTTTTTAAATGAAGTAGAGTGTAGTTTTTTCTTGGGAAAAACAGGATAATCATCTGGTTTTGATCCTAATGTTAGTCCATGGGAAAGCTTGACATTTCCAAAAAGGGGAGTCAAGGCATTTTGTTTTAGAAATATACAAGGATGGCTACTCTCTGCTTCCTCCTGCCCTTCAGCCTGAATTGTTTAATGTTCAGGTAGAATGGTCCTGACTGGTCCTGTGTTTTATGCCTGGCTGCTGTAAGATTAGGCAGATAAAGAATTTGGGGCAAGCAGGAAAAGGCAGAAATGAAGAAAGCAAGGCACAGATATATGAAGGAACAGCCCATGGTACCAAGTGTAGAAAGGTATTAATCTTACAGTACTGTGACCTGTTGTTTTCTTCTGGCATGTCCAACAGGCTATTATATTGTGAATACTTCTGGCAATGGAAAGTATTTGGGAGATCAAATGGTGAAGTAGGAAAATGTGGTTCTTTGGTTCTCCTACTATTCCCAAGTGTCTGGTACAACATGGCTGTTTCCACATGGCTTTGTTTAAGGACTCCACCCTCAGAGCCCTCACAAATTTGCCTTTAAGCAGTACCCCATGCTCTGGATCTTTTCCTCATTGTTACCATCCACAGGAAGGATGGACTATCCATTGACCTGAAATGATTGGGTCTGCTTCCCTTATACACACCTGTTCCCTGCCCCGTGTAGCTAGATACCTGGTTGAAAAATATTAGCATCAATACAACATTTTACACTTTTACAACAGGACTCTTTTAGAATTAATTCTTTATCCCCAAAGAAACTTTGCTAATATAACAAATTAGTGGAAATTTCAGATGATGTCAGGATAATAGAACAGGTGTCTTGGAGCAGGCAGGCCTTCTAGGGTTTTATAGGCCCTAATGCATATGGTCAAAGTTGCCTTGGAATCCTTACTTGTTTCCTATGGAGAAACATTCCTCTTACTTCCATAAAAATGTCTTAATGGAAGCTTGAAAGAAAAATACAGATTTATAATGAAGGAAGAATGGGTCCTTATTTTAAAGATGTTTTAACCATTTTTTTGGTAAATTTTTTGAAATTTAAGTTCAATTAGCCAGCCTCTAGAACATCATTGATTTCAAATGTAGTGTTTAACAGACCAGCAGTTGTATACCAAAAAATACAAAGATAAAATATTATCCCCAATATTTCATAGCAGTCTACGTGAGGAAAACCCAAATTCCTGTGCTGTTTTCAACTATATTATTCTTGGATTTTTGTATGCTTGACAACTCTTGTTCATGTTTCTTCTCTTTTTCCTCTTTCTGCCTCATCTGCGTTACTTATACTTTGTTTCCATATATGAAAAAATATTCCTTCCAAACAGCTGACATTCCTATAAAAGTTTGTTGTTGTTGTTTTTAAAGAAAGAAGGTAGGTAGGAATCTATTTTTAGCAGGATGGAGAATATTTAGGAAATCCAAGTCACATTTATATTATTATTGGTATTGACATTATACTTGACTCTTCCCTCAAATATAAAATATGGTAGAATCTTTAATGAATGCTTGTGTTGAGCGAATTTGAATATCTCATTTACTGATGAAGATTTGGAATTTTTGTTTATGAAATTTTGTTTATATATTGTACATCATCTACCTGAATTTGTATAATAATTAACTTTTGCAGAACTTAAGAAAATAATTCCTTTCTGATTAAACTTTAAAATGCGCTTCTTAAATTTTATACTAATATAAAACACAAATATTTTGTTTAGTATTGAAAAGCTACATTGGTCAAAATATTAAACTATTTTTGGTTTGTTTACTCATTTTCAGTTGTCAAAATAAACATAATTGAAAGCAGCTGCATGGAGATTATTTTTGACAACTGTTCACTTTCAGATCTAACATAGATAACTTTAAGAAAATGAGCCTTATCTAATTATGATTTTTCCTAGGGTATATATTCAGATTGCTGTTCTGCAAATTAGAAGATAATTAAAAACAGAAACTGATCATTTAAAAACTAGTACCACAGTTTTATAGAAAGACATTTTCCATGGCTTACTCATTTTAGTATAAATTGATTAGCTTCATTTGGCTATTTTACACATATCAACATTTTACTACTCTCTGGGATAATTAAAATGTAGTAGAAGATTAATGAAGTGTTTCTCTAATCTACCCTCTTATTCTTGTCTTCAAGCTGTACTTAAATTTCTTTTAATTTCCAGAGCAACTTAATAATATGATTTAATATTACTAAAAGATTTAGAAATTTTTAATATTTTAATAAATTTTGTGATTAAGTAAGTACATTTATTTTAATAGTTCCTCAGATTAATTTATCTCACTCTAAATGAGCTCTTGATTAAGTTTAGAAATTAGGAAACTATGGGAAATATTTCTTAAATACCAGCTTTTATAAAATCCTATACTATTAGATAACTTTTTATTTGAAATTTATTCCTCTAGTGCTTATAATTTATTTTAGGAATTTAAAAAGGAAATGTCGTGTGCCTTTTTTTCTCTCCTAGACCAGAGAGTTTGGCAAAGACCAAAATAAGGATAATCAAAGACACCTACCATGCATCTGACAGTATGGGAACTGCTTATTTTACTGTTCATGCTAGGATTCCATTCCTATGCACGCATTACATAACTCACAAAGAAGGAACTGGGCTCCAGAACACTTTGATTTTACATGGCAATATGGTAAGGCTTAGAGAATACTTGACTATGGGTTGACCGTCCTTTGTTCCAGACTTTGGTTTTCATTAAGCCATTTCTCTAGGCCTCATTTTTCCCCTCTAAACATACTGATGAGGGTGGATTGGATAATTTTTCTGTTTTCACCCTCTTTGGTATTTTGGAATATTTGGAATGCAATCTACAACTGACTCCCTCTCCTTTCCTACGCTGTCCTTCTCAAGCATATTGCATTTTCTTCTACGTTTACACTTTATCACAGACATACTCATGACTGCAGATGACTGTAATTCTGAGAGCAACACAAAAAGTACATCATGGAACCACAGTAAAAACAAAACTGAAGCAACAACATGTTGTCTAACATGAGCCCCTGAGTAATGAAGCCTTTCTGAGTCCTTACTGAGAAGTCTTGGATGAAAAAATGTTCATCCCTGACTTGTGCCATCTACAGGTAGGTTGTGATCCTTGCCCATGCAGTAACCATGTGAAGAGTCTGTCCTTACCCACCATAAACAGATTTATTGTTACCTTGGTAACTTTGCATTTTCCCCCCTTAAATAGCTGCTGTATTCTTTTTTTGGGAAATCAATTCTATTAATGACTGGACTCCATTATAAAGCATTAAAAGTAAAATTACTTTCTTTTTTTTTAAAAAGATCTACTCTTTTAGCAGCTTTCAATTATGCAATATAGTGTTGTTAACTGTAGTCATCATGCTGTGAATTACATCTTTTATTATTTATAAGTGGAGGTTTGTTCCTTTTGACTTCCTTCATTCCTTTCTCCCCACTGCTGTTCCCTCTTTCTTATCTCTTCCTTACCTCTGGTAACAAGCAGTCTGTTTTCTAAATCTATGAGCTGGATTGCATTTTTTTTTTTTTTAAGATCCTACATTTAAGCAGGATCATGCTGTATTTGCCTATGACTTAATAAGTGACTTACTCCACTTAGAGTAATGTCCTCAAGGTCCATCCATGTTGTCACAAATGGCAAGATTTTGTTCTTTTTTATGGCTGAATATATTTCAGTCTCTCTTGCTGTATATCCATCTAGATCTATCTGTATGTCTATATTGAATTTTCCTTATTCCTTCATCTGTTGATGGATACTTATGTTGTTCCCATATCTTGGCTTTTGTAAATAATGCTGCAATGAACATAGGGTGCATATATCCTTTTGAGTTAGTGTTTTTGTTTTCTTGGATAAATACCTAGAGGTGGAATTCCAGGACTACATAGCAGTTCCATTTTTAATTTTTTAAAATTTATTAATTTGAGAAAGAGAGAGAGATTGTGCGCACAAGCAGGGCAAGAAGCAGAGGGAGAAGCAGACCCTCGCTGAGCTGGGAGCCCAGCTTGGGGCTCAATCCCAGGACCTGGAGATCAGGACTTGAGCTGAAGGGATCTCCATACTATTTTCCACATTGGCTGCACCAATTTACATTCCCACCAACAATGCATAAGAGTTTACTTTTCTTTTATTAATGTTTTGGTCTCTGATGAGTTTTCCTTTCATGTTATACACTTTAGTATTACAGATTCTTCTGCCCCAAACAGTGTGTGTTCTTCATCCTTTGGAAGACTAACTTCTGCACTTGTGCTCTTCTGTGTCTCAGAACATTGTTCCCTCATTTATCTGCTCTGAACACCATCTTGCATCTTTAATATTTCCTCATTGTTGTCTTTCTGTCTAAAACCATAGTTCTCTTCATTATATAAAAAATGTCCCTTTCTTTTGACTTTACTACTCTCATGTTGTTTCCCCTTCATTACCCTATTCACTTTCTGTACATTAGGGTGATCCAGAAATTCCATAACTTTGTAGCCTGACTTCTGCCCTCAACAATCCACTGAAGCCACTCTGGTTAAGGTGACTAAAAATTGTTCCATTTGTCATTGAGCACAATCCCCTTCTCTCAGTTCTCTAACCCACTGTTGACCAAATTCTGAAACTCTTTCCTCTTCTTTTTAAAGATTATTTATTTATTTGAGAGAGAGAGAGAGAGAGAGAGTGTGTGCACATGTGCTGGGGTAGGGGCAGAGGAGGAGTGAGAAAGAAAGGGAGAGAGAATCTCTACCAGACTTGTACTGAGCAAGGAGTCTGAGGTGGGGTGGGGGGCGATCTTGATCTTGGGACCTTGGGTTCATGACCTGAGCCAAACCCAAGAGTCAGAGGCTTAACTGACTTAACGAACCAGATCCCCTGTCTTTTTGCTTCTTTACATTATATTCTCCTGGTTTCCCCACCTTTCTGCCAAAAATTATTTGTCTCATCTTTCTTATTCTATAACTTTAGGTGTTCCTCAAGGATTTGATCTTAGCATTTTTTTCTTCTTTTTCTTTCTTTCTTTTTTTTTTTTTTTTTTTTTTTTTTTTTCAATTTTAGGCTTAGCTGGTCTCTTGGGATCCACTGATAGCTGTATGTGGTTGACCTCCAAATCTGTATCTATAGCCCCTCTCCCTACTAGATGACTCTCCCTCTCTTTTTTCCTTCCTTATTATATTAGTCAGTTTGGGCTGTCATAACAAAATACATAGACTTAGTAGCTTAAGCAACAAAGATTTATTACTCGTGGTTCTGGAGGTGGGAAGCCCAGGGTAAAAATGTCCGCCACTTTGGTTTTCTTGTAAAGAATCTCATTTTGACTTGTAGACAGTTACATTCTCGCTGTGTCCTAACACAGTGGAGAGAGAAAACTCTTGTTTCTCTTCCACTTCTTATAAGGACATTAACTCTGTTGTGGGACCCCATCCTCATGCCTCATCTAAGCCTAATTATCTCCCAAAGACCCCATTCCCAAACATCATTTAATTGGGGATTAGTGCATAACAAATGAATTTTTGGGAAGTACAAACATTCACCCCATAATACATACTTATAAAATATCTAAAAGATCTAATTCCAATGGTTAGCTAAATATCATCAGTGGGATATTTTCTGGAACCTCAGTATCATAATGAACAAAATGGAACCTGTCACCTATATGCTCAAATCTGCTCTACCTTACATGACTCTTTTTATGTACTATAGTGATACACACTTCTGTAGAATATCTTGGGCTCATCACAACAGTCCTTAATCCCCATCACCTATTTCACCCATTCCCCCACACTCTTCCCCTCTAGTAACCATCAGTTTGTTCTGTATGGTTAAGTCTGTTTCTTGGTTTCTCTACCTCTCTTCACCCCTTTATTCATTTGTTTTATTTCTTTTTTTTAAGTTTTTATTTATTTATTTGACAGACAAAGATCACAAGTAGGCAGAGAGCCAGACGTGGGGCTCCATCCCAGGAACCTGGGATCATGACCTGAGCTGAAGGCAGAGGCTTTAACCCACTGAGCCACCCAGGCACCCCTGTTTTATTTCCTTTTTTAAAAAGACTTTATTTTTTAAGTAATCTCTGCAGCCAGTTTTGAGCTTGAACTCACAACCCTGAGATCAAGGGTTGAATGCTTTCCCAACTGAGCCAACCACAGGCCCCCATTAGTTTTGTTTCTTAAATTCCACATATAAGTGAAATCATATGATATTTGTCTTTCTCTGACTGACTTATTTCACTTAGCATTATATTCTCTAGCTCCATTCCTGTCATTGCAAATGGGAAGATTTCATTCTTTTTCATGGCTGGATAATATTCCAAATATATGTACATGTATATCACATCTTTATCCATTCATCTATTGATGGACACTTGGGATGCTTCCATAATTTGACTATTGCAAATACTGCTACAATAAACATAGGGGTGTATATATCTTTTTTTTTTTTAAAGATTTTATTTATTTTTTTGACAGAGAGAGAGAGATCACAAGTAGGCAGAGAGATAAGCAGAGACAGAGGGAGATGCAGGCTCCGTGCTGAGCAGAGAGCCTGATGTGGGGCTCGATCCCAGGACCCTCAGACCATGACTTGAGCTGAAGGCAGAGGCTTAACCCACTGAGCCACCCAGGTGCCCCTGTATATATGTTTTTGAATTAGTGTTGTGTCCTTTATATAAACATCCAGCAGTATGATTCCTGGATTGTAGGGTACTTCTAATTTTTTAAGGAACATCCATACTGTCATTCACAGTGGCCTCACCAGTTTGCATTCCCACCAAGCAAAAAGTTTCCCTTTTCTCTATATCTTCACCAACACTTGTTTCTTGTGTTTTTTTGTTGTAGACGTTCTGACAGGTGTGAGGCGATATTTCATTGTGGTTTTGATTTGGATAACCCTGATGTTGAGTGATGTTGAATATCTTTTTTTGTGTCTATTGACTGCCTGAATGTTTTCTTGAAGATATGTTTATTCATTGACACCAAACATTTAAAAATACAATATTGGTCATTGGCATTTCCTCTTTTGTGAAGTGCTTGTTTAAGTCTTTCACCATTTTTACTCCTGTATACTTTTACTTTTCTTTATTATTTGTAGCAGTTTCTTATATTCTGGATACTAGTTCTTTATTAGTTATGCATGGGAAATATCTTTTCCTACACTTGGAGTTGAATTTCCACTCTTTCTATACTGTTGATTATAAGTAGTTCTTAATTTTTTAAAAAGATTTTATTTACTTATTTGACACAGATCACAAGTAGGCAGAGAGGCAGGCAGGGAGAGAGGAGGAAGCAGGCTCCCCGCTGAGCAGAGAGCCCAGTGTGGAGTTCGATTCCAGGACCCTGGGATCATGTCCTGAGCAGAGGCTTTAACCCACTGAGCCACCCAGGCGCCCAGTAGTTCTTAATTTTATCAGCTACTTTTTTCTATTATGAGTACTTTTTGTACTTGTTTAGAAAAATTCTTCTCTAGTCCAAGGTCAGGATGAATCATCCCATATTTTTTAAAATTCATGATTTGAGTTTTGTGTATGATATAAAAGAGGAGTCCAATTTCGTTTTTCTCATTATCCCAGTATCTTCTTTTAGAAAGTCCGTTCCATCCTCCCTGCTCTTCCATGCCCTTTCTGTTACAAGTTAAATGTCACACAAACCTATTTCTATGATGTTTCTCAGTTCTCCTGCTCTACTGTTCTTCTAATTCTCTGGCAACATCATACTGTCCTGATTACTATAGCTTTGTAATATGTCTTGTCTATTAGAACAAATTTTCCTCTTGGTTCTTTCACTTCAAATTGCTGTTATGAGCTGAATTGTGTCCTCCCTACAAATATATGTTGATGTCTCTAAAACCTCAGAATGTGACTTTATTTGGAAATAGGGTGATTGCAGTGGTAATTAGTTAAGACGAGGTCATATTGGAGTAGGGTGACCCCTCATTCACCCTAAGTATATGATGATGGCTGTATAAAGATAGACACAGTGAGAATTCTGTGACCATGAAGGCAGAGATTGGAGTTATGCAGCTGTAAATCAAGGAAAGCCGACGATAGGAAACCACCGGTAGATAGAAAAGGCAAAGAAGGATTCTCTGTATGGGTTTCAAAGGATGCATCACCTTGATTTTGGAATTCTAGCCACCTGAACTATGAGACAATAAATTTGTTGCTCTAAGCCATCCAGTTTGTGGTACGTTGTTGCATACAGCATCCCTATAATTAAGTACCCTGATTGCTTTTGGACTTTTGCACATCAATATAAATTTTAGAAGTTGTTTGCCAGGTTCCATAAAAACCTGTGATTTTCATAAGATTGCATGAATCTATAAATAAATTTGGGGAGAAGTTATATATTTTAACTACTGAGTGTTCCTTGAATATGGTATTCTTCTCCATTGCTTAGGTTGCCTTCAATGTCTCTAAACAAAGTTTTATGATTTTCTTTATAAAGGTGTTGGAAATCTTTTACTTTTAATTGGTAATGTTTAATACTATTGTAAATGATATCTTTTGTAAACTTCAACTTTCTAACGATTTGTTGCTGGCAAAGAGAAGAAATAGAGGTTTTGGCCATTATTATTCAGTGATCTTGCTAAACATTTTGATCCTAATTTTAATAGTTTATTTTTATTATTAAAAAAGATTTTATTTATTAATTTTTTAGAGAGAGAGACCATGAGCAGGGGGAGGTTCAGAGGGAGAGAAAGAACCATGATCCCTGTTGAACAAGGAGACCAACACAAGACTCAATCCCAGGACCCTGAAATCATGACCTGAGCTGAGGGTATATGCTTAGTTGCTGAGCCATCCAGGCATCCTAAGTTTATTTGGATTTGGTATAAATATCATTATCATCTGTAAATAATGATAGGCTTTCCCCTTCTTCTCCTTTAGTTTCTTATTTTTAATTTTTTAAAATTTCTGCATGAATGGGCCCTCCCTTACAATGTTGATTGGAAACAATGATAGCCAGTATTCCTTGTTCTGTTCCTGATTTCCAATGGAAAAATATCAGCATTTAAATTAAGTATATTTGCTGCATGTTCTTTAAATATCCTTTATCAGGGGCGCCTGCGTGGCTCAGTGGGTTAAAGCCTCTGCCTTTGGCTCAGGTCATGATCCCAGAGTCCTGGGATCAAGCCCCGCATTGGGCTCTCTGCTCAGCAGGGAGCCTGTTTCCTCCTCTCTCTCTGCCTACTTATGATCTCTGTCTATCAAATAAATAAATAAAATCTTTAAAAAAATAAATATCCTTTATCAGATTAAAGAAATTTCTTCCTGTTCCTTGTTTTCTAAGAGTTTTATTTGGTTCAGTCATAAATGGGTGTTAAATCTTATTAAGTGCTTTCATCTGCATCTATTGAGATGATCATGTGATTTTTCTCTAATTTATTAACAGGGTGAATTACATTACTTAATTTTTGAATATTAAACCAACCTCAAATTTCTCAGATAACTACACCTTATTCATGATCTATTATTAATTTTATGTGATGCTAGATTATCTTTGCTAATATTCTATTAGAATTTTTGCATTGCTATGCTCATAAGTGAGTTTGATCTGTAATATTTTCTTCTTTTCTTTTTTTTCTCAGTCAAAAATTTTTTAATTAATATGCCTTGGATTTTTGAGAAATTGAACAGAAAATATAGAGTTACCATACTCCTCTCCACCCACCCACAATTTTTCCTATTACTATCTTGCATTAGTGCGATAGACACTTATTACTGTTATTGAACTGATACTACACAGCATTTTTGGGTAATAATCTTTTCTTATATTGTCACTGTCAAGTTTTGGTATCAAAATTATGCTAGCCACATTAAATAAATTGGGCAATATTTCTTATTTTTCTGTTCTCAGGAGGAGTTTATATACAACACATAAACTTACTCTTTTTAAGTTTATGAGAAATTAAGAGTAAATTCTAGGCCTGGGAAGTCTCTCTTTTCTTTTTTTAAATTACTGATTTAGTTTCTTTAACAGTTAGAGGACTTTAGAGTGATCTATTGTTTTTTAAAACTTTTTACAGGGCGCTTGGGTGGGCTCAGTGGTTAAAGCCTCTGCCTTCGGCTCAGGTCATGATCCCAGGGTCCTTGGATCGAGCCTGCATTGGGCTCCCTGCTCAGCAGGAAGCCTGCTTCTCTCTCCTTCTGCCTGCCATTCTGCTTACTTGTGATCTCTATCTCTCTGTCAATGAAATATTACAATCTTTAAAAAAAAAAACCTTTTTACTAATAGTTATTTATTTTAGAAAGAGAGAGAGCTTTGTGCATGCGCATGCTTTTTCAGGTGTGGGCAAGAGGAGGGGTAGAGGGACAGAGAAAGAAAGAATCCCAAGCAGACGCTTTGCTGAATGTGGAGCCCAGTGTGGTGCTGGATCACACCCCCCACTGATCATGACCTGAGTTGAAATCAAGAGTTGGATGTTTAATGGACTGAACCACTCAGGAGCCCCTAGTTTATTCTTTTTTATTTTAAATTTATTCTGCCATTTATTTCAGTTTTGGTTTTTTTTGTGTGTGTTTTAAATTAACATACAATGTGTTATTTGCTTCAAGGGTACAGATCTGTGAATCATCTGTCTTACACAAGTCACAGCACTCACCATAGCACATACCCTCCCCAGTGTTCATAATTCAGCCACCCTATACCTTCCGTCCAATTCCCCAGCAACCCTCAGGTTGTTTCCTGAGATTAAGAGTCTCTTATGGTTTATCTCCTTCCCCAGTCCCATCTTGTTTCATTTTTTCCCTCCTTTCTCCCCATGAATCTCACCCTGCCTCTCAAATTCCTCATATCAGAGAGACCATATAATAATTGTCTTTCTCTGATTGACTTATTTTGCTTAGCATAATATCCTCTAGTTCCATCCACATCATTGCCAATGGCAGGATTTTGTGGGTTTTTTTTTTTTATGTCTGCATTATATATAAATTATCATTATATATATATATATATACTTTATATATATCTATATCTATATCTATATATATCTCACATTTTCTTTATCCATTTATCTGTTGATGGACATCTAGATTCTTTTTTAAAATTATTTTTATTAATGTGTGATGTATTATGGTACAAGTCTGTGAATCATTAGACTTACACATTTCACAGCACTCACCATAGCACATACCCTTCCCAATGTCCAAACCCAACCACCCTCTCCCTACTGCACCTCTATGCCCCACTAACCCTCAGTTTGTTTTGTGAGATTAAGAATCTCTTATGGTTTATCTCCCTCCCGATCCCACCTTGTTTCATTTTTTCCTTCCCTGCCCCCCAAATCCCCTGCCCTGCCTTTCAAATTCCTCATATCAGAGAGATCATATGATAATTGTCTTTCTCTGATTAACTTATTTCGCTCAGCATAATACCGTCTAGTTCCATCCATGTCGTTGCAAATGGCAAGATTTCATTTCTTTTAATGGCTGCAGAGTATTCCATGGTATATATACCACTTCTTTTTTTTTTAATTTTTATTATTATTATTATTTTTAAAGATTTTATTTATTTATTTGACAGAGAGAAATCACAAGTAGATGGAGAGGCAGGCAGAGAGAGAGAGAGGAGGAAGCAGGCTCCCTGCCAAGCAGAGAGCCCGATGCGGGACTCGATCCCAGGACCGTGAGATCATGACCTGAGCCGAAGGCAGTGGCTTAACCCACTGAGCCACCCAGGCGCCCTTATACCACTTCTTCTTTATCCATTCATCTGTTGATGGGCATCTAGGTTCTTTCCATAGTTTGGCTATTGTGGACATTGCTGCTATAAACATTTGGGTGCACTTGCCCCTTCAGATCACTAAGATACATTTGTATCTTTAGGGTAAATGCCCAGTAGTGCAATTGCTAGGTCATAGGGTAGCTCTATTTTAAACTTTTTGAGGAACCTCCATGCTGTTTTCCAGAGTGGCTGCACCAACTTACATTCCCACCAACAGTGTAGGAGGGTTCCCTTTCTTTGCATCCTCACCAGCATCTGTCATTTCCTGACTTGTTAATTTTAACCATTCTGACTGGTGTGAGGTGGTATCTCATTGTGGTTTTGATTTGTATTTCCCTGATGCTGAGTGATGTTGAGCACTTTTTCATGTGTCTGTTAGCCATCTGGATGTCTTCTTTGCAGAAATGTCTGTTCATGTCTTCTGCCCATTTCTTTTTTCTTTCTTTCTTTCTTTTTTTTTTTTTTTTTAGATTTTATTTATTTATTTGACAGAGAGAAAGATCACAAGTAGGCAGAGAGGCAGGCTTTCTGCCCATTTCTTGATTGGATTATTTGTTCTTTGGGAGTTGAGTTTGGTAAGTTCTTTATAGATTTTGGATACTAGCCCTTTATCTGATATGTCATTTGCCAATATATTCTCCCATTCTGTCAGTTGTCTTTTGGTTTTGTTGACTGTCCTTTGCTGTGCAAAAGCTTTTGATCTTGATGAAGTCCCAATAGTTCATATTTGTCCTTGCTTCCCTTGCTTTTGGGAATGTTTCTAGGAAGAAGTTTCTGTGGCTGAGGTTGAAGAGGCTGCGCCTTTGTTCTCTTCAAGATTTTGATGGATTCCTGTCTCACACTGAGGTCGTTCACTCATTTTGAGTCTATTCTTGTGTGTGTTGTAAGGAAATGATCCAGTTTAATTATTCTGCATGTGGCTGTCCAATTTTCCTAACACCATTTGTTGAAGAGGCTGTATTTTTTCTCTTGGACATTCTTTCTTGCTTTGTTGAAGATTAGTTGACCATAGAGTTGAGGATCTATTTCTGGGCTCTCTATTCTGTTCCATTGATCTGTGTGTCTGTTTTTGTGCCAGTACCATATTGTCTTGATGATGACAGCTTTATAATACAGCTTGAAGTCTGGAATTGTGATGCTGCCCACATTGGTTTTCTTTTTCAACATTCCTCTGGCTGTTCAGGGTCTTTTCTGGTCCTATATAAATTTTAGGATTATTTGTTACATTTCTTTGATAAAAATGGATGGTATTTTGATAGGGATTATATTAAATGTGGAGATTGCTTTAGGTAGCATAGACATTTTCACCATATTTGTTCTTCTATTCCATTAGCTTGGAACGTTTTTTCCATTTCTTTGTGTCTTCCTCAATTTCTTTCATTGAGTACTTTACAGTTTTTTGAATACAGATTCTTTGCCTCTTTGGTTAGGTTTATTCCTAGGTATCTTATGGGCTTGGGTGTGATTATAAATGGGATTGGCTCCTTAATTTCTCTTGCTTCTGTCTTGCTATTGGTGTATAGAAATGCAACTGATTTCTGTGCATTGATTTTATTTTCCGACCCTTTGCTGAATTCCTGAATGAGTTCTAGCAGATTTGGAGTGAAGTCTTTTGGGTTTTCCACATAAAGTATCATTAATCTGCAAAGAGTGAGAGTTTGATTCTTCTTTGCTGATTTGGATGCCTTTTATTTCTTTTTGTTGTCTGACTCCTGAGGCTAGGACTTCTAGTACTATGTTGAATAGCAGTGGTGATAGTGGAGAGCCCTGCCGGGTTCCTGACCTTAGGGGAAAAGCTCTCAGTCTTTCCCCATTGAGAATGATATTTGCTGTGGGTTATTCATAGATGGCTTTTATGATATTGATGTATGTGCCCATTATCCCTAATGGTCAAGAAATGGTCAATTATCCTTACAAGAAAAATGCTGTACTTTGTCAAATGCTTTTCCATTATCTTTTGAGAGTATCATATGTTTCTTGTTCTTTCTTTTATTAATGTATTGTATCACACTGATGGATTTGCAGATGTTGAACCAACCTTGAAGTCCAGGAATAAATCCCACTTAGTTGTGGGGAATAATCCTTTTAATGTACTGTTGGATCCTATTGGTTAGTCTTTTGGTGAGAATTTTTATATCTGTGTTCATCAAGAATATTGGTCTGTAATTCTTTTTGATGGGGTCTATGTCTGGTTTTGGGATCAAGGTCATGCTTGCCTCATAAAATGAGTTTAGAATTTTCCTTCCATTTCTATTTTTTGGAACAGGTTCAGAAAAATAGGTATTAATTCTTTTTAAAATATTTGGTAGGATTCCCCTGGGGATCCGTCTGGCCCTGGGCTCTTGGGTTTGTTGGGAGATTTTTGATGACTGCTTCAATTTCCTTACTGCTTATGGGTGTGTTCAGGTTTTCTATTTCTTCCTGGTTCAGTTTTGGTAGTTTATATATCTTTAGGAATGCATTCATGTCTTCCAGATTGTCAGATTTGCTGGTGTATATTTGCTCATAATATGTCCTTATGATTGTATTTTTTTGGTGTTGGTTGTGATCTCTCCTCTTTCATCATGATTTTATTAATTTGGGTCCTTTCTCTTTTCAATTTGATAATTCTGGCCAGGGGATTATCAATCTTATTAATTCTTTCAAAGACCCAGCTCCTAGTTTTCTTGATTTGTTCTACTGTTCTTTTGATTTCTATTTCTTGATCTCTGCTCTGATCTTTATTATATTCTCTTCTCCTGCTGGCTCTAGGCTTTCTTTGCTGTTTTCCTCCTTTAGGTGTAGGGTTAGGTTGTGTACTTGTGACCTTTCTTGTTTACTTTTATTATTATTAATTATTCCTATTAACATATAATGTATTATTTGCCCCAGGGTTACAAGTCTGTGAATTGTCAGGCTTACATACTTCACAGCTCTCACCATTTCATATACTCTTCCCAAAGACCCTTCTTGTTTCTTAAGAAAGACTTGTATTGCTATATACTTTCCTCTCAGGACTGCCTTTGCTGTGTCCCATAGATTTTGAACAGTTGTATTTTCATTTTCATTTGTTTTCCATGAATTTTTTCAATTCTTCTTTAATTTCCTGGTTGACCCATTCATTCTTTAGTAGGATGCTCTTTAGCCTCCATGTAGTTGAGATCTTTCCAACTTTCCTCTTGTGGATGAGATCTAGTTTAAAAGCATTGTGGTCTGAAAATATGCAGGGAATGATTTAATCTTTTGGTACTGATTGAGACCTGATTTGTGACCCAGGATGTGATCTATTCTGGAGAATGTTCCATGTGCACTAGAGAAGAATATCTATTTTGTTGCTTTGCAATGGAACGTTCTGAGTATATCTGTGATGTCCATCTGGTCCAGTGTGTCATTTAAAACCTTTATTTCCTTGTTGACCTTTTGCTTAGGTGATCTGTCCATTTCAGTGAGGGGGGTGTTAAACTCCCCTACTATTATTGTATTATTATCAATGTGTTTCTTTGATTTTGTTACTAATTGGTTTATATAATTGGCTACTCCCATGTTAGGGACATAGATACTTAAAATTGATAGATCTTCTTGTTAGACCAAACCTTTAAGTATGATATAGTGTCCTTCCTTATCTCTTTTTATAGTCTTTGGCTTAAAATCTAATTTATCTGTTATAAGGATCACCATCCCAACTTTCTTTTGATGTCCGTTAGCATGTTAAATTGTTTTCCACCCCCTCACTTTAAATCTGGAGGTGTCTTTGGGTATAAAGTGAGTTTCCTGCAGACAGCATATCAATGGGTCTTTTTTTTTTTTTTTAAACCATTCTGATACCCTGTATCTTTTGATTGGGGCATTTAGCCCATTTATATTCAGGGTAACTATTGAAAGACATGAATTTAGTGCCACCGTATTGCCTGTAAGGTGTTACTGTATACTGTCTCTGTTCCTTTCTGGTTTGTTACTTTTAGGCTCTTTCTTTGCTTAAAGGACCCCTTTCAATATTTCCTGTAGGGCTGGTTTGGTGTTTGCAAATTCTTTCAGTTTTTGTTTGTCCTGGAAGCTTTTTATCTCTCCTTCTATTTTCAATGACTGGATATCCAGCCTAGCTGGATATAGTATTCTTGGCTGCATATTATTTTCATTTAGTGCTCTGAATATATCATGTCAGTCATTTCTGAACTGCTAGGTCTATGGTCTGCCAGGTCTGCTGCCAATCCAATAGTTCTATCATTGTATGTTACAGACCTCTTATCCTGAGCTGCTTTCAGGATTTTCTCTTTGTCACTGAAACTTGTAAGTTTTACTATTAGGTGATGGGGTGTTGACCTATTTTTATTGATTTTGAAGGGGATTCCCTGTGCCTCCTGGATTTTGATGCTTGTTTCCTTCGCCAAATTAGGGAAATTCTCTGCTATAAATTGCCCCAATATACATTCTGCCTCTCTCTCTCTTTCTTCTTCTGGGATCCTAATTATTCTAATATTGTTTCATTTTATGGTATCACTTTTCTCTCAGATTCTCCCCTCGTGGCCCAGTAGTTGTTTTTTTTTTTTTTTTCAGCTTTTTTTTTTTTCAGCCTTTTTTTATTCCCCATCATTTGGACTTCTATATCACTAATTCTCTCTTCTGCTCATTTATCCTAGCAGTAAGAGCCTCCATTTTTGATTACACCTGATTAATAGCTTTTTTGATTTCAACATGTTTAGATTTTAGTCCTTTTATTTCTCCAGAAAGGGATTTTTATTTATCCAGAAAAAGATTCTCTAATATTTTCCATGCTGTTTTTGAGCCCAGCGAGCACCTTGATAATCATTATTCTGAACTCTAGTTCTCACATCTTGCTAATGTCCATATTCATTAGGTCCCTAGCTATTGGTACTGCCTCTTGTTCTTTTTTTTTTTTCTTTTTTGAGGTGAGTTTGTCAACCTTATCATTTTATCCAGATAGGAATAGATGAATGAGGGAACAGAATACTAAAAGGGTAGCAATGACCCCAGAAAAATCTAACCAAATTGGAAGAGACCCAAAACCAGGGGGAAGAAAGGAGGAAAAAATACACACACACACACACACACATGCACACACTGCTGAACAGAACAGAGCCACACACTTGGTTTTGGGTGTATTTTGGTCTGTTAGAAGAAACTGCCTCCCAACATTTTAAAGAAAGAAAAACCATACACACACACACACACACAAATATGTATAAACACGATAAAGGGATAGAATATGACTGTAATGATGAAAATTAAAAAAAGATTCTTAAGGAATTGATAAAAAGTTGGTTGAAAAAATAATAAAAAAAAAAAGAGGAAAAATGTGAACAAAGCCATGCACTTTGAGAATGAGAAAAAGAAAAGAAAAAAAACCAAACAAACAAGAATAAGAAAAAATAGAATAAGAACAAAATAAAATTTAAAAAATCTAACTTTGGGGCACCTGGGTGGCTCAGTGGAGGGGTTAAAAATCTAACTTTGAAAGACTAAAGGATCATGGGAAAAAAGCCATGAAGTCTATATATTGCTTTCCCCTAGCTTTGGCGTTCCACAGTTCTCATTGATTGGTGAACGTGGTCTTGGCTGGATGTTCTTGTTGATCTTCTGGGGGAGGGGCCTGTTGCAGTGATTCTCTAATGTCTTTGTCTGAGGTGGAATTGCATCACCTTTGCCAGGTTCCAGGCTAAGTAAGCTACTCTTTCCTTGTACAGCTTTGGAGGATGGGGATGAAAATTGTGGCTTCCCAGTCTTGTCCCTGGAAGAGCTGAGATCTTGGGCCCCACTCTTCAGTGCACCTTAGGGAAAGGGATCAGCATATTGTCAATTTTTTGTAAATGTTTCCAGAAAAGCCACTTTCTGGAAGCTATGACATGCAGAGAAGTGCATCTGAGGCAATAAATGGGAAGATAGACCTGGGAGGGGGGGACCATGCCCCAGCAAGTGGTAGAGCAGCAGAGCACAAAATCAGAACTTTTAGAAGTCTGCTCCACTTAGGGTTATGCTCCAGAAGCTAAGCAGGTGGTGGAGGCCTCAAGGGACAGTGCAGTCTCAAGACCTGTGGGTTCACAAAAACACCAGGGATGTCTGAGTGTGGCAGAGCTCCCAGGTATCAGAGTGGGGGAAGTCAGCTGCAGTGATGGAGCTGGTTAGGGGGCTCGCAGCTTGGGATTACTTTAAACCATGATCTAAGGCACAGTTGGACCACTGCTCTTCAGGCAGGGCCCCTGAAAGTGGCAGATCCAGGGAGACTCCCTCCTTCCTCCTCCAGGAGGAGTGGCATGGGAGTGTATGGCAGAAATCTCCTGGGTTTAGAGACTCCAAATGGGGCCATGCACCAGAGATAGAAATGCTTGGTCATAGGCCAGGTGAGCATAAAGTGTGGCCAGAGACCAGGGAGACGGGAGTAATTGACTGCTTTTCCCTAAGGTAAGGTGACTGTTACAGGCAATACGGTGGCACTAAATTCATTTTTAAATTTTATTTTTGGTGGCTTTTCTGTTCCTAGAATTGGTGCTCTTCTCTTCAATCTCCTGTTGAGTTTGTAGGTGTTTAGAATGGTTTGATAACTATCTAGCTGAACTCTTGGGACCTGCCTCCTACTGGCCTAGGTCTCCTACTCCTCCACCATCTTGCTCCTTATTTGTTCTTTTTTTCTGATTAATTTCATCAAAGTTTCATCAATTTTATTAGTCTTTTCAAAGGAGAAACTTTTGGCTTTGTTGGTTCCTTTTCATTAGCTCTTCTCTATCCTTATTATTTCTTTCCTTCTACTCTCTTCAATTTTATTTTACTTCTTTTTGTCTAATCTCTTGAGATAAATACCTAGCTTATTAATTTTCAGTCATTATTTTCTACTATATTCAGTTTATATAATTCCTTCTTAGTACTGTCATAGCTGCATCTTAAAGTTCTAATATTCAGGTTTTTAAATTATGACTCAGTTAAAGTTATTTTCTAATTCTCTCATTATTTATTTTTGACCATTTGACCCATTTTATAATTTTTCAAACAAACAAATGGAGATTTTTGAAGTTATCTTCCCACATTGTATAAGGGTCAGAAAACATTATCTGTATGATTTCAGTCCTTTGAAATTTGTTGAGACTTGCCTTGTGATCAGCATATTGTCAATTTTTTGTAAATGTTTCCATGCACTTGATAAGAATGTGTATTCTACTGTAGTTAGAGTCAGTGTTTTACGTATGTCTATTAGACCACTTTGTTAATTGTTCAAGTATTTTGTCTTTTTTTGTTGTTTGTTTTATCATTTACTGAAATCATTCAACATTATTATGGGTTTGTTTATTTTTCCTTGAAGTTCGGCTTTTGGTTTACATATTTTGGGGATATTATCAGGTGCATATAATTCTAAAATTATATCTTCCTGGTGAATTGAAATTTTTATCAATATGAAATCTCTTTATTTCTAATTTTTAAAAAGATTTTATTTATTCATTTGAGAGAGAGAGCACAAGCAGAGGAGGAGCAGAGGGAGAGAGAGAAGCAGACTTCTTTTTTTTTTTTTTTTTGACTTTTAATTTTTTATTTTTTATAAACACTTCTTGATGAGCAAGGTGCCTGACATGAGGTTCAAGCCTGGGACTCTGGGATCATGAGCTGAGCCAAAGGCAGATAATTAACTGACTGAGCCACGCAGACACCCAAGTCTCTTTATTTCTAGTACCTTTTCCCTTGAAGTTGATTTTATGTTATATTTATATGTATACATCAATTATATATATACATCAATATATATACATTATACATACATCAATTTCAAAGTAAAGTTGGTTATTATTTGCATTATTCCTATTCTTTTACTTTCAAATTTTCAATGTCCTTTTATTTTTGTATGTATTATTTTTTTAAAGTTTTATTTATTTACTTGAGAGAGAGGGAGAGCGAGAGAGCAAGAAGTGGGGAGGGTTTGAGGGAGAGGAGGAGGGAGAGAGAGAGATTCTTCAGCAGACTCCAGGCTGAGCATGGAGCCTGATGTGGAGCTTGAACTCATGACCCTGAGATCATGACCTGAACCAAATCAAGAGCTGGATACCTAACTGAGGCACTCAGACACCCTTTAAATGTCCTTTTATTTTATTTTTTGAATACTTAATAACACTTTATTAAGAAATCCCTTGGTAAGAAACCTAAGAAAAAAAACAATGACATTAGGATCATATATGACTGTCTTGGGTTCACTAAAAACAGTCACTTTTATAACAAGTTACATAAATCCTAGTTAATTCAATTACCATAATTCTTTGACAAAGAAACTTTAGAAAATTAATAACATGAAAATTCAGCAGTGCTGTAATGGTCAAAATTAATCTACAGGTAGTAAAAGTTTAAGAAATAGTTTTCACACTATGAAAATACATGAATTATTACTTTTGAATCTTATCCAAACTTTAAGTGTTTGTGTAATGGTTGGTAATTTTAATAGATGGCTTATTATAGAACTGAACAGGATGCCTGGTATAGACCTTGAGACACAAGCGACAGCTCTGTATGATGGTGTGTATAAATATGCCTTATCTGTTTTTATGTATTTTGCTGACTGGGAAGGATTCTGAAGCCAACATAGGTAATTATCATCTCAACACATCTTAAAGTATTATTTCCCAACTTTCAAAGTATCTTCAGAAAATTATAATCTTTGGCATATATGTTTATATATCTACACTCATATATACACAGGTATAATATATGTATATACATAAAAGGATACACATACATACATAATGTTATATGGCAGACAGCCTTTGTGCTATTCAATGTCCTTTTATTTATTTTTTATTTTTTTATTTTTTTAAAGATTTTATTTATTTATTTGATAGAGAGAGATGACAAGCAGGCAGAGAGGCAGGCAGAGAGAGAGGAGGAAGCAGGCTCCCTGCTGAGCAGAGAGCCCGATGCGGGGCTCGATCCCAGGACCCTGAGATCATGACCTGAGCTGAAGGCAGCGGCTTAACCCACTGAGCCACCCAGGCGCCCCTCAATGTCCTTTTAAAATCCGGATTGAAAATCTTTGTTTCTTAAACTGGAGCATTCAGTCTGTTTGCATTAAATGTAGCTGCTGATGTATTTTACTTAATTCTATAATTTTATTTATTTATTTTTAAAATTTGATACACCTCACCTATCTCCTTATTTCTCCCTGGATGGTAAAGTATATTTTTAAAAATCATTTTTACCTCTATTATCTTGGTCCTTATATACTTCTGTTTTATTCACATAGTTACTGACCTGTACATTACAATTATTTACTTACTTACTATACATTACAATTATAAACTTATGAAGTTTAAAGTTAATACAACTTTGCCCTCCTTTCAGGTAGTACAAGTAATTTAGTATTGCACTGTCCCTGTTCCCAGCTTTACTTTTTTCCCTCCATTTTGAATTTCTGGGTTATTTCAACATTATTACTCTATAGAAATGGAGAAAGCAATTTAAGAAGACATAATAAATTTAATATTGATACAATCTAACAACAGTTTTAACTAGAAATTCTAAATTTACTGATTGTGTCTTCCTCTGACTATCAGAGCTGCTAAGGAAACTTTTAGTCAGCATATGTAAATTCTCATGTTTAGACTTCTAAAGATTTTTAAATAAGTTGTGCGTTCTAAAGGTTTTTTACTTTAGCGTTTTTATTGCATTGGAACAATTCCTGGCCAAATACCACCACTTATCTCATGTACCACTTGGTGGGAATGTTTGATCTGAAGACTTCTGTATATTTTCTATTTTGGGAAAGTTTATGCCATGTCCTCAACACTCTTTTGGTGGCTCTCCCAATGGACATATGTTGGAGACTCCCAACTGAGTCTCTAGTTTTGAACTGCTTTTTTCAAAATAATGTTTTTACTTCTTTATCTCACTTTCATAGATTCTGTATAAATTTCCTAGTATACTTCTATTTTATTAATTCCCTCACTACTATCTTTCTCACCTATTGAGTTGCTAAAAATTTGAACTCTAATTTTTATTTCCAGGACTTCTAACTGTTTTATTTATTTATTTATTTTTTAATGCCTGTTTTGGGGCATTTGGATGGCTCCGTCAGTTAAGTGGCTGCCTTTAGCTCAGGTCATGGTCCCAGCGTCCTGGGATTGAGTTCTGCTTTGGGCTCCCTCTTCAGCGGGGATCCTGCTTTTCCCTCTGCTTGCCTCTCCCCCTGCTTGTACTCTTTCTCTCTGTCAAATAAAATAAATAAAATTTTTAAAAATGCCTGTTCTCCTTTCATTTTTGCTTGTTTTATTTCACAATTTATTGATTTTTTTCCATAAAAATGTCATTACTTTATCTCTTTGAGTATCCTGAAATTTCATTTTGTTGCTTCTTAGTTTTCCCTATGTTTTATAAACCTTGGATTTGTAGATTCATCTTGGGGGCACATATTTTTTCCCTTTATCTTTCTTTGCTCACTCCTCTACTTTGTTGCAGTTGTCTTTACATATACCCCGTTGTTCCCTGTTCAGAATCAGGTGGTAGGGACAACTCACTGGTGATTTGGGGTTAGGACAGATCCACTTGCTTAGCCAGTTGCAGCTCAGCCCATATCCTGACTGCAAGGATATTTACTTTGTCTCAAGAAGATGGGCACATAGCTTTATATAAGCTATACCCCCAGCAGGCAGGTCTCTGGTACAGCTCTTTCCAACCTCTTTTCCATTCCAGTCTGTTACTTCAAGCAATGGGACTGGCTCTGGTCTTCTGCTTCAGATAGGGCACTTTGAGTCTCCATCATCATTGAAAATATGAGCCCCTGGCTACCTTTGCCTGCCCCATCCTCTGGTTTACTACTTTGTGTTTCTGTTAGGAGTTTCTTCTTTTGGAATGTAAGTTCCATAAGAGCAAGGACTTTGTTTTGTTCAGTTCAGGGTCCTGTGACTGAAGTTGTATATCTGTTACATAGTAGGTGCTCAATTAAAGCTCATTAAATGAATGAATGAATGAGTGAATGAACAAATGTTTGGTTACTGAACCACAGAGATGTTTGTTTTTATAAGTTTGGCTACATATTTTAAAAAATTTCTACCTTCTATATTTTAATCTTTCATGCTTATTTGTGGTGGAGAGTGAGTGGCTCAAAGCATGGATTTTCAACATCTTGATCTGAAGTTGTGGCTAAGTATATATGTTAGTACAGTTAGTCATTTGCCTATTAGAGATGAATAGTGTGTGCTATGGTTATTAGTACTTTTATCTCACACAGCCAAATGTTTTAAAGTTTTAAGAATTTGAGCTCCAGAAATTCAAACTAATTTCCTAAGCACATCTTGATTTAATTTTCCTCCATGCTCTAATGGTGGATAACATTAAAAATTTCACATTATATTTAGCTTGATGGAAACCTGCCAAAAATAGTCATTGAACACAGCTTGTCTAATTAGCCCTTTTCCGCATGACTGTAATTGTGAAAGTGGTGGAAATTTCTGCAGAAAATAATATGCCCAAAGAATTAATTAGAAACATGCCACCACGGAGGATTTGGCTTATGTATTAGTTTTCTCTTGCTGCTGTAACAAATTGCAACGAATGTAGCAGCTTGAAACAATATCCATTTGTTATCTCATAGGTCTATAGAACAGAAGCCTGGCATGGCATGGCTGGATTTACCACTTAGGGTCCCCAAAAGCCAAAATCAGGGTGTTTATAGGGCTGCGTTCCTTTCTGGAGCCAATGGGAAGACTTCCACATCTAACCTACATTAATTATGCCTTTTTATGTTCTGTATTTCTGATGCTTTGACATCTGAGACCTTGCTGACCCTGGAGAGACTGACCCTCTCAGGGCTAGATAACTTCTGGAGATGGTAAACGTACTCGGCAGGTGTGCATTTCATAAGCAAATTAACCAATCCGGAGCTCTTACCCATGCCACCTTCTCCATTGGGCTGTCACACTCAGGGCCAGTATTCCCCTGCTCTCATAATCACAGGGCCAGCTACTGGACAATTGGGAAAATCCCTATGCCTCAGAACCTAATGATATTATTCAAACTAGTCAATTCTAAATCTCCCTACCCCGCTATACTGGTTCCTTCCATGGAAATTACAACAGAGACAATGCCCACATTTTCCCCTCTGCTCTAGACTTTGACTGACCCTAGCACCTCCCTGTGTGGCCTTGTATGGTATGCCTGCCTATTCCTCTTGGCAACCGTGAATATCAAACTATCTTTTTAATGGCAATGGTCTCTAGATTGCTTGGCTCCACCATTCCTGAATAGCAATAAAACCCATGTTTTATTTATTTATTTGTTTGTTGGGGGGCCGTGAGGGGAGAGCACAAGCAGGGAAGCATCAGGCGGTGGGAGAAGCAGGCGCTCCGCTGAGCAGGGAGCCTAGTGTGGGACTCGATCCCAGGATCCCAGAATCATGATTTGAGCTGAAAACAAATGCTTAACTGACTGAGCCGTCCAGGCATCCCTCAAACCTGTTTTAAAACACATGGTTATTCAGGTTGTGGGCAGAGTTCATTTCTTTTTCATGCCTTCCACATGGCTCCTCCACCTTCAGGCCTGCACATCAAATCCTTCTCATGCTTTGACTGACTCTTCCACTGTACCTCTCTGACTTCCTCTTACCCTTTTAAGGGCTCATGTGATTACTTTGGGTCTACATTAATAATCCAGAATAACTTCCTTACTTTAATGTTAGCTGATTAGTGATTTTAATATCTGCAACATCCTTTCACCATGCAATGGAACGTAGCCATAGGAGTAATACAAGGGGGCAAATATCATGGAGGTCAAAATTCTACCAGTGTAAGTTAAATTAAAAAAAAAAAAAAAAGTGGGACGCCTGGGTGGCTCAGTTGGTTGGACAGCTGCCTTCAGCTCAGGTCATGATCCCGGAGTCCTGGGATCGAGTCCCGCATCGGGATCCCAGCTCCACAGGGAGTCTGCTTCTCTCTCTGCCCTTCTCCTCACTCATGCTCTCTCTCACTGTCTCTCTCTCAAATAAATAAATAAAAATCTAAAAAAAAAGTGCTGATTTCAAAATTTACATTGGGAAGACATTATCAGAAGTTGTAATATGTTCTTATATGTTCACGTTGCAGACTGTGGTCTTGGAGTTTATTCGTTTAAAATTTCTATGACTGAAATAGCTTTAAATAATAGTATGATGAAGAGAATTACACTGTAAAGAGTTACTCAGGTATGAGTCTAATTTTGCTCCTAACATGCATAAGGCCAAGATCCTAATCTCGTGTGACACTCAGACTGCGCTCCATTTGAAATTCCTTATATTTCTGTAAGGGGGATCTCAGGTGTTTCTGTATCCCTTCATGCACATTCACTCTCACAAGACACCTTAATACTTACCATATTTTTCCATCATTGAGTCTTTATATGGATTTTGTCTATTTTCTTATATATTCATTGGGGGAAAAGTTCTGAGGCACAATGACATGTTGAAAGTTTAAAAGTCTCACTTGATACTTCCTAGTACAAACAGTTAAAAATGCTTTATTCTCTGCAGTTAATACAGGACCAAATAATGCAAATGTAAAACATCTCAGAGGCAAACATCTTCCAAAATCACTTTACCCCAATACCCACGGGCTCCTTGAGATAGTCACAAGTATGTTCCTCTCACCTTGTGATTGCTCATCCTTACTCCCTCTAACCTTGTTGTTATATGCGCCTTGCTTTTTTCTTTTACTTCATTCTTTTTTTCTTATGTCTACTTCTTGCTTTCTCCTTTCTTGTCCTATTTTTTTTTTTTTTTTACTTTTTCTAATGTGCATGTTTTGTTCCTTCTCTATGGATTTCACTATATGATTTTACCACTCACTTTATCCTAGTTTTCCAGTTTCCTTGGATTGCTCTCTTACTTTTTTCTTTTCATTGTGTTTTTCCAGCAAGCATTGTTGTCTTACATCTTCTGTTCCTTAAATACAGTATTTCCTTTCAAAGCACAATTATGCAATCAATTGTTTGGCAAATAGCACCCATTGAAGTCTATTGCTAGGTGAGGAATGAGAAATAAAATTAATGAAAAATAATTAGCAGTGTGATCCTGGATTTAGACATAGGATCTTCCTCACCCATAATGATTAATCCCATTTTAAAGTTTAAGCTTTAGTTTTCTAACTTGAGAATATTACAGGTTAGAATAACATGATGAGGACAGGTAACCACTTGAAGGTTAAGCGTTTTTCAATTTCTTGCCAAAACAGGAGGGCATGGCAGCCTTACGAGTTGGCTCAGGTTCAGAGACATGCTTCTCATGTTTGTCATGCCTTTATAAAAGAAGTTCAGAGTTGCTTCAGCTCAACATCTCATTTGCCAAGAGTTCTGAATTTATCCCCGTAGGGTACACTGTGGTTAGTACACTATGTGCTTAATGAGTCTCTGGGGATAAAGCTTGACTCAACTCCCTCAAATATGAACTGTCATTATGTTCCCCATGAAAGTAGATTAACCATAGCTTTGCCATTTATTTAGTATGTTGCTATGCTGCAGCTATAGCTCCTGAAAGATTGGTGGAGTTTTCATTTGGCTGTGGTCATTTTAACAGAATCAGACTTGGCCTTTGCAAAATCATTTTGCTTTTAAGAAGTCAGACCTGATCTTTGAAAATCCTTAGGACCTTTTGTGAGGCTTTAAAAAAAATATTTTGTGAGAGTCAAGTCCAGTTGTATTTTTCCTTCCTTTTAAAAAAACTGCCACTATCATGGAAAATCTGGGCAGATGAATAATTCCCCCTGTTTCAGAGTTAAAACAAAGCCATACATAATGGTCATGCAAATGATAGCATTTTGCCTGTGTTAGAATCATTCTACCATTTTCTCCTGCTACAAATACAAGTTAAAAAACAAGTTAAAACAAGTTAAAAAAATACATTGTTTCCTATGTAACCAAGTGATTCTGGTCACTTCTCTTTGTTACTTGGTTATTCAGAGTGTCATCTCTTGTCAGCTGTAGAAGTGAGATTCTTTCCTTGTGTACCTCTGATAATCAGGTGGGACATTTTCTGTGATACAGTAAGGCTCCTGCAATTGTGGTGCTTAAGAGATGCTTTTTTGTGAGACTAATGGAATACCATACTATCTACAGTAAACAAGTGATCAAATCAGTAACTTAAGGCAGGATTAATACTAGATGTTCCGTCATAGTCTAAAATTCACAGTACATTGGGGCACTGAGAATTTTATACACACACACACACACACACACACACACACATATATAATGTATATATGTAAGCATATATACATCTTTTTTGCATTGTCAAAAGAAATAAAATGTAATACATCTTTTTTGCAGTGTCAAAAGAAATAAAATGTAAAATGTAGCAGGAAGGATTTAAGCTTAAAATAATTTCTTAAATGCTGAAATTGCTAAGGGATTTTAACATTGACTGAGAGTCTACCATGTATCTACACTTGACACACATCCTCTTATTTAATTCTGCTAACTACCACATGAGGGAGGTATTATACTCCTCATTTTATAGATAAAATGGAGACTCAGAGAATTAAAAGTATTTAAGGTGACTGAGATTGGGAAAGCCAGGTTTCAATACCAGGTCTGTCTTTATATAAGTTTATGTTTTTTTCAGCACAAAAAGAGCTAGGACAGTAATTGAGGTTTTTTGTTTTTTTTTCCCACTGAAAGTTTTTATATCCTTATTCCCAGGATCATCTAATTGAGATCTGAAGGGAAAATAATGGACAGAGAACTGTCTTCAGTGTCAGGAGATCTGGGTTCTAGGGCTATCCCTGGTCTCCACATCAGAAAGTAGACATACAGCTGTTGGCTTTGCTTGGACTTCATCAGTTGCAAAGCACTCTTGACAAGCAGGGTGCTATTCATGAATAAGAAAATGTCATCCCTGGTTTTCTTGTGGTTCCTACTACCACTCACTTTACTTAATCTACTTTTGGTCAGAGTGGTTACTATTAGAATACTCAACTGCTTGAATGACGAAGACGTGGATAGTTAGACTAACTCATGTCTGCTGCCTTGCTTAGAGTATCACGGAACTAGTAGAACAAGAAAAAGAATATAAATGGATCCTATCTTGTGGAAAAAAATTAAAAAACATAATAATTTTTGGATTCAATCTAAGATCATATGTCTTACTGACTTCTGAATTCAATCCAGGATCACAGGTAGTCAGATCCTAATGAAGTGATCTGGCTCAGTCTACTTTTGGGTAGTCTAGGTTACATTCCTACTTTCTGGGTAAAGGAACAGAGGCTGAGAGGTTATGCATCTTGTCCTAGTTCACAGAAGCATTGTACAGAGAAGAAGAAGAGGTGTTTGTTTTGTTTTTCACTAAACCACTGTCTGGGGGATCCAGAGAGGAAGAAGAGTAGAACTCATTCTGGGTAAAGTGATCTTCCTCCTGCAAAACACCAAAGCAAGTCTTGGTTTTCGAGCTATTTCTTTTCTATGGGAGCCCTTAGTTTTGCATTCCACAGCCAGGGAATGATCTCTCGCCTCACTTTCTAAATCAACCATTGTGTTCAATCTAAAATGATAACTAATACTTTCAGAAGGAAAAGGATCTTATGCAATAGTTCCCTCTAACAGATGCTAAAACATTCACATGTTGCATCTGCTAGCTCCAGACCTCCACATCTTGATCACCCAACATTTGCGCAAATCCTCTGGTTTCAGAACCAGGTTGTTCATCACCTTTTGACAAACTTTCCTTCAGTAGCCTCTATTTTCACTCTAGGCGTTTAGAGCCTGCTATCTTATTTGTCATTTGATAAACTAAAATGTGAAAAAAATGACCAGTTTCTGATTATACCTGGTGTACGTGTTTCTATACCCCTCTGCAGCACTTTCTGTAGCTCTGGGCTGGAATGACCCTCATTATTGGACATGCTCTGCGGCTACTTGTTAGGGAAGCTGTAGAAAGGATCCATGCATCAGATGAAGTCTTTGATGAATTTTTGACTCTCTGAATCCTATGAAGCTATGATTTTGTAATAGCAACATTGGTTAGTTAAGAGAAATAGATAACTACTTGCTGGTAATAATGATCAATGTAGTTAGCCATTTTATTGATTTAATTTTTGTTAAAAAATTTTAAAACTTTTAATTCCAGGATAGTTAACCTACAGTGCTAGACTAATTCAGATGTACAACACAGTGATTCAACACTTCTATAGATTACTCAGTGCTCATCAAGGTATAGTCTTAATTCCCTTCACCTATTTTACCTATCTTCCCATCTACCTCCTCTCTGGTAACCATTGGTTTATTCTCTACAGTGAAGAGTCTATTTTTTGGTTTGCCTCCTTTTTTCTTTGTTCATTTGTTTTGTTTCATAACTTCCATGTGTGAGTGAAATTGTACTGTATTTGTCTTTCTCTGACTTATTTCGCTTAGCATAATTTTCTGTAGACCCATCGTGTTGTTGCAAATGATAAACACCTCATCCTTTTTATGGCTGCATAATATTCTTGTGTGTGTGTGTGTGTGTGTGTGTGTGTGTGTTTATACACACCACATTTTTATCCATTTATCTGTAGATGGACACTGGGTTGCTTCTGTTTCTTGGCTATTGAAAATAATACTGCAATGAACTTCAGGGAGCAGACAGCTTTCTGAGATGATGTTTTAATTTTCTTGGGTAAATACCCAGTAGTGGAATTATTGGATCATATGGTGTTTCTGTTTTTAATTTTTTTTTTAAGATTTTATTTATTTATTTGACAGAGATCACAAGTAGGCAGAGAGGCAGGCAGAGAGAGAGAGAAGCAGGCTCTGCACTGAGCAGAGAGCCCGATGCGGGGCTCGATCCCAGGGTCCTGGGATCATGACCTGGGCCGAAGGCAGAGGCTTTAACCCGCTGAGCTACCCAGGCGCTCCTGTTTTTAATTTTTTTTTAAGATTTTATTTATTTATTCATAAGACTTTGTTGAGAGTGTTTATAAATGGATGTTAAATTTTGTCAAATGGTTTTGACAAAACCCAAATGGTTTTTCTCCATCTGATGAAGTGGTCGTGTGATTTTTATTCTTTGTTTTGTTGATGTAGTATATCACATTTATTGATTTGTAAATATTGAAACATCGTTGCATCCCCAGAATAAATCCCATTTGTTTGGGTGAATGATCCTTTTTTTTTTTTTTTTTTTTTTTTAAATTCCCAGGTAGAATTTTTGGTTTTATTGCATTATGATCAGAGAGCATTGTTTGTAATAGTTCTACCTTATGCAACTTACTTGTACTCTCTTTGTGACTTACTGTATGCTCAATGTCTATGACTGTCATGTGCACTGGAGAAGTTGTATTCTCAGTTATCATGGTGCAAAGCTTGATGTATCTGTAATTATATACCTTATTAATTTGCCACTTAGGTCCTTTGTATTCTTTTTTTTTTAATATAATTTTTTATTTTTTATAAACATGTATTTTTATCCCCAGTGGTACAGGTCTGTGAATCACCAGGTTTACACACTTCACAGCACTCACCAAAGCACATACCCTCCCCAATGTCCATAATACCACCCCCTTCTCTCAAACCCCCTCCCCCCAGCAACCCTCAGTTTGTTTTGTGAGATTAAGAGTCACTTATGGTTTGTCTCCCTCCCAATCCCATCTTCTTTCATTTATTCTTCTAGTACCCACTTGAGCCCCCATGTTGCAACACCACTTCCTCATATCAGGGAGATCTTATGATAGTTGTCTTTCTCCGCCTGACTTATTTCGCTAAGCATGATACCCTCTAGTTCCATCCATGTTGTCGCAAATGGCAAGATTTCATTTCTTTTGATGGCTGCATAGTATTCCATTGTGTATATATACCACATCTTCTTGATCCATTCATCTGTTGATGGACATCTAGGTTCTTTCCATAGTTTGGCTATTGTGGACATTGCTGCTATAAACATTCGAGTACACGTGCCCCTTTGGATCACTACGTTTGTATCTTTAGGGTAAATACCCAATAGTGCAATTGCTGGGTCATAGGGCAGTTCTATTTTCAACATTTTGAGGAACCTCCATGCTGTTTTCCAGAGAGGTTGCACCAGCTTGCATTCCCACAAACAGTGTAGGAGGGTGCCCCTTTCTCCGCATCCTCGCCAGCATCTGTCATTTCCTGACTTGTTGATTTTAGCCATTCTGACTGGTGTGAGGTGATATCGCATTGTGGTTTTGATTTGTATTTCCCAGATGCCGAGTGATATGGAGCACTTTTTCATGTGTCTGTTGGCCATCTGGATGTCTTCTTTGCAGAAATGTCTGTTCATGTCCTCTGCCCATTTCTTGATTGGATTATTTGTTCTTTGGGTGTTGAGTTTGCTAAGCTCTTTATAGATTCTGGACACTAGTCCTTTATCTGATATGTCGTTTGCAAATATCTTCTCCCATTCTGTCAGTTGTCTTTTGATTTTGTTAACTGTTTCCTTTGCTGTGCAAAAGCTTTTGATCTTGATGAAATCCCAATAGTTCATTTTTGCCCTTGCTTCCCTTGCCTTTTGCGTTGTTCCTAGGAAGATGTTGCTGCGGCTGAGGTCGAAGAGGTTGCTGCCTGTGTTCTCCTCAAGGATTTTGATGGATTCCTTTCGCACATTGAGGTCCTTCATCCATTTTGAGTCTATTTTCGTGTGTGGTGTAAGGAAATGGTCCAATTTCATTTTTCTGCATGTGGCTGTCCAATTTTCCCAGCACCATTTATTGAAGAGGCTGTCTTTTTTCCATTGGACATTCTTTCCTGCTTTGTCGAAGATTAGTTGACCATAGAGTTGAGAGTCTATTTCTGGGCTCTCTATTCTGTTCCATTGATCTATGGGTCTGTTTTTGTGCCAGTACCATGCTGTCTTGATGATGACAGCTTTGTAATAGAGCTTGAAGTCCGGGATTGTGATGCCACCAACGTTGGCTTTCTTTTTCAATATCCCTTTAGCTATTCGAGGTCTTTTCTGGTTCCATATAAATTTTAGAATTATTTGTTCCATTTCTTTGAAAAAGATGGATGGTACTTTGATAGGAATTGCATTAAATGTGTAGATTGCTTTAGGTAGCATAGACATTTTCACAATATTTATTCTTCCAATCCAGGAGCATGGAACATTTTTCCATTTCTTTGTGTCTTCCTCAATTTCTTTCATGAGTACTTTATAGTTTTCTGAGTATAGATTCTGTGTCTCTTTGGTTAGGTTTATTCCTAGGTATCTTATGGTTTTGGG
This sequence comes from Mustela lutreola, assembly GCF_030435805.1. Classification (NCBI taxonomy): domain Eukaryota; kingdom Metazoa; phylum Chordata; class Mammalia; order Carnivora; family Mustelidae; genus Mustela; species Mustela lutreola. The sequence goes on from NC_081298.1 coordinate 79,717,944, forward strand.
TGCAATTGTAAATGGGATTGACTCCTTAATTTCCCTTTCTTCTGTCTTGCTGTTGGTGTAGAGAAATGCAACTGATTTCTGTGCATTGATTTTATATCCTGACACTTTACTGAATTCCTGTATAAGTTCTAGCAGTTTTGGAGTGGAGTCTTTTGGGTTTTCCACATATAGTATCATATCATCTGCGAAGAGTGATAATTTGACTTCTTCTTTGCCGATTTGGATGCCTTTAATTTCCTTTTGTTGTCTGATTGCTGAGGCTAGGACCTCTAGTACTATGTTGAATAGCAGTGGTGATAATGGACATCCCTGCCGTGTTCCTGACCTTAGCGGAAAAGCTTTCAGTTTTTCTCCATTGAGAATGATATTTGCGGTGGGTTTTTCATAGATGGCTTTGATGATATTGAGGTATGTGCCCTCTATCCCTACACTTTGAAGAGTTTTGATCAGGAAGGGATGTTGTACTTTGTCAAATGCTTTTTCAGCATCTATTGAGAGTATCATATGGTTCTTGTTCTTACTTTTATTGATGTGTTGTATCACATTGACTGATTTGCGGATGTTGAACCAACCTTGCAGCCCCGGAATAAATCCCACTTGGTCGTGGTGAATAATCTTTTTAATGTACTGTTGAATCCTATTGGCTAGTATTTTGTTGAGTATTTTCGCATCTGTGTTCATCAAGGATATTGGTCTATAGCTCTCTTTTTTGGTGGGATCCTTGTCTGGTTTTGGGATCAAGGTGATGCTGGCCTCATAAAATGAGTTTGGAAGTTTTCCTTCCATTTCTATTTTTTGGAACAGTTTTAGGAGAATAGGAATTAGTTCTTCTAAATGTTTGGTAGAATTTCCCCGGGAAGCCGTCTGGCCCTGGGCTTTTGTTTGTTTGGAGATTTTTAATGACTGTTTCAATCTCCTTACTGGTTATGGGTCTGTTCAGGCTTTCTATTTCTTCCTGGTTCAGTTGTGGTAGTTTATATGTTTCTAGGAATGCATCCATTTCTTCCAGATTGTCAAATTTATTGCTGTAGAGTTGCTCATAGTATGTTCTTATAATACTTTGTATTTCTTTGGTGTTAGTTGTGATCTCTCCTCTTTCATTCATGATTTTATTTATTTGGGCCCTTTCTCTTTTCTTTTTGATAAGTCGGGCCAGGGGTTTATCAATTTTATTAATTCTTTCAAAGAACCAGCTCCTACTTTCGTTGATTTGTTCTATTGTTTTTTTGGTTTCTATTTCATTGATTTCTGCTCTGATCTTTATGATTTCTCTTCTCCTGCTAGGCTTAGGGTTTTTTTCTTGTTCTTTCTCCAGCTCCTTTAGGTGTAGGGTTAGATTGTGTACCTGAGACCTTTCTTGTTTCTTGAGAAAGGCTTGTACCGCTATATATTTTCCTCTCAGGACTGCCTTTGTTGTGTCCCACAGATTTTGAACTGTTGTATTTTCATTATCATTTGTTTCCATGATTTTTTTCAATTCTTCTTTAATTTCCCGGTTGACCCATTCATTCTTTAGAAGGATGCTGTTTAGTCTCCATGTATTTTGGTTCTTTTCAAACTTCTTTTTGTGGTTGAGTTCTAGCTTCAGAGCATTGTGGTCTGAAAATATGCAGGGAATGATCCCAATATTTTGATACCGGTTGAGTCCTGATTTAGGACCGAGGATGTGATCTATTCTGGAGAATGTTCCATGTGCACTAGAGAAGAATGTGTATTCTGTTGCTTTGGGATGAAATGTTCTGAATATATCTGTGATGTCCATCTGGTCCAGTGTGTCGTTTAAGGCCTTTATTTCCTTGCTGATCTTTTGCTTGGATGATCTGTCCATTTCAGTGAGGGGAGTGTTAAAGTCCCCTACTATTATTGTATGATTGTTGATGTGTTTCTTTGATTTTGTTATTAATTGGTTTATATAGTTGGCTGCTCCCATGTTGGGGGCATAGATATTTAAAATTGTTAAATCTTCTTGTTGGACAGACCCTTTGAGTATGATATAGTGTCCTTCCTCATCTCTTATTATAGTCTTTGGCTTAAAATCTAATTGATCTGATATAAGGATTGCCACTCCTGCTTTCTTCTGATGTCCATTAGCATGGTAAATTCTTTTCCACCCCCTCACTTTAAATCTGGTGGTGTCTTTGGGCTTAAAATGAGTTTCTTGGAGGCAACATATAGATGGATTTTGTTTTTTTATCCATTCTGATACCCTGTGTCTTTTGACAGGGGCATTTAGCCCATTAACATTCAAGGTAACTATTGAGAGATATGAATTTAGTGCCATTGTTTTGCCTGTAAGGTGACTGTTACTGTATATGGTCTCTGTTCCTTTCTGATCTACCACTTGTAGGCTCTCTCTTTGCTTAGAGGACCCCTTTCAAGATTTCCTGTAGAGCTGGTTTGGTGTTTGCAAATTCTTTCAGTTGTTGTTTGTCCTGGAAGCTTTTAATCTCTCCTTCTATTTTCAATGATAGCCTAGCTGGATATAGTATTCTTGGCTGCATGTTTTTCTCATTTAGTGCTCTGAAAATATCATGCCAGCTCTTTCTGGCCTGCCAGGTCTCTGTGGGTAAGTCAGCTGCCAATCTAATATTTTTACCATTGTATGTTACAGACTTCTTTTCCCGGGCTGCTTTCAGGATTTTCTCTTTGTCACTGAGACTTGTAAATTTTACTATTAGGTGACGGGGTGTGGGCCTATTCTTATTGATTTTGAGGGGCGTTCTCTGAACCTCCTGAATTTTGATGCTCGTTCCCTTTGCCACATTGGGGAAATTCTCCCCAATAATTCTCTCTAGTATACCTTCTGCTCCCCTCTCTCTTTCTTCTTCTTCTGGAATCCCAATTATTCTAATGTTGTTTCGTCTTATGGTGTCACTTATCTCTCGAATTCTCCCCTCGTGGTCCAGTAGCTGTTTGTCCCTCTTTTGCTCAGCTTCTTTATTCTCTGTCATTTGGTCTTCTATATCACTAATTCTTTCTTCTGCCTCATTTATTCTAGCAGTGAGAGCCTCCATTTTTGATTGCACCTCATTAATAGCTTTTTTGATTTCAACTTGGTTAGATTTTAGTTCTTTTATTTCTCCAGAAAGGGCTTTTATATCTCTCGAGAGGGTTTCTCTAATATCTTCCATGCCTTTTTCGAGCCCGGCTAGAATCTTGAGAATTGTCATTCTGAACTCTAGATCTGACATATCACCAATGTCTGTATTGATTAGGTCCCTAGCCTTCGGTACTGCCTCTTGTTCTTTTTTTTGAGTTGAATTTTTCTGTCTTGTCATTTTGTCCTGAGAAGAGTATATGAAGGGGCAAGTAAAATACTAAAAGGGTGGCAACAACCCCAGGAAAATATGCTTTAACCAAATTAGAAGAGATCCCAAATCGTGAGGGGGGAGAAAGGGGATAAAAAGAGGTTCAAAAAGGAAGAAAGAAAAAAAAAAGAAAAAAAAAGAAAAAAGAAAAAAAAAAGAAAAGAATTTAAAAGAAAAGAAAACACCTAAGAAAAATATAAAAAAAGAAAAAATATATATATTAGATAAACTAGTAAAAAATCGTTAAAAAAGAAAAAGGTAACAGTTAAAAAAAAATTTACCTGAAGGCGAGAAAAAAAAAAAAAAACAAAAAATCAAAAAGAAAAAAATTAAATTAACTGCAAGACTAAAAAAAAATCACAGGGAAAAAGCCATGAGTTCCGTGCTTTGCTTTCTCCTCCTCTAGAATTCTGCTGCTCTCCTTGGTATTGAAACCGCACTCTTTGGTAGGTGAACTTGGTCTCGGCTGGATTTCTTGTTGATCGTCTGGGGGAGGGGCTTGTTGTAGTGATTCTCAAGTGTCTTTGCCCCAGGCGGAATTGCACCGCCCTTACCCGGGCCGGGGTGAGTAATCTGCTTGGGTTTGCTTTCAGGAGCTTTTGTTCCCTGAGCGCTTTCCGTAGAGTTCCGGAGGACAGGAATACAAATGGCGGCCTCCTGGTCTCCGGCCCTGGAGGAGCCGAGAGCCCAGGGCCGCACTCCTCAGTGCGCGCTCAGAGAACCACGCCCAGTTACTCCCATCTGCCTGACCTCCGGCCGCGCTCCGAGCTCACCAAGCCTGCGACCGGTTCAAGGTCACCCCGAGCTGCGAGCTTACTGTCGGCTCTGTCTCTGTAGCCGGCTTTCCCGTTCCAATACCCACAAGCTCTGCGACACTCAGACACCCCCGATCCTTCTGTGACCCTGCGGGATCTGAGGCCACGCTGACCCCGCGTGGGCTTCGCCCCGGGTAGCCTCTGGAGCGATGTCCCTCAGCGGAACAGACTTTTAAAAGTCCTGATTTTGTGCGCGGTTGCTCCGCCGCTTGCCGGGAGCCGGCCCCTCCCCCCGGGGTCTATCTTCCCGTCGCTTTGGATTCACTTCTCCGCCGGTCCTACCTTTCAGAAAGTGGTTGTTTTTCTGTTTCCAGAATTGCTGTTCTTCTTCTCTTCGATCTCCGATGGATTTTCAGGTGTTTGCAATCTTTAGATAAGCTATCTAGCTGATCTCCGGCTAGCTGAAGTAGTCTCAGCCAGCTACTTCTCCGCCATCTTGACTCCTCTCCTGAATGATCCTTTTGATGTATTGCTGAATGTGCTTTGTTAATATTTTGTTGAGGATTTTTGCATGTATGTTCATCAGAGTTATTGGCCTATAGTTTGTTTTCTTCCTTCCCTCCTTCCTCCTTCTTTCTTTCTTTTTCCTTCCTTCCTTCCTTCCTTCCTTCCTTGTTATTATGTCTTTGTCTGGTTTTGGTATTACAGTAATGCTGGCTTCATAGAATGTATTTGGAAGCTTTCCTTTCTCTTCCATTTTTTGGGATAGTTTGAGGAGAATAGGTATTAACTCTTCTTTAAATGATTGATAGAATAGATGAATATATTGATAGAATAGATAGATAGAATAGATTTGATAGAATAGATGGCCGTGAGGCCATCTGGTCCTGAACTTTTTATTTTTGGTAGTTTTTTGATTACCAAGCCAATTTTGTATTAGTAGTTGGTCTGTTCAGATTTTCTGTTTCTTCCTGATTCAGTTTTGGAAGATTGTATGTTTATAGGAATTTATCCATTTTTTCTAGGTTGTCTAATTTGTTGGCATATAATTTTTATAATATTCTCTTATAATCCTTGTATTTCTATTGTGTCAGTTGTTCTTTCTCTTTTGTTTCTGATTTTAATTTATTTGGGTCCTTTTTATTTTTTCATGATGAGTCTGGCTAAGGATTTATTAATTTTGGTTTTTTTCCAAAGAACTAGCTCTTGGTTTTATTGAGGTTTTTTGTTTTTGTTTTTGTTTTTTGCCTCTATGTCATTTATTTCTGCTCTGATATTTCCTTCCTTCTACTCACCTTGGGCTTTGTTTTTCTTTTTCCAGTTCCTTTAAGTGTAAGTTTAGAGTGAGCTTTTTCTTTTTTTTTGACATGGGCCTTTATCACTGTATATCCATCTTAGAACTGGTTTTGCTACATTCCAAAAAATTTGGACTGTTGTGTTTTCATTTTCATTTATCTCCATATATTTGTTTTTTCTTTTTATTTTTTTTGTTGACCCATTGGTTGTTCTGTATAGTGTTGTTTAACCTCCATGTGTTTTTATTTGCTTCTTGTGATTGATTTTTAGTTTCACATTGTCATTAGAAAAGATGCATTGTATGATTTGTCTTCTTTAATTTATTGAGACATCTTTAGTGGCCTAACATGTGATCTATTTTGTGGAATATTCCACGTGTATTCAAAAAGAATGTGTATTCTGTTGTTTTTGAATGGAATGTTCTGTATATATCTTTTATGTTTCTCTGGTCTTATGTGTCATTCAAAAACACTATTTCCTTATTGATTTTCTGTCTGGATGTTTATACACTGATGTAAGTGAGGCATTAAAGTCCCCTACTACTATTGAATTACCATCTGTATGTTAATATTTGCTTTATATATTTAGATGCTCCAATGTTGTATGCATAGAGATTTACAATTGTTATATTCTTCCATTGGATTGATCCCATTATTGTTATGTAATGCCCTTCTTTGTCTCTTGTTTTAAAGTCTATTTTATTTGATATAAGTATTGCTATTCCAGTCTTTTCTCCACTTCCATTTGCATGATAAATATTCTTCCATCCCTTTACTTTCAGTCTGTACGCATCTTTAGGACAAAAATGCGTCTCTCATAGGCAACGTTTAGATTGGCCATGCTTTTTATTATCCCTTCCATCACCCTTTGTCTTTTGATTGGAGCATTTAAGCATTTAGGCTTTAAATGCCTTATGGAGTTTTGAAGGGTCATTGGGAACTTTGTATCTTCAAGTCCTATTGGATATTGCCACAGAGGCCTGAGGGATGATAACAATAGGATAAATTTGTCAGCTTCACTGCTTGACTCCAACCATTCCATCCTTATTTTCTCATTATCTTTATGATCTAGTAAGTATTCTATAATGTGTTTATATAAACTTTTCCTACAAAGGGCCAGATTTAAAAAATTAAGCCTTTTTGAATTTTCTTACATCTCAGTTACATTGTCTTCTCTTTCTTCTCTTTCTCTTCTTTGTCCTCTTCAATTCTCTAAAATTGTGAAAATTATTCTTAGCTTGCATGCAGTACAAAAACAGGCTGAGACCACACTCAGCTCAGGGTTCATTGATGGCAAACTCCTGGACTATCCCTTAGCTTTTATTTGTTTGTTTTTAAACATCTCCTTTTAACAGTTAGGTTGTTTCCATTTTCACTATGTCAACCAATGCTATAGTTAAAAATCCCACCACTTGTGTTTTTGTTCATGTGTGCCAACAGAATCTTAGAAGTAGAATTAATAATTTAAGTGTATTTGTATTTAGCTCTAAGACAGGCACTGCCAAATTACCCTCTGTAATTTTTGTATCAGTTACACTTCCAGTAATAGTGTATGAAATTGTTTTCCCTATACCTTTGTAAAACTTGATATTATCAAACTTTAAAAATTTTGCCCATCTGATGGGTAAAAAATAGTGTCTCATTTTTTTTTTTAAAAGATTTTATTTATTTATTTGAGAGAGAGACAGGGAGAGAGAGCATGAGTGAGGAGAAGAGCAGAGAGAGAAGCAGACTCCCCGTGGAGCTGGGAGCCCAATGTGGGACTCGATCCCGGGACTCCGAGATCATGACCTGAGCCGAAGGCAGTTGTCCAACCAACTGAGCCACCCAGGCATCCCTAGTGTCTCATTTTTAAAAATAATATTTTCTTCATTCCTAGTGATGCTAGGAATCTTTTCATATATTTATGAGATGTTTAAATACATTTTCTATGAAATTTCCCATTAGTTTGCCTTTTTGTCCTTTGTTATTAATTTGTAGGTGTTCTCATTAATCTTTCCTCTGCTTTATATGTCTCAGAATTTCCAACTATTTTGTCACTTGTCTTTTAACACTGTTTAAAAAGTTTCGTATTTATATTTTCAGCCAACTAAAACTTTTACTTTGTGAATTCTGGGGTGTTGTGTCTTGTTTTAGATGTCTTCACTCTCAGGTTAGATGTGTGTCCTTTTTAATAGTATGCTTGACTAAATTTCTATCAGAATTTGAAAATAAGGTTTATGAGGAAAATAATGGTTTCTTTCTAACAAGTTATATGATTTTTTTGTCTTAATTTTCCTGCAACAGCTAAATCCGTGGTTCAAGTATGGTAACTATCCTACTACTTAAACTCTTCAGTAGTTACTACAAGCTGTCAGTGCTAAAATGGTAGCTCTACACCTAAAAACTGACACTGGGTTTAAGCTGGGCAAGTTTGAAAGATTATCACTAGCATCTGAATAAAATTCCAAGGCAGAAAAAAAGGTCAGGAGGAGAGTTCAAATATGAGTGGGACATCTTTAAGAATCTGAATTTGGGAGACAAATTTTACCAGCAATATTGATGTGTTAGTAGGGAAACAGGCCTGGAAATGGGAACAGATGCACCCAATCTGGGGGAATCCATAGCCACAGTTTTCAATCCTGTGAGATTATAACTTCTGTAGGCTCACAGTCCTTTATCAGCAATTCTGAAATCCAGAAACCTCTGCACACCTGACTTAAAAAAAAATTATTATTGAAATATGACTTAAATGGATGTGAGACTGTGTTGAAAGCTTTTATCCCACTTGGTTTGAAAATGCATACATTTCTCTGAATAAATAATGATGTAGTTGATTTTAAGTTGTTCTGGAGGGTATTGTGTAGTATCTGGTATGTGTGCCTCCTTATCTCTTTACTTTCCTAAAATCCAAAAAATTCTGAATTCTAAAACCTATCCAGCCACAAAGATTTCTGTTGAGGGATTATGAACTTGTAATAAATATCTTACCTGAAGGCCCTGGGTGGGATCAACTTTCTTTTTGTCTCTTTATGGTTTTGGTTTCACTTTCTAACATTATTTTTAATAATAATACATTTAATAAACGTATTTTTACTATATGTATTTTTACTATATGGTCTCAATTTTTTCATGATAGGGATATAGAAGATAACCTCCAAGAGGACCCACAGTAATACTTGCCCTTATATAATTTTCCCCTGTATTAATTCAGAGCTGCCCTATGTATGCATAGAGAATATGGTGATGTGTGACTTCTGAAGCTAGGCCATAAAAGACATTTCAGCTTCTGCCTTGGTTTCTTAGATCCTTGGTTCTGGAGGAAGCCAGCAGCCATGGCATGAAGACATACAAAGAGCTACAAGAAGAGACACAGATGAAGAGGAATCAACTTGTCAATCATGTGGGTGACACATCTTGGAAGTGACTTCTCCAGCCCCAATTGAGCCTGTAGATGACTGAAGCCTTGGTCAACACCTCAACTGGACCCTCATGAGACACTGAGGTCACAGCTGCCCAACCAAGCTTCTCCCACATACACAACCCACAGAAACTGTGAGAATAATAAATGACTGTTGTTGTTTTTTTAACTGCTAAGTTTTTGGGTGATTGGTTATGCAAAAATAGATCACTAAGGCAATGAGTGTTAACCAATGAATAATTAATTAATTCCAAAACATCTACTGTTTTGGAATTTGTTTTCTGCAGGGCCTCACACTAGTGAATAGACTTACCTGGTATTTGATCCCTGATGACGTTTCCTTTATAATTGTATATGGACAAAATCTGGGATTTTATAATTTATCATACATAGTATTTAAATTTCCCCCCACTGTTCTTTCCCTTTTCCTCTTTGAGAGAATTGCTGGTATAATCTTATTTTCATGAAACTCCTATTGTGTGACTGATCTGATGGTTAATAAGTAGTTTCGCATCAGCGATCTATTGCTGTGTAACAAATCACTCAAAAACTCAGTGTTTTAAAACAATGACAATTTATAGACGGTCCCCTTATGATGTTTTGACTTAAGGACATTTTTATTTTATGATGGTGTGATAGAAATAGGCATTCAGTAGAAACTGTACTTCAATTTTTGAATTTTGAATTTTTTTCCCTGAGCTAGTGATATGATACTCTTGTGATGCTGGGTAGCGGCAGCCAGGCATGGCTCCCCATCAGCAACAGAATCACGAGGGTAAATGACCGATACTTACAACCTTTCTGTTCCCATCCAACCATTCTGTCCTTTACATTCAGTCTAGCATTAGAAAAATTACATGAGGGGTGACTGGGTGGCTCAGTCATTAAGCATCTGCCTTTGGCTCAGGTTATCATCCCCGGGTTCTGTGATTGAGCCCTGCATCAGGCTCCCTGCCCAATGGGAAGCCTGCTTCTCCTTCTCCTTCTCCCTCTCCCCCTACTTGTGTTCTTTCTCTCACTGTCTCTCTCTGTCAAATAAATAAAATATTTTTTAAAAAATTACATGAGATATTTAACACTTTATTATAAAATAGGCTTTGTGTTAAATGAGTTTGTCCAACTGTAGGCTAAGGCAAGTGTTCTGAGAGTGTTTTAGGTAGGCAAGGCTAAGCTAGGATGTTTGGTAGGTTAGGTGTGTTAACTGCATTTTTAATTTATGGTACTTTCAACTTACAATAGGTTTATTCGGAATAACTCTATTGTAAGTTGAGGAAGATATGTACTGTTTCTCATGCTTCTGTGGGCTGGCTGGGTAAATTCTCTGCTATTGGTTAGATTTCCGCATGGAGCTTTGTTCATCTGCGGGGTCTGCTGGAGCTGAAGAGTCTAGATGATCCAGTGTCATGTTTGGGACCTCAGCAGTGATAGTTGGAAAACTGAGACCCCTGTCTTCACATGATCTCTCATCAGTATTTGAACCCAAGCTTTTTCCCGTGGCGGCTGAGCCCTTAGAGAACACAGGTGGAAGCTACAAGGATTCTTGAGATCTCAGCTTCGGAACTTTCACAGTATCACTTCTATCACATTCTAAAGGTGAAAGCAAATCACCAGACCAGCTTAGATTCAAAGGAGTGGAGAAAGAGCCCCGGTCTTTACTGAAGAAAGAGCAACATTGCACTACAAAAGAAACACAGTCTCAGGGAGAAGTGATTCCTTGGGAGACATTTTTATAATGATATACCACATACTTCCTTAGGAGGAACTATGAATATTAATTTACAAGATTCCAGCAGCCTGGGTTCCTGAATATAGAGTCAGAAGATCCAGGATGATCCATTCATCAACCATACATAAATTAAGAATCTACTATGTGTTGGCCCTAGGGAATAAAAATATGTAATCCCTTACTTGAAGTATGAAACAGATTTTTTTTTTTTTTTGGTCTCTTCAAATTTGGTCCTTTAGAATTAGAAAGATAAATAAATAGATAAAACACAGCAATGGGTATTTCTCAAGTGCCTTCTGTGCTTAGAATTCCGCTATTATCCCTGAGGCACTTTGCTAGGAGATAAATACGGCAGCCTCTGTGAGTTATTGATGCTCTTTGCAGATGTGTCTATGGATCCCATACTCTTGGCCATAACATCTGCCCTTAGGGTGTTTGATAGGGCATCTGAGTCCTATTTGGCTCCACCTGCCTTTCTGTTATACACTCTACCATATGGCAAAAATGGTAGGATTGAACTCTCATGCCTTAAAATAATTGGAGTAGGTGTCAGAAGGAGGTTATAGAATTGTCTGTCTGTATTTGATGTGCAGAACAAAGTACTGAGCATTAGATTACAAGGACCTGAATAAGATATGACAGAATCATAAAGCAGGAAGAAAGAAATGCAAATCATCTAGCCATCCCTCTCATTTGACAGTTAAGAAAATTGAGACGCAGAGACATTAAATGACACACTCATGCTAAAATATCTATTTAGCAATTGACCTGAAAGTATGGTCTAGGAATTCTGACTTTCTATCTGATGTTCTTTTTGCTGGTGTCTTCCACTTTAAGACCTTATATCCAGAGCGCCTGGGTGGCTCAGTGGGTTAAGCCTCTGCCTTTGGCTCAGGTCATGATATCAGGGTCCTGGGTCTCAGGGTCATCGGGCTCTCTGCTCAGCAGGGAGCCTGCTTTCCCCCCTCTCTCTGCCTGCCTCTCTGCTTCATTGTGACCTCTCTCTCTGTCAAATAAATAAATATTTTTTAAAAAGACCTTATATCCATAAGGAAGATTAGTGACAGTATCTAAAATTGATGAAGAATTAACTTAATGTATGTCAAACATGGTGCTAAACTTGGAGTTTCTTAATGAATCCTCACAACAACTGAAAGAGTGGTATTGTTAGTACTTCCATTTATAAAGGAGGAGAGCTTAAGTAACTTTCTCAAATTCTTTTTTTTTTTTTTTAAAGATTTTGTTTATTTATTTGACAGACAGATTACATGTAGGCAGAGAGGCAGGCAGAGAGAGAGGAGGAAGCAGGCTCCCTGCTGAGCAGAGAGCCTGATGCGGGGCTCGATCCCAGGACCCTGAGATCATGACCTGAGCCGAAGGCAGAGGCTTAACCCACTGAGCCACCCAGGCGCCCCAACTTTCTCAAATTCTAAGAATCAAAATTTCAGAGACAGTTTCTTATTCAGGCATTCTTACCCTAGACACCATGCTCATAATCCCTGTGCTAGTCCTACTGTATGAATGAGGCTGACAATAATGAAAAATCTAGGTTATATGGGAAATCTTTAGGTCCTGAGTAAGGTACTAGGCTACAGACAGAGGACATGCCGATGTTGGGTGTAGAACACAGAGCCTGGCTCATGGTAGAAGCCTAGGCTGAGTTTGAATGAATGTCCAAATATCCCATGTCCTGGTGAACCGACAAGTCAGTAGATTACACATTATGATTAGAATTTTTCTCTTTCACCGAAGACATTGCTGATGATAGTCCTATCATAAATTAGTTAGGTATAGCTATTGTATGGGAGGGATAATAAATCTTCTTTTTCATATTCCACTTTATAAATGATTATATTTGTGGTCCATTTACTTATTCATTCAATTATTGTTTCATTCAAGAAATTGAGCATCAGATTTTTGCAAGACATTGTATTAGACACTGAGCCACTTCAGGGTCAGCTTTGGAAACTGGATAGATAATGGCTAAATCATGAAATAAATTTGTTTTTACTCCTGTAAAATCCCAAATGGGTGTTTCTTATAAATAGGTGGATCTTTTCCAAGTAATAGTTAATACATGTAGCTCCTCTCAAGGCAGCTGCATGCATCCACATCAAGCTCCAGAAGGTGGAAGAATGTGGAGGATGTCACACATGTGAGACTTTTATGGCCTAGACGTGGAAGTGGCACCTATATCTCAACTAACATTCATTGGACTAGAACTCAGATACCTGGTCAAAACCTAAGTGTGAAAGAGCCTAGAAAAAGTACATCACTGTATGTCCAGAGAACAGAGGGAATAGTGGAAAATGGGGAAAAAGACTGCGAAACCTTCGGACTTAACTCCACTTCTCTCTTAATTCATCAGTCCTTCTTTAAACCTATCCATCCTCTTGAATTTCACATAAATATTTATAAATTTAAGTTTTTTATTTTATAAAATTTAAAAATTCTATTGTCAAATTTCTTTTGAAATCACATTCAACTCTTTTATTTTATAGATGAGAAATATGAGGTCAAGAGAGGTTAAATAACTTGCCTACCTTCCCACAGCTTGTAGACGACAGAGCTAAGATTACAGCTTGGGAGTTTCTTGATTTTCTAATGTATTTTTAAAAGATTTTATTCATTTATTTGGGAGACAGAGAATGAGAGAGAAAGAGAGAGAACATGAGAGAGGGGAAGGTCAGAGGGAGAAGAAGACGCCCTGCTGAGCAGGAAGCCAGATGAGGGACTCCATCCTGGGACTCCAGGATCAAGACCTGAGCTGAAGGCAGTCACCCGACCAACTGAGTCACACAGGCAACCCCCCCCCCCCCGCCATTATGTACTTTTAAATAATATCAATATATTTCCAAGTTATTATTATCTGTTTTATATTTTCACTTCCCACAGAACAGTTTGAATTCGTTTTGTAGAGAGTTCAATATGAAAATTGTTTATTTATTTCACTTATTTTGTATTTCATTTTATTTTTCTTGTTCAAAGAGGTTCTCACTATAGCCTTTAGGTGGCACAAGTTAGCTAATCCAAGGCTGTTGTGCAGCTACAATAATTAGAGAAGGTTCAAGTAAAGTTTATAGAAAACAGGAGCTTTGAAGAAGTTATTGATTGGCTTATGCTATTTATTGTGGATCTCCGTAGCATTTGCTAATGCTGTTTGCGTCACTAGGGTGTTCTGAAGACCTATACATTGATGTCTGGAAAGTATTTTATGTACCACTATAGGATGGTACTGCAGCACGATGCTTTGCCTTCGTTAGGGCAATAACAATGATTTTGAAATGAATTTTCCCACTTGCTTTCCTTTTTCTCATTCTTATCCTTGGAGGGGTTGTAAACTCCTTTCCCAAGGTGTCAAGGAGAAGTGGTATTTACCCCGTGCTTCTTATGTTGACCAGCACTCTGGCAGTCAGTGTGAGGAATCCTAGGGAAATCTATTCTTTCTTGAGATTAAATTCAGTTCTGAAGACAATATTTAGCTAAGAAAAAAAAAAATCACAGAAAAAGCAATTTCAAATCAAAACACCGAGTGATTATGTGAATAATTAGTCCCTCTGCTGTGAACATGTACAAACACTCATCCTACACCACGTAGGTGAAAATGTGTTGAATTGAGAAAGGAATTGATAAAATTTTTCTCTACTGTTCACCTAGAGTGCACTCTTTGGCTTTACCCTCTCTGATCTTCCAAGTTCTATGATTTTGTAAAGAGTATTGGAATCTGAATTGGAGTTTGAATATGCTAACTTCATTTCTCCTGACAATGTCAGTTGCTAGGTTTATCTAATAATACGAAGTAGGTGAAGCTAACTGTTGGTGTTCTTGGAGTCAGCATTGTGGGTCCTTTCTCATTTTGGGTGGTATTCTTACCCTCAGCTCATTCCCGCCACCTAAAGTTCTTGTGTTGTCTTCCCATTATTCCTCACAAAATCCACTCTCTCAATCTTCACAATAAAGCATATGTAAGTGATGCCAACCTCCATTGTTCCTGATATCCACCAACTTTTAAATTTTAATTTATCTCAACCACTTTGTAAAAGTGTACACATGGGCATTATAAAAAATCAAATGATATAGATAAAGACATCCTAATTTCCATTTCCTGAAGTTTCCACTGTAAACACTTTCATGAAAATTCTTCCTTATACATTTATATATGCATACATATGCACAAAAATGGGTGAAATTGAAGTCCTCCAGAGATTAGCCTAGTCTACCAACTATGTAATTTGCTTTGCTACTGGTAAGACATCTTGTATTATAGGCTCAGGAACTTAAAATACATTGTATCCAGGGACGCTTGGGTGGCTCAGTCCGTTAAGCAGCTCAGTCAGTTAAGCAGTTGCCTTTGGGTCGGGTCATGATCCTAGGGTTCTGGGACTGAGCCTTGGATCAGGTTTCTTGCTCGGCAGGGAGCCTACTTCTCCTTCTTTCTCTGTCTGCCATTCTGCCTGCTTGTGCTCTCATTCTCTCTCTCTTTCTGACATATAAATAGATAAATAAATATTTAAAAATGCATTATGTGCAATTATCCTTTGTGAGTTAATGATATATCTATCTTTCAAATATTCCAAAATGTGAAAGATTATTTCTGATGCTCCATTTCTATTTTGGTATATCTTACTATACAATGGACACCTGCATTTGGCTTTTAGTGCTCCATTAGGAAAACTCACAGGTATGGTTCCTATTGACTTTATGAAGGAAAAGGGTTAGAAAATTTTGGGTATGAGTCAGTGAAAAAATGATTAAAAACATTTTGATTCTAGTCCATTGGTTTAGTCACTATTATTTCTTCTAGAACAAAGTTCGGTATCTTTTTTTTAAAGACTATTTATTTGACAGAGAGAGACCCAGCAAGAGTGGGAATGCGAGTAGGAGATGGGGAGTGGGGGAGTGGGAGAGGGAGAAGCAGGCTTCCTGATGAGCAGGGAGCCCAATGTGGGGATCATGACCTAAGCCAAAGGCAGGCACTTAACAACTGAGCCTCCCAGACACCCCCAAAGTTTGATATCTTGAGACTATATTATGGCTTCACTATTCCCCTATTAAATTTCAAAACTTTATTTAATTTTTTATATGGAAATATCTTCTATAGAATGCGGAATCCTGTACACTTGATCTCTTGAATACTTTTCTCCCATTCCAAATACCTGCCAATCTTTTTTTTTTATCTTTTAAGTTTAGATTTTTCTTTCCTCTTGTTCTTATTCTAATCTGGACCAGCATTTTTTCCTTCTTATTTCCATTCTGAAGAATAGGGTTTTTCATCCAAGATAAACTATTAACTAATTAAACAGGTAAGCTTTTTAATAGTGTGCCTAGTACATTTCCAGGTGCTGTGAAGGTTATGGGAAGAGACAGTGTTGTTTAGCTGTTTAGCACTTGGATCTTCAACTCAGGTTGTAGGAGTTTGTACATCTGTTTTACTAGCTGTGAGAATATGGGCACCTTTTCTTCTGTGAAGATGACAGTTAAGAGGAATTCCATCAAAGATTGTTTATATAATTAATAGAAATAATCTACCTAAACCATTGATCCCAGTACCTGGTACATAATAGCCAATAGATGTTATTATTTTTACTTACAATTCTTATCCTTCATTATTATTAAAAAGTGTTTAACATGAAGACTATCTCAAGGAAATACATGGTTTAGCTGAATTAATATTCATATATAAAGACACAAAGAACAGGGGCGCCTGGGTGGCTCAGTGGGTTAAAGCCTCTGCCTTCGGCTCAGGTCATGATCACAGGGTCCTGGGATGGAGCACCGCATCAGGTTCTCTGCTCAGCGGGGAGCCTGCTTCCCCCTCTCTCTCTGCCTGCCTCTCTGCCTACTTGTGATCTCTGTCTGTCAAATAAATAAATAAAATCTTAAAAAAAACACAAAGAACAGAACAAAATGACAAAATTGAGTGACATAGATTGTGAAATTGTCAGTAAGAACTCTAACTAAGGAGGAGTTCATGAAGAATGCAGGGAGTTAGCTGAAACTTAAAGGTAGGTTTAAGTCTGCAAAGAAGATAGAGAAAATTCCTTTGTGTAGACAATATATGTTAATGTTAGTTTTTCTTGAATATCAAGACTTGGGATCCTTCCATCTTTTATGGATAAGCTACTTATAGTGGTAGATTCTGGCAAGACCAAGAGCACTGTAGCTTCAAGGCCCCAGGGTTTGATGAATATGTGCTGTGGGGATTAATAGAGCAGATGAATGAGTAACAGAAATGGTAATTAAGCAATATGATAGGACAGACTGTGGCATAACAATGATTAATGGGATGTCTCAGGTGAGCACTGAGGCACAAGGCAGAATTGAGAGCTCTTGGTATACCAGAGAAGTGTTATTAATCAGCATTACATCATGCTTGAGAGTAGTTTATTGAAGTTATAAAATAGGTACTTAAAATAACATTAAAAGCACAATTTTAAACATGCACAATTGATTCTAGTGAAATCCTATGCCAGAAATGTATTCCAACCTTTCAGAGGACTGTACCCCAAGAAAAAGAAAAAAAAAACCACCTATGCTTCTCAAAGCTGAAAGTAGCCCATCGACACAGTGTGGCCCTGCCAACTTTACCTTCTTAAAACCATTCTTTTCATTGGAAACTACAGTAGAGACCAGCAAAAACAGAAACGAAATTTTGGCAGTGAATTTCCTCCCTCATGTGCCTTGTAATGTCGCCCAAGCTGTCAGCCAAGGCTGGCTGTTTCTTCCACACCAGATCGCCAGGGAGTGTGTAAAGGAAGGGATTCTGGACAATGAACAAGCATCTGTTGAATTTGGGACAACCTATTGCAACTCTACATCAAAGAAAAAAGATGGAATTTGGGGGTTGATGGTCCATGAAAGAGATCAGGTCTTTCACCTTGAGCTGCTGTTGTGGGTTCATCCCAGTAGGAGTACAATTCAGCATCTAGCATTGATAATCAAGTGGTTAGACAAGAGGTCAACATCCAGAGTCAGATTTGGGTTGCTACTTAGGAACTCAGGATCTAGAGAAGAGCCAGAGTTTGGAGAGGCTTTTGGACAGAGAAGGGAAGAAGAAGCAATGTAGTACAAAGTTGATGCACTTGATCAGGATCAAAGAGGTGGCTATAATATTAGGCCATCAGAAGCTAGGAAAGAGGCATGAATATGTTCTCCCTCAGAACAACCAGAGGTAACCCGACCTTGATGTTGCCTTGATTTTGGACTTATGGCTTGCAGAACTGAGAGAATAAATTTCTATAGTTTAAAGCTACCAAGTCTGAGGTACTTTTGTTATAACAGCAACAGAGAACTAACAGCCTATAGAGCTTGCCTCAAGAAGTAATTTTGAGTTAAGGGGTTCAAAAACTTGCTAACTTGCTGAACTCAGTACCCGGTAATAAGTCTCTACATTTCATTCCGGCAGTCTGGGTTTGTGAGGCCAAAGCAGAAAGATTTGATATGGATGAATGGATGGATCACTCTGCCAGTTTTATTGCAGATCATTTTTTTTCTTTCTGAAATGGGTGGAAGGCTTTTATTTCACAACTCATGCCTATCAGCTTGCTTTGATAGCTGTCAAGCAGGATGAGTTTAAATACTTTGATGAATAGTTAAAATACCAACTTAAATGCAAAGTTTCTTTTTCATCTGTTAAAAGAACACAATTCTAGAAACCACAGACCAGGGCTTGGAGCTCTGGTTTCATTAATTTATTCATTAAAGTATATAATAGGCATATTCAAGGGCTCTGTCTTCTTGGGATCCACATCTCATGTGATGAAACTAAACTTCCGTTTAGTACAGGAAACTTCCTTTACTTAGTTTATTCTTCCTTCAAGTTCCCCTCAGTTGCTGTATAAAGATTCAGGCTGGTAAAATGGATAAAAAGGAGGACGATGATTTTAAAGAAGGATCCGTTGCTCCATGAAAAGATTAAATCCATGGTTCATTCATTTATTTAGCAAGTATTTATCGAGAAGCCTTTGGGCAGACACCTTTTAACGCACTGAGGGTACAAGAGTGAACAAGGCAAACCTCCCTCACCAAGCTTAATTTCTATTGGGAGAGAAAGACACTGAACAGATAAACCAATGACAGGATGTTTCTATCATTTATCACTTTTTTTCCCCCCAAGGAACCTGGTTCCTCTAAAGGCAACAACTTCCATTTGAATTCCTCCTTTCCACTTTTGAATGCAAATCTGTCCTTCATCCAACAACCAAAGTGGTATTTCTTTTTTTTTTTTTTTTTAAAGATTTTATTTATTTATTTATTTGACAGAGAGAAATCACAAGTAGATGGAGAGGCAGGCAGAGAGAGACAGAGGGAAGCAGGCTCCCCGCTGAGCAGAGAGCCCGATGCGGGACTCGATCCCAGCACCCTGAGATCATGACCTGAGCCGAAGGCAGCGGCTTAACCCACTGAGCCACCCAGGTGCTCCCAAAGTGGTATTTCTAAAGCATAAATCAAGTCATTTCCCCCCTGACTTTGCCTGTCAGGGGCATCTCTTGCACTTAGAATGGAATCCAGACTCCTGCAAAGTTTTGCATTATCTGGCCCTGCCAACCTGTAACTTATTTTCATGCCAGTTGCCCCCCTTCTCACTTGTTCAGCCACATTGCTTTTCTCTCCTTGAGTACCCACCCACACAGGTAACTTCCTCTATCTGCAATGCTTTTCATTCCTTCCTTTTTCAAAAGGTCTTTCCTGTTATTCCCTATCATAGCATCTATTACAGACTGGGAATATATTTTTATTTGTTTTGTACTTGCTCCCTGCCAGTCTTCCCCTGACTTTGCTTTATTTGAAACTCCCTGAGGGTCTGGGATTACAGTTGTGTACCTAGAACCTAGCCCAGCATTTGGGACATAAAAACTATAGGGAAATATTTGTTGGATGAATTAAAAAAAAATGAGAAATGTAGTAGTGACTAGGCACCAATCTTTTAAGAAATCAACCCATTGCAAAGAGTTACTTAGATTATTTTTATATTAAATGTGTTGCTTTATACAAGTGTTATCTTCTAGTCCTTTTGTGCCTATGGTTGTAGGTCCAGAAAGGAGAAAGTTTGCTGGGGGTTAGGTGATTTGTTGCCTTCAGACACACTTTTATGTTCCTTCACAGTAACAATATATTGGTTAACAAATTGAAGACAGCCATCTAATAAATATAGCTGGCTATTGACTATATGTATCACCAATAAAATAGGAGATAAATGAGATCATTCTTTAATATATTCCAGTAAGCAAGTCTCCAGTTTATGAGCATTCAATCCACCCATGACCTTTGTACACTAAAGATTACTGGCCCATTTTTAAACCAGGTGGTTTCATCTTCCTTCCCACTACGGAAACTTTAGGTACTCCTAATGCTGCTTGAAGGAAGAAAAGCACACAAAGCCAAGTCCTCTCTCTATATAAGGTCAAAGTTAGAAATCACTATTGCTTCACGTCCAATATACAGTGCTGGTGGCTCAGAAGTGACCAGTGAAGTCTCTGCTTCTCAGAAGAAGACTAGAGTCTGGTGGCTTGGTGTCATAGCTTTACCCATAGGGTACCCATAAGGTACTGTCCCCAAGGTCCTGTAGTTCAGGACTCTTCTACATTAAGTAGAATTTTGTGGGCTGATCTGGCAACCTAATAACCCTTCATGACATTGTTTTAAAGGAAGAATGCAACTGCAGTGCCAGATAATAAATCTTCAAGGAAAAATTTAGAACTTAATTTACCCACAAATAAGAATGAACTTCATTTTTTTTTATTCTCTGGAGAGAATCTGAAACCAATTGTTTTGGAGTTACTGGGCCAGTTTAGCTAATTTGGAGTTACTTAGCCAAGAACACTTGATTTTTCTATTTTCTGAATTTTCGATAATGAATTGTCCTTTTTATTAAGAAAAAATATTTTTTTCGAAAGAGCAAAGACGTACAGGGACTACAATGACATAAATATCATAAATGACATAAGGATCCATCCCAGGGGAGATGAGGATAGGAAATGTGCACATTGCTGGGAATCACTCACACATGAGGCTGGGAATCTGTGGTGGAGCTCTCAGTCTCAGCCTGAAGAGGAATGGACCTGAATTAGCAGATTTGAAACCAGAGTTTACACTCATGTGCACAGCTTCTGTTTGAACTTTTGGTTTCCATTCTTGATCGCAAATCTATCCTTCCTTCAACCAGCAGCCAAAGTGATATTTCTAAAGCATAAACCAGGTCACTTCCTCCTTGGCTCTGGCCTCGGCTTTGATCCTTCCCTTTAGAAGATGAGTCTAACTCTTGAAAGCACATTATATTCTCTGTTAGACTATGTAGAGGGTGGCCAGAGGATGAGCTTGCAGTCAGACTTAGAAATTGTCAAATTGTCATGTGAAAACCAACCTGGACCCACTTTCTTCTCCTCATTTCTGTTCTGGGGCTGCTAAAGTCCAGATATTGACAGTTTATACTAGGCTTCTCCTCTTTCCATCATTTATTCTAGATATTCAGAGAAGGAGTATAAGTATGTCACATAAATTGTAAAGGATTAAGAACATTTTTAATAGTTTGCATATGTTTGGCACTTTATAATCTACCAGGTGTTTTCTTTTTAGGAATTTAAGAAAAGTAAGTGTGGTAAATACACATAACAAAAAAAATTTTTCATCTAACCAGTTTTAGGTGTAGGGTCTAGTCAATATCAAATAGATTCCAATTCTTGTGCAGCCATCACCACCCTCCATCTCTACAAATTTTCTCATCTTGTAGCACTGGAACCCTGCACCCATTAAACGACAATTTACCAAGTATTTTCTTTTCTTGTGTATAATTTCATTTTTCATGCTCTTCTCTCTAGCCCTGAAAGTGAGAGGGAAGGTAATACTAGCTCTGCAGAGCACAGTGGCTAATGGGGAAGGCCCTGGAGTCAGGTTATCTGGCTTAAACTTCACTCATTAAGTATTAACTGTTAACAGTACAGAACCTGTGTTATGAGATTGTTGTGAGGATTACACAGGGTTATTTGTAAAATATTTAGAACATTGTAAACACAGAAATGCTGTCTATAATCACCCACATTTTGCAGATAAGAAAAGATTCAGGGGTGCCTTGCTGGCTTATTCAGTTGAGTGTCCAGCTCTTGGTTTTGGCTCAGGTCATGATCTTAGGGTTGTGAGATCAAGCCCAGTGATGGGTTCTGTACTGGGCATGGAGCCTGGTTAAAATTCTCTCTCCCTAGTTGCATTCTCTCTCTCAAATAAATGAATAAAAAATCATTTAAAAAAGAAGTAAGACCCAGAGAACTCAAGCAATTTACCTAATTAAACTTAATTAATATTAATTAATAAATAGCAAAATTAATAAATTAGCAAGTGGACCCCTAAACTGTGATTGATTTAGTGTTCTTTCCTTTTTCTCGTCAATAATTAATCAAGTCCTAGCTCAAAACCAACACAGGCAGCATGCAATAGTTCAGATTTTAGGCTAGCAAAAGGAAATGATTTAACTTGAGCCTTATTTTATGATTTTTTTAAAAAGTAGGTTTCACACCCAGCATGAAACACCAACTGAGTGAGCCAGGTACCCTTATGTTTTGACTTTAGAATCAAGGCCTTGCAAACTTCCTTATCAGCCTTGGAATTCCATTGGACGTACTACACATGACCTTAAGGCATGTTTGGGAATCCAGGAGAGCAAAAGCTGGAGATGGGGAAGTTAGAGGAAAGGTGGATGAAGGTCAAATAGGAGTGAGGTAAAGTTAGTCCAGTTCTAAGCTAGGTGCTAGAGGCCCAAGGGGAGCTTCTTTTGAGGGGACTGGCATAGGGAATGCTTTTGAATTGCAGAAAAGCAATGGTGAAAGAATCATGCAAAGCTATGTTAAGAAATCTTTCTCAAAGTAAGGTGAGAAGTAGGATAGATTTCAGACCTAGGCACAGGTGTGTGTGTGTGTGTGTGCGCGTGCGTGTGTGCTTGCGCACCCAGGATTTAAGGCAGGATTCTCTCCTCACCTTCCTGCCCCACTCAGTACAAGTGCCCTAACAGCAGAACCCTTCCTGTCCTGAAAGAGGCTAGGCAGAAATGGGCAGAAAAGTGATCTGGTCATCTTATAGTTTAGGAATTGCTGAGTGTGAGAAAGAAGTTCTGTGATTAATAACACGATGAAAGAACCTGAGGCTTGGCTTTAAGTTGTAAGATCCTTACCATTTATTTCCAGATTTCACTAGTGCAAGAATTAAAGTCTCTTAGTTTTAGTGTTTCTGGCAGCAAGGTGGGGGAGTCTTTGTACAGGTGGATGCATCCTTCAGAACTGGCAAGAGGCTAGGACAGGGCAGAAGATAATATGGGTAAGATTTGCAAGATGAGCTACATACTTCCTTACGCTATTTCCCGTTTTTCCCTTAGGGCCCACCACACCCCCCTTTTTTTCTTGTACTTTCAACCTCTTCTCCATGGCACATGTTTTTTGTGTATAAGCATGTTCAAGTTTCTCATATAACTAAAAATAAAAAAAATAAACCCAACAAAATAGCCCCTCATCTTCAGCTCCCTGTTTCTTCTGGTTGCTGTTCTTGATTCTTGACTGTCTTCATTATCACATATGCTTCTCACCTCTTTATTACAGGAAACTGTTGCTACAAAGAGCCACACAGTTCTCTGCAATCCTGAATCCCATGGCCACCTTTTCTCCTTTTGATGATAATGACCGGGTCTCTGTTTTTCACTGCTCTATTCTCATTACCCAGTAGCACATACCTGGCACATAGTAGATGCTTGATAAATACTTGTTGAATCAAATCGACCTCTCTGTGGCATCTTATACTTTATCATTCTGTTCTTCATCAGGCTTCTTTCTTGCTTTCCTTCCCATGTGTACCTCAAAGTCAACATTTTCTGAGCTGAATTCATCTCTCTGTCCCCAATCTACTTCTCCTGTGATTCCTTAGCTCAGTGAGTAGCACCCACCATGCACCCAACTGTTTAAGCCAGAAATCTAGAACTGGGCTCATTCTTTGTTCTTCCTCATCTCTCACCCTTAATAAATCATGAAATCCTACCAATTCCAACTCCTTAATAGCGCTCAGATCCATCTTTTTTTCTCTAATACCATTGCCATCGGCAAAGTCCAGGTCACTATCATCTCCCCCTCCATTATTGTGGTGGCTTCCTCATCTTTTTGGCCTCTGGCCTTTTCAGACTCTTTGTCTCATCTTTATTCTGAATGGATAACTTACAGTCATCCCTCAGTGTCACTTCCTTTAGGAAACTTCTCTAAGTCCTCCCTACCCCTTTGTGTTAAGATATGTTGAGTGTGTCTATTATGTGTATTCCAAGTACTTAATCTTCCTGTTAGAATTTTTTATTTAATTGCTCAATTATCTAACTAACCTACTAGAGTGTAAATGCTCTGTTTTGCACTGCTATACTTTTAGTACCTACTGCAGAGCCTAGAGTGCATAGTATGTAGTAGCGCTTAGCACATAATAGATACTCAACAAGTATTTGTCAAATGAATCAGGGAAAAGATCCTCTAAACTGAAGAAGAACCATTTTGTACTTCATCTAAAAATAAACAAGATCAGTAGTTTAGCAAATAAATTTATGGTTGTGTGCAAACCTCCCCCTCTCAGTTCATGTGGTTGATGAACCTCAACTATGTAAGTTAAACCTTATTTTCCAAAGAAAAACATTCAGTGTGAATTGCAGTGTCCTAATTTTTGGTGCTTCTGGCAACGAGCAGCTGCAACAAACAAAATTAGCAAGGAAACAAAGGTAACAAAACCTCATTTATCTACTGGAATCTTTTCTGTTTAACTCTGCTGTCTTAGTTCAATAATTAAACTGCAAATTTGTTAAGATTCATTGCTTTCCAAGTCCATCACATGCTTAGGCCGATTTGCTTGTCTCTTTCTGCTGGGAAACTATCTGTCTCTAGAGTGGCCCAGAAAACAAATCTTTTCCACGTTAATTACTCAATGATTACAAAAGGTAAAATAAGAGTTATGTAATAGAGGGCTTGTTTTCCTCCTGGACTACTTGCTAGTGAACATGCGTACTTTTTTTGAGGAATGCTTATAATGATGTTATTTTACGAATGGTAGAGTTTCTTCCTGTGGTCCTGTGAATAAGATACTGATTTCCATCTTCCTATCTCCATCAATTAATTAGATTTGTCCAAACCCTTCTGTACCTGTAATTATAATTTTGGAATATTTACTATGTTTACAGGATGTGAGAATTGCCAAAGCAGTAGGAGTTGTATTCTAAGTCCTCAGTACCTCTGGGAGCATGGCATCCAAACCCTCGTGAAGCACGTGGGATGGGTTGTGAGGAAGTAATTGTAACCAAAACCTCATAGGCAGGGTACCTTCCTACTAACCATCACCCTGTAAATATTGAATATTTCAACTCTAAGAGTGAGTTTTTTACAAACTGAAAAGTTTTTTTCTCCTTAAATTACAGTCTCTAGAACTGTGGTTGCATTTTAAAAATACTTTTATAATTTTTTAATACTATAGCATGTATAGATATCTAGTTTAAGAGGAATAATTTGATTCTTTTCTCCCCCCCCTTTCTTTTCTTTTTTCTGTTTTTAATTTTTTTTTAGATTTTATATATTTATTTGACAGAGATTACAAGTAGACAGAGAGGCAGGCAGAGAGAGAGGGGGAAGCAGGCTCCCCACTGAGCAGAGAGCCTGATGTAGGACTCGATCCCAGGACCCTGAGATCATGACCTGAGCCAAAGGCAGATGCTTAACCCACTGAGCCCCCCCTTTTCTTTTCTTTCATAAAAAATTAATAGTGTTCTGGGATGCCTGGGTGGCTCTTGGTTCTCCCTCTGCCTGCTGCTCTCCCCCGCTTATGCTCTCTCTCTCTTTGACAAACAAATAAATAAAATCTTTAAAGAAATAGCTAAAAATAAATTAATAATGTCCTTTTTTTCATCAACATAATATGAGCACACAGTTTGAAAAGTCAAATAATATTATTAAAGTCTTAGAGAAAACCCAGTTATTTTCTTAATTCCTCTGGGCTTCATTGTCTCTTGTTTATCGGGGTGCTCCTGCCTCTTTCCAATAACTATTTTCAAAATCTTCAGCCTTTTAATTCAGTATTTATTTCTAATATCAAAATACTTTGCAGATACTGCTATTGTTTGATATAATATTTTTAGGCATTTCTTATTTTGGCTTTAAAAAAAAAAAGATCTTATTTATTTACTTATTTGAGAGAGTGAAAGTGGGAGGAGGAGCAGAGGGAGAGGGACAAACAGACTCTGTGCTGAGCATGGAGCCCAATGTGGGGCCTGATCTTATGACCCAGAGATCATGAACTGAGCTGAAATCAAGAGTTGGACACTTAACTGACCAAGCCACCCAGGTACCCAGGTGTTTCCCCCCACTTTTTTTTTTTTTTTTTTTTAAGAGAGAGAGCGAGAGAGCAAGAGAGGGTGGGGTGGAGGAGCAGAGGGAGAAGGACAAGCAGCAAGAGTAATGATAGGGGCAGAGAGAGAGAATCTCAGTAGACTACCCACAGAGTATGGAGCTTGACCTGGGGCTCGAACCCATGACCCTAAGATCATGACTTCAGTTGAAATCAAGAATAGGATGCTTAACTGACTGAGTCATCCAAGCATGACTTGGCTTTCTTACAGCTCCTATCTGTATTCTATACCTTCCAAAATAGTAAAATCACAATTTTTGGCTGACACAATATACAGTGATTTTTTTATAACTGTTATGTAGTTATATATGTATGTAATTGGTATGTATCTCATATATAGTTTATATTGTGTATAGATAATAGTATAGTCACACTATGTATAGTTTATACTATATATATTGTATTTAGTACAATATATGTATATATTTTGTACTAATATGTAGATTATACTATAAACTATATTACATATACTATACATAGTGTATATATGCTATACAAGTTTAGACATACTAAAATATAGTATATATATATGTATATATAGTATATATCTGTTCTTTATACTATAATTGCTCATAAAATTTTTAAGTTTTTTCGCAGTTAATGTTTCCTTTATATTTTGATTTGCTTAGTTTTTACATTTTTTAATCTATGGTTTATTCTTTCCTCGTGAAGTGGCTTTCAGTATAGCTTTCCACATGACAAAATCTGTAAGATAACCTACACGTTCCATTTGTTTCCTAGGAAAACCCATCCAACCACCTTTCATGTTCCTTTTCCAATCAGGATTGGTTGATTTTTAAACCTATTGTACATCTGGTTACTAGAATTTGTTTTGACACCATCTCAAGAATTCCTTCTCAAGAAATTTTCTCTCTACTGTGCTGAATCATTCTTTTTCTTGGTTTATTCCAGCATTTTAGAGGAACACATTTCTCAGGGGCTTCCAGAGAAAGTGTGCCTAGGAGTTTGCATGAGACTTTGTAAGTCTGGAATTCGTTTTATTTTGGCCTCATGTAGTTTGATGTTGAAAATTATTTTTTTCCAGAATTTGTCTTTTTTAAAAATTAGAACTTTTCTTCAAATATCTGGCAATTCTTGGCAATTATTCTTGGTTTTTATTTATACGGTTTCTGTGGGACGAGCTCCTTCCTTCCTTCTTTTTTTCTCTCCCCCATTTTTCCCTTCCTCCCTTCCCTCTATCTTCATTCCCTTTTTCTCTCTCTTTCTCCTTCTTTATTTACAATATTATTTATTACTTTGACAATTAAAATTGGTTTTAAAAAATAAACCAATTTGAAGGAGAGGAAAAAGACCTGGTCACATAAATTTACAGCTATATTTAAAAAAATATTTTTAAGTTATATACACACACACGGATGCAAATATACAAATATACACACAAATGTCTATATACACATGTAAATGTATATACATATACATCTATATAGCATTTTTCACATACAGTAAAATGCAAGATCTTTTTTTTTAGATTATTTATTTATTTATTTTGATAAAGAGATAGCAAGAGAGGGAACACAATCAGGGAGAGTGGGAGAGGGAGAAGCAGGCTTCCCTCCAAGCAGGGAGACTGACAGGGAGAGAAAGAGAAGGGGAGAGAGAGAAAACACAAGCAAGGGGAGAAGCAGACATCTACTGAGTGAGGAACTTGTTGCGGGACTCAATCCCAAGACTCTGGGATCCATGACCTGAGCCCAAGACACACATTTAACAACTGAGCCACCCAGGTGCCCCAAAAAGCAAGATCTTAAATGGACAATTGATGAGTTATGACAAATGTATACCCTGTACAACTAACACCTCAATTAAGAAATAGAATATTTCCATGAACCCAGAAGTAGCCTTCAGTTTGGGAGCTTTTAAAGACAAAGTTGAAGGGTGCCTGGGTGGTTCAGTTGGTTAAGTGTCTGCCTTTGGCTCGGGTCATGATCCTTGGGTCCTGGGACTGAGCCATATGATGGGCTCCCTGATCAGCAGGGGGTCCGCTGTTCTCCTTCTCTCTCTGCCCTTCCCCCCACTTGTGCTCTCTGTCTCTCTCAAATAAATAAATAAAATCTTAAAAAACAATAAAGACAAAGTTGGAAGATAATTTTAACTAAATATATTTAGCTTTATCACTCTTCTTTTTGAAAACAGCATTGGGGCGCCTGGGTGACTTAGTTGGTTGAGTGTCTAACTCTTGGTTTCAGCTCAGGTCATGATCTCAGAGTTATGAGATTGAGCCCTGTGTCAGGCTCCACACTCGGGGTTGGGGGGTTTGCTTGAGATTCTCTCCTTCTTCCTATGCCCCTCCCCCATTCCTCTCACATGCTTTCTCTCAAATAAATAAATAAATCTTTAAAATAAAAAAAAAATAAAAAAAGAATTAACAAAGATATACAGGGGCGCCTGGGTGGCTCAGTTGGGCATCTGCTTTCCACTCAGGTCACAATCCCTACAACCTGGGATCGAATCCTGCACCAGGCTCCCTGTTCAGTGGGGAGTCTGCTACTGCCTCTGCCTCTGCCTTTTCCCTTACTCATTCTCTCTCTCTCTCAAATAAATAAATAAGATTAAAAAATCAAAGAAATACAGAAATGTTTTTTAAAAATAAATTATATAGCTAAATAAACGATTAAATTCTTAATAGAAGGGATATGACATTGTTTTATTTAGACATTATTTTTTCTTTATACCTTAGAGTTAACATAAAAGATTACCAAATTCACTAACTGACTTTGTATTGATTGTATTCTATTAATATTGTATCTACTTATTCTCAAATATCTGTCATCTTTTTTGTATTCATTAATTTTGGGGGGAGGAGGTTGATTTTTTTTAAATATAGGGATTTAACAATTCTATACATTACTCAGTGCTGATCAAGATAAGTGTACTCTTAATTCTTTTCACCTATTTCATCCATTGCGCCAACCACCTCCCCTCTGGTAACTATCTCCATAGTTTTCCATAGTTCTTTATAGTTAAGAATCTCTTTTAGTTTGTCCCTTTTATTTCTGTATTCATTTGTTCTGTTTCTTAAATTCCACATTTGAGTGAGATAATTTGGTATTGGTCTTTCTCTGAATAACTTATTTCCCTTAGTGTTATAACCCCCAGCTCCATCCATGTTGCAAATGGCAAGATTTCACTTTTTTATGGCTGAGTAATATTCCACTGTGTGTATGCATGCATGTGCATGTGTGTGTGTGTGCACATTCCTTTTTATCCATTCAGCTATTGGTGGACACTTGGATTGCTTCCATAATTTGGCTATTGTAAATAATGCTGAAATAAACATGGAGGTGCATATATTTTTTCAAATTAGTGTTTTTATATTCTTTGGATAAATAATAGTAGAATAGCTAGATTATATGGCAATTCTATTTTTAAGTTTTTGAAAAACCCCTGTACTGTCTTCCACAGGCTGTACCAGTTTACATTCCGCCCAAACAGTTTATGAGGGTTCCTTTTCTTTTACATCTTTGCCAACACTTGTTTTATTTTTTTGATTTTAGCCATTCTGACAGGTATGAGGTGAGATCTCCTTGTGGTTTCGATTTGCATTTCTCTGATGATGAGTGATGTTGAACATCTTTTCATGTGGCTGCTGGTCATCAATGTTTTCTTTGGAGAAATATTTGTTCATGTCTTCGGCCCATTTCAATTTGGTTATTTGTATTTTGATGTGTTGGGTTGTATAAGTTCTTTATATATTTTTGGTATTAACCCCTTCATTGATTTTTTTTCATTATTATTGTTGATGTGGGACTCTGTTGACACTTTGTTTTAGGTCTGCAGTTATTTGAGATTTTTTTTCTTTCTCATTTCAGAGAGAAAAGTTAATTTGGGTAGTTACTACATTTCTGGTTAGAATTCCGTTTTTCTTGGAGAGGATGTTCAAGAGACCTGATTTGTTTCTCTTACTCCAAGTGCTTTATCTTACATGATTATGTTAATTGTCCTATGAGGCAGAATTTTTGTACTCATTCTATAGAGTACAACAGAGTAAATGGAACCAAAGTCACATATTTAAGACCAATGCCACTGGGATTTAACTCAGGTCTTTTCAACTCTCTGACCTTTGATTTTCCCATTGGAAAATTCAACTCTCTGACCTTTGCTTTTCCCATTGGAAAATTTGGAATTGTCTGAAATGTCAGTAGTGACTGACATTTGAGAAATTGAGAAATCACAGCTTAAATGCTTTAGGAAATTTAGGGCAGTCAGTTTCTTTAGGTGAATAATATTTCCAGCATACGTCATGCAGATTCTCATCAGAGATTCATTTTGAAGACTTCCTTTTTAATTTTCTCCAGCAACTGTCCAAAATTACACCTGAACAAAAGACAGTAACCCCCTTTTATAGTTGCAGGTATTTACTTTGGCATTTAAAACAAGGTGTTCATTTTTGAGGCAGTTCCGATAGTACATTATTTGTAAATCTTAACTATCATCTTTTTTTCCCCCCTGTTTATTCAAGGGACTTCATAAATCAGTGAATAAAGAAAGGTGATCACATTTATAAAGCTAACACAATAGACTTGTACTTAACTTGAATCTTTTTTTTTTTTTTTTTGCAAAATGCTTTTGGATGAAAAATATATTCTCAGCAAAGTCTTTTTAAAACTTGACTATTTTAAAGAGATTCTCAGCATGAAGACAACACAACATTTGTTCAAGAACTGATCCAGCATATATGTCAAAAACTCTCAAGTTGAGAAACTCAACTAGATCAACTTTTCATTCCCTCTGGTTGAACTTCAAGTACTAATAAACACTATAGCATGAAAACATGAGGCTATTTTAAGTTAGGGGTTGGTTTGTAGTCTTGGTGAAAGGTTTTATTATGTTATTTTTTTCTTGTACTTAGGGTTTAAACTAAAATTAAAAAAAAAAAAAAAGAAGGAGGAGAGTTGATGCTTTGCTCTGAAGATTTAAAAAGAGAAAAGTCCACTCTGTACTTGCTGATTAATGCATCTTAAACACCAACCAAGCAGATGACTTCCAGACATCCTGAAAAGAACTGGAGTCTCTGTAACCTTCTCATGTTGCCTATGCATATGGCCTTTAGAACATGGGAGTGCATTCCATTATTATTTAAATCAAATATTTATTGACTACATATTCCCCATAAGGTGTGGGGAATATGGAGAATGGTAAGATGCAATCTTTGCATTTAAAGGATGCATACATTAAAATATAGTCACTTTCCAAACTAGAACCTAACAACTGCAGAAAGAACAGGACAGGCAGTTTCTGCTCCTGACATCCTCTTTCATTTTCTCATGTAGTCTGTCCTGCCTCGAGCTGTGGGGTAAATTCTGTTCTCCCAGGAATGTGTTCTGCATGACCCTCTTGCTACTGGTGTGCTAGAAACACACACTAGCTCTTGCATATCCACATGGACACTGGGGTTTTGTGTCTGTGGCTAGGCTTCCTTGACTTGGTGATTGATGCAGACCATCTTTTCTGGATTACTGACCTCTGTGGTTTGCCTATCTCTACAGCCTGGCTTAATTTTGTTCCTTAGCAGCTTCTGGGAGATGACAGCCTAAATTGGGCCCACAGCACCCCTACCAGTGCTGAGAAGCTGACACTTCCTGATAATCCTTTCTCCTACTTTTATTATGCTTTCGCTCCTGCCTGGAAGGAGGTAGGACTTCAACTGAACCTTCTGCAAAATAGAGATTTGAAAAAAATTAATCTGAGAGAGTCATGCACACTGTGGAGTAAAGACGGGGAGACTTCATGGAAGTTTTGCTGTAGCCCAGGATCATGAGATGAAGTCCAAACTGGTGGCAATAAAAGAGATTGGTGGTAGAGATGTTACTAAGAAAGAATTATTTATGAGGCCCCTGGGTGGTACAGTTAGTTAAGTGTCAACTCTTGGTTTTGACTCAAGGATTGTGGGATAGAGCCCCCTGCTCCTGGCTCAGCATAGTCTGCTTGGGATTGTCTTCCTCTCCCTCTACCCTGACTCTTGCTCACTCTCTCTCTCTCTCCATCTCTCTCAAATAAATAAAAAAAATCTTAAAAAATAAAATTTTAAAGAAAGGAAAGAATGATCTAGACTGGGTGGAAGGAGAAAAAGAGAAGTTTTTGAATTATTAGAAATGCTAGATGTAAAAATAAAAAACTTTGCTCTGAAGGTAAAACTAATCCCCTAGGGAAAATAGGAGAAACTTCTGAGGGATTATACCCTACTAGGGTGAAAAATGTCCCAATTGCCTAGGACTGAGAAGGTTCTCTAGAAATGCAACTTAAGGTTTCAAAACCAAGATGGTCCTTGGCACAACAGGATGAGTTGGCTACCCTATCTCCAACCAGTGTCAATATCACATAGTGTGGTGTTGAATAATAGCTTTTATCTTTTTTTTTTTTTTTTTTTTTTGGTGTGGGCTCTTTTTACATTCCAAGTCAACTTTATATGGGTCATCTTGGACAGGCATTTCAAACTGCTGTTGGGAAGTTAGTCAAAAAAGTGTGGGATTTTATGACTGGGAGAGATGGCCGCATATTGAGTGGCAG